>NC_060190.1:15019244-15381744 GCF_021184085.1 Oncorhynchus gorbuscha | reverse complement strand
CAGCGGAGTCCACACACATGGGGCTTAAATGGAAAGAGCAGGCAGGTATGGCACGCTATGACGGAGTGCCCCTACTGCTGAGGAGGGGGCAGAGCTGGGGCAGCTTAATGGCTGGCTTCAGGCTGGTGGAGTTATAGTGGCTGGCTGGCTGGCTGGCTGGCTGCAGTCACGCTAGGGGAAGGTAAGGTGGCTTTATTGTGGTTTCAGGGGCTAGTTGTTGGCTCTGAGATCGATTGATATATATTGTTACTTCTTTGTCTTTCTTCATTTCACTCTCTCTCTCTCATAATCCTTCCTCTCAGGGTTCTGAAACTATACTGACAAAAATATAAATGCACATGCAATAATTTCAATGATTTTACTGAGTTACTGTTCATACAAGGAAATCAGTCAATTTAAATAAATAAATTAGGCCCTAATCTATGGATTTCACATGACTGGGCATAGGCCCACCCACTGGGGAGCCAGGCCCAGCCAATCAGAATGAGTTTTTCCCTGCAAAATGACTTTATTACAGACATTGTTACTCCTCCGTTACATCAGCTGTCCGGGTGGCTGGTCTCAGACCATCCCGCAGGTGAAGAAGCCGTATGTGGAGGTCCTGGGCTGGCGATGTTACATGTTCTGTGGTTGTGAGGCTGGTTGACGTACTGCCAAATTCTCTAAAACGACATTGTAGAGAATCAAAATCAAATTGTATTTTTCACATGTGCCGAATACAGCAGGTGTAGACCGTGAACACAATAAAATAACAATAACGAGGCTATATACAGGCGAACCGGGTACGGAGTCAATGTGCGGGGTACAGGTCAGTCAAGGTCATTTGTACATGTAGGTAAGGGTAAAGTGACTTTGCATAGATAACAAACAGCGAGTAGCAGCAATGTAAAAACAAAGGGGCGGGGTCAATGTAAATAGTCCGGGTGGCCATTTGACGAATTGTTCAGCAGTCTTATGGTTTGGGGTAGAAGCTGTTAGAAGCCTTTTGGTCCTAGACTGGGCGCTCCGGTACCACTTGCCGTGGGTAGCAGAGAGAACAGTCTATGACTTGGGTGACAGGAGCCTCTGACAATTTTGACAATTTTTAAATGGACATTCCTGCAATCAGCATGCCAACTCTGCATACCCTCGAAACTTGGCACATCTGTGGCATTGTGTTGTGTGACAAAACTACACATTTTAGAGTGGCCTTTTATTTCCCAAGCACAAGGTGCATATGTGTACTGCTCATGCTGTTTAATCATCTTCTTGATATGTCACACCTGTCAGGTGAATGGATTATGAATGGTATGTAAACAAATGCGTGCACAACATTTGAGAGAAGTAAGCTTTTTGTGTCTGTCTGTCTGTCTGTCTGTCTGTCTGTCTGTCTGTCTGTCTGTCTGTCTGTCTGTCTGTCTGTCTGTCTGTCTGTCTGTCTGTCTGTCTGTCTGTCTGTCTGTCTGTCTGTCTGTCTGTCTGTCTCTGTCTGTCTGTCTCTGTCTCTCTCTGTCTCTGTCTGTCTGTCTCTGTCTGTCTGTCTGTCTCTGTCTGTCTCTGTCTGTCTCTCTCTCTCTCTCTTTGTGTCTCACTCATCTCTCTTTCCCAGACCGGGCAGCGAGGGCCTGGTGGTGGTGAACAGGTTCCAGGTGCCTGCAGACATGGCGAGCGCTGCAGAAACCAGGGAGATCAGTAGTAGTGCCGTTCATCAAACGCCTGCTTCTCACAGAGATGTATTTCTCATCTGACGAGAGAGAGAGAGAGAGAGAGACAGAGAGAGAGAGAGAGAGAGAGAGAGAGAGAGAGAGAGAGAGGAGGCGGAGGGAGGAGAGTGAGAGGGGGAGGAGGGAGGGAGAGTGAGAGGGGGCGGAGGGGAGGAGAGAGAGGGGGGGCGGAGGGAGGAGAGTGAGAAAGAGGCCGGAGGGAGGAGAGAGAGAGAGACACAGAGAGACAGAGAGAGAGACACAGAGAGACAGAGAGAGGTGACACACAGAGACAGAGAGAGAGACACACAGAGAGAGAGACACAGAGAGAGAGAGACTGAGAGAGAGACACTGAGAGAGAGAGTGAGAGAGAGACTGAGAGAGAGAGTGAGAGAGAGAGTGAGAGAGAGAGAGAGAGAGAGGGCCGGAGAGAGGAGAGAGACAGAGAGACAGAGAGAGAGGAGAAGGAGAGAGAGAGAGAGAGAGTGAAAAAGCCATGCAGACTCTGAGAGAAAGAGAAAGCGAGGTATAGTGAGAAGGATATAAAGGGTGAGCTGGTGAGAGAGAAACACAATAACATGGAGCAAGAAAGGATGAAATTTCAGTCTCGCCCAATCGATGGTGAGTTATGTGTGAAGTGCTTCGGTGGAGCCCTGTGGTGCTGTGCTAGAGCTAAAGCTGTGGCTAAAGGGAACACAGATCCCTTCTAAAGGCCAGTTACATCGAACCCCACTCATTTAAAAGCTCAGACAGAGCAACTGCTGCTACTGCTGGCTCTAGACACTAATTGGGTTCAGAGAAGTAAAGGCGGCCCTGCTGTCAAAAGCATCACATGAACTCTGATTCTGAATTGGATGAAGTTGCTCCATAGGCACTGATCTGAGATCAGTTGAGAGTTTCTTCCAAATGGCCAAAGTTAGGATAAGGAAGCGTAGCTGATTGTGTGTTAAACGATCACATACCTCAATGTGAGCTAGCATGAGAGCCCCATAACCATCCATTCAGACGACTGCCTTATGGCAGATAATAACTGAGTAATAGGCACTGAATTTGACATGCCATTACTCCCGGGATGCGCGTCAGGAATATTGCCTTCCTTCCCGTCGCTCCTCGAGGGGCGTTTCCGTCTTTTCTGCTCACCGCCACGAATATGGAAATATTGTCATCTCATTTTCACATGACTTCTAAAAAACGAATTATGGATAATGACGATGTTCCATATTTCCCATTGGCTCGGAGAGAAAAAGGTCCTTCAAAATCAGGTCAAACTAGGGCTGGAGTTTTCTATATCCTCACTAGGGGCAAACTGGCCCATTTTGGTGCAGCCAGGCTTGAAATGAAGTTGAGTGGGATGAGGGTTGATTTTACTAAGAGGAAATACATTGCCCTCTTTTTTCTTTCCCATTATTTCTCTCTCTCTTTTCTCTCTCTTTTCTCTGAACTCTGCGCCTCTCTTTTTTCTCTCTCTTGTTCGTGCTGCTAACTGAGGAGGCTGTAATTGAATCATGTGAGATGAAGATGCAGAACATAATGGCAGTTGTATGTGCTTTTGTATTAGATTGGTGCAGTAATGGCTCTCCTCTCTCCACTCTTCAGATAACCTAAAGAGGGGAAATTGGCATGTTTACCATGTTGGATGTATCTGTCTGTGTCAGTGTACAGAATGTGCTGTGTGACATGTCTAATGACCCAGAGTTTTTCCTGCTCATGCTTGTGTTCAGGAATAACTCCCATCCCACTAGTAATAGAACACAACGTGTTGTGTATGTTGTGCCTGTTCTTCGCCACCACCTCTATACCTGCTGGCTAAAGTGCATAGCCTTTCCACAAATCTTTGTTCCTCACCCTGTTCCCCAGTTGAGTGTCTACAGGGGATTCTAGAGGGCTTACCTCAGCTCAGTCCCCTGTATAATCACCCTCTCTCTCACCAATCAATATATAGTAATTATTACTCTTGTGTTTGTACACTGCCCTGTCAGCAGCCGAGCTGTGTGTGTGTGTGTGTGTGTGTGTGTGTGTGTGTGTGTGTGTGTGTGTGTGTGTGTGTGTGTGTGTGTGTGTGTGTGTGTGTGTGTGTGTGTGTGTGTGTGTGTGTGTGTGTGTGTGTGTGTGTGTGTGTGTGTGTGTGTGTGTGTGTGTGTGTGTGTGTGTGTGTGTGTGTGTGTGTGTGTGTGTGTGTGTGTGTGTGTGCGTGCGTGTGCGTGTGTGTGTGTGTGTGTGTGTTTACACGGGTAACCAAGATGGCGTGTACACCAGTGTGTGTGTGTGTGTACACCAGTGTGTGTGTACACCAGTGTGTGTGTGCGTGTACACCAGTGTGTGTGTGTGTGTGTGTGTGTACACCAGTGTGTGTGTGTACACCAGTGTGTGTGTGTGTGTACACCAGTGTGTGTGTGTGTGTGTGTACACCAGTGTGTGTGTGTACACCAGTGTGTGTGTGTACACCAGTGTGTGTGTGTACACCAGTGTGTGTGTGTGTGTGTGTGTGTGTGTACACCAGTGTGTGTGTGTGTGTGTACACCAGTGTGTGTGTGTACACCAGTGTGTGTGTGTGTGTGTGTACACCAGTGTGTGTGTGTGTGTGTGTACACCAGTGTGTGTGTGTCCTCTCCTCTGTGGCCCCCTTCACAACCAAAGGAGAGGCTTATCCGTCATGATTTAAGGGGAATTTTAGTGAAACAACTGGATTTGCTGACATGTAAAACGGAGCTCAGCCAAAGTGGAAGACAAAGCAGAAGCAGGATCATTATAAATGGAGGCACGCATATGCAGGAGGAACGCTGATCTCAGTCAGAACAGTCTCCCTCTCTCAGTCTCAATGTGTCAGGTCTCTCATTAGTAAGCTGTCAGAGGAGAGAGAGAAGAGGGCTGTGTGTGGAGGAGGAATGTTGGAGGGGTGAGAGAGAGCGTGGAAGAGAGAGGGAGAATCACAAGCCCAGAGGCCCGACTGGAACCCATGGATGTCAGTTAAGGAAGCGCTCCGCACCTCTCTGATTCAGAGGGATGGGTTACATGCAGAAGACACATTTTAGTTGAATGCAGTCCCCTTTCCCTTTTCCCTTCTTTTTCTCTCTGTCTCCACCATTCTCTTTCTATCCTCCCTCCCCCTCGTTCTCTCTGTCTCCACCATTCTCTTTCTTTCCTCCCTCCCCCTCTTTCTCTCTGTCTCCACCATCCTCTTTCTTTCCTCCCTCCCCCTCTTTCTCTCTGTCTCCACCATTCTCTTTCTTTCCTCCCTCCCCCTCTTTCTCTCTGTCTCCACCATTCTCTTTCTTTCCTCCCTCCCCCTCTTTCTCTCTGTCTCCACCATCCTCTTTCTTTCCTCCCTCCCCCTCTTTCTCTCTGTCTCCACCATTCTCTTTCTATCCTCCCTCCCCTCGTTCTCTCTGTCTCCACCATTCTCTCTTTCTTTCCTCCCTCCCCCTCGTTCTTTCTCTGTCTCCACCATTCTCTTTCTTTCCTCCCTCCCCTCTTTCTCTCTGTCTCCACCATTCTCTTTCTTTCCTCCCTCCCCCTCGTTCTCTCTGTCTCCACCATTCTCTTTCTTTCCTCCCTCCCCCTCGTTCTCTCTGTCTCCACCATTCTCTTTCTTTCCTCCCTCCCCTTTCTCTCTGTCTCCACCATTCTCTTTCTTTCCTCCCTCCCCTCTTTCTCTCTGTCTCCACCATTCTCTTTCTTTCCTCCCTCCCCTCGTTCTCTCTGTCTCCACCATTCTCTTTCTTTCCTCCCTCCCCCTCTTTCTCTCTGTCTCCACCATTCTCTTTCTTTCCTCCCTCCCCTCTTTCTCTCTGTCTCCACCATTCTCTTTCTTTCCTCCCTCCCCCTCTTTCTCTCTGTCTCCACCATTCTCTTTCTTTCCTCCCTCCCCCTCTTTCTCTCTGTCTCCACCATTCTCTTTCTTTCCTCCCTCCCCCTCGTTCTCTCTGTCTCCACCATTCTCTTTCTTTCCTCCCTCCCCCTCGTTCTCTCTGTCTCCACCATTCTCTTTCTTTCCTCCCTCCCCTCTTTCTCTCTGTCTCCACCATTCTCTTTCTTTCCTCCCTCCCCCTCGTTCTCTCTGTCTCCACCATTCTCTTTCTTTCCTCCCTCCCCTCTTTCTCTCTGTCTCCACCATTCTCTTTCTTTCCTCCCTCCCCCTCGTTCTCTCTGTCTCCACCATTCTCTTTCTTTCCTCCCTCCCCTCTTTCTCTCTGTCTCCACCATTCTCTTTCTTTCCTCCCTCCCCCTCTTTCTCTCTGTCTCCACCATTCTCTTTTCTTTCCTCCCTCCCCTCTTTCTCTCTGTCTCCACCATTCTCTTTCTTTCCTCCCTCCCCTTTTTCTCTCTGTCTCCACCATTCTCTTTCTTTCCTCCCTCCCCTCTTTCTCTCTGTCTCCACCATTCTCTTTCTTTCCTCCCTCCCCCTCGTTCTCTCTGTCTCCACCATTCTCTTTCTTTCCTCCCTCCCCTCTTTCTCTCTGTCTCCACCATTCTCTTTCTTTCCTCCCTCCCCTCTTTCTCTCTGTCTCCACCATTCTCTTTCTTTCCTCCCTCCCCTCGTTCTCTCTGTCTCCACCATTCTCTTTCTTTCCTCCCTCCCCCTCTTTCTCTCTGTCTCCACCATTCTCTTTCTTTCCTCCCTCCCCCTCTTTCTCTCTGTCTCCACCATTCTCTTTCTTTCCTCCCTCCCCTCTTTCTCTCTGTCTCCACCATTCTCTTTCTTTCCTCCCTCCCCTCTTTCTCTCTGTCTCCACCATTCTCTTTCTTTCCTCCCTCCCCTCTTTCTCTCTGTCTCCACCATTCTCTTTCTTTCCTCCCTCCCCCTCTTTCTCTCTGTCTCCACCATTCTCTTTCTTTCCTCCCTCCCCTCTTTCTCTCTGTCTCCACCATTCTCTTTCTTTCCTCCCTCCCCCTCTTTCTCTCTGTCTCCACCATTCTCTTTCTTTCCTCCCTCCCCCTCTTTCTCTCTGTCTCCACCATTCTCTTTCTTTCCTCCCTCCCCCTCTTTCTCTCTGTCTCCACCATTCTCTTTCTTTCCTCCCTCCCCTTCTTTCTCTCGCCCTCTCTGTTACTCTAGGAACCAGTTTATCCCTTCACTCCCTCTGACAGAGGAGGCGGAGAAGGTATTCCCTCTTTCCTCTCCTCTCTTTGACTCATCTAGCGCTCCTCTCTTCCTCCTCTGGCTGGAGTTAATGGCTTTAGCATCTCCCTTATCTCAGACACACTGTCACACATGTGATACACACACACATGCATTCGCACACACACACACACACATAAATATACACGCATGCACGGCCACACACACACACACACACACACACACACACACACACACACACACACACACACACACACACACACACACACACACACACACACACACACACACACACACACACACACACACACACACACACACACACACACACACACAGCGTAAACTAGAACCAATTAGCAGCATGTCATTTCACTGATTTGTTCCACAACATCCAGTTTCATCACACCCTCCATCAGCAGAGGGAAGACAGCAGAGTAGCAATCACACTCAAACCATCCATGTAATTATCTAATCATCTGCTCCAGCATCCGCCTGTTTGTCCGTATAGGGCCTGCATGTGTGTGTGTGTGTGAGAGAGAGAGGGAACATGCGATACACATGCGCAAGTCTGGCTGTGATACATGTATATACATTAATGCCCAATATACCACAGTGCTGTCACAGTCAGACTTTCATGGCCACTCCCACCCCCTCCCTCCCCTCCCACTCTGCCTGACCCTGTCCTCTAGTCAGCCGAGGGGACGATATGACAGCCTGCTGACAGGCCTGATGGGGCGCCCTTCCCCCCGCTGCTGCTCACACGCTCACACGCTCACCCGGTCACACACACACACACTCTCTCTCTCTCATACACACACAAGCACACCCATGGCTCATCTCATCACCCTGAGCTGCTCCCACTGCGCAGGAGACCCTTCACCCTGCACAGACGCTTAGCCAGATGACAACCTCACACACACAGTTGGACACACACACCCATATCCCTTTCTTCTTTGAGGAGAGAGAGAGAGAGAGAGAGAGAGAGAGAGAGAGAGAGAGAGAGAGAGAGAGAGAGAGAGAGAGAGAGAGAGAGAGAGAGAGAGAGAGAGAGAGAGAGAGAGAGAGAGAGAGAGAGAGGATATAAGGGGTGAGAGAGAGAGAGCAAGAGAGAGGAAAAGGGAGGATATAAGGGGTGAGAGAGAGAGAGCAAGAGAGAGGAAAAGGGAGGATGAAAGGGGTGAGAGAGAGAGAGCGAGAGAGCGAGAGAGAGGAAAAGGGAGGATGAAAGGGGTGAGAGAGCGAGAGAGAGGAAAAGGGAGGATGAAAGGGGTGAGAGAGAGAGAGACCCCCATCTTAATTCACATAATGTAGATATTATCTAAGGTTTTACAAGTACTGAGAGATGTTTGACCTCTGTAGACATGGGGGACCTTGGATTCTCACAGAATAATGATCAGCAACAGAGCACTTCTCCATATTAACCCTATCTGTATCCACCAAAGCCTAACTCACTCCCATCTTCACATAGGCCTACTATGTGGTCACAGTGTTCATTCATAGGGGCTTGCTGATTGGACGCCAGCCCAGAGACAAGGAGGACGCTGGGCGATTGGGCGCCTCTGTGCCCCTGAGTGTCATTGGACATGTGTGTCCTGGCCCTCTGCCATTTCATTTTAAACGAGTGTGTTTGTGTCCCTCGCTTGTCGTAACTCAAACCACATGCCCACCGACATGTCCGCTCTACACAAACAACCCTGGCAATGCCAGTCGCTCACTGTGCCATCCTGGAATCATAATCGGTATTAGTAAGGGGGGCTAAATTAATCAAAAGACTCCCTCGTTTTCCTCTCGTTTCCTCTCTTGCATGATTCTGACAACGTTAGTCACGCTGCAGTGGCGTTGAAGGGCTGAACGGCTGCCAAGAAACGAGGGTATGAAACCAGAAGAAAAGCTAGCCTTTCTGAATGAAGACCAGGTTTTAAAGACTGTTGCTCTGTTTTGTGCTAACTGGCTGTTACTCCTCCTCTTGGAGGAGGGAAAGCAACACCCTGCTACAACTCAACTCCCATGGAGTGGAGAAAGGAACGTGATTGTAGGTGCGGATGACGGAGGCAGAGAATATAACCGTTTACAGGGAATTTATTCTCCTTCACACGGTAAGGTGGGGAAAAGGGGCTGGACGAAACCAAAGCAAAGAAAGTTCAAGTTCCCCCTCTCCTACCTTACCAGCCTACACACCGGTTACATATTCTTAGCACCACCTGGCGCTAACCAAAATACAGGGGGTGGTCCGCCCAGGTCTTAACTAGTATGTATAGACAGAGTAAATACTACGGGTATATGTTTGCCCGCAGGCCTCTTGCCTAAACACTCCCAAGGGGCCTTCCCCTTCCCCCCCTGGGAACAAATGAAACAGAATAATTCACCAAACTTAGTAAACAATTTGAATAAACCAAAAAAACACGAGGTACTATGGTATACACATACCTCTACAGGAGCGGCTACAAAACACTTTCAACATATCTACCAGACCAACAACCAACACAGGACACACAAAGAAGCTCTCTCCCCTGGGGAAGGAACACTGGCTTTTCAAGCTGCAGAAGGAGTTGAAGATCAAGCTATTTCCCCTGACAAAAATCAAATCTAGAGTAGGCTTTCTATTTCACAACAAAGCCTCCTTCACTCACGCCGCCAAACTTACCCTAGTAAAACTGACTATCCTACCGATCCTCGACTTCGGCGATGTCATCTACAAAATAGCTTCCAATACTCTACTCAGCAAACTGGATGCAATTTATCACAGTGCCATTTGTTTTGTTACTAAAGCACCTTATACCACCCACCACTGCGACCTGTATGCTCTAGTCGGCTGGCCCTCGCTACATATTCGTCGCCAGACCCGCCAGTAAAGCTCCGCCTTATCTCAGTTCACTGGTCACGATGGCAACACCCACCCGTAGCACGCGCTCCAGCAGGTGTATCTCAATGATCATCCCTAAAGCCAACACCCCATTTGGCCGCCTTTCCTTCCAGTTCTCTGCTGCCTGTGACTGGAACGAATTGCAAAAATCGCTGAAGTTGGAGACTTTTATCTCCCTCACCAACTTTAAACATCTGCTATCTGAGCAGCTAACTGATCGCTGCAGCTGTACATAGTCCATCGGTAAATAGCCCACCCGATTTACCTACCTCATCCCCATACTGTTTTTATGTATTTACTTTTCTGCTATTTTGCACACCAGTATCTCTACCTGCACATGACCATCTGATCATTTATCACTCCAGTGTTAATCTGCTAAATTGTAATTATCCGCCTACCTCCTCATGCCTTTTGCACACATTGTATATAGACTCTTTTTTTTTCTACTGTGTTATTGACTTGTTTATTGTTTACTCCATGTGTAACTCTGTGTTGTTGTCTGTTCACACTGCTATGCTTTATCTTGGCCAGATCGCAGTTGTAAATGAGAACTTGTTCTCAACTAGCCTACCTGGTTAAATAAAGGTGAAATAAAAAAATAAAAATAGCAATTACTATGTATAATTAATCACATCACGAGTGAGCTCACCATTGATCTAAATGATAGAGTAAAACACTTTCTAGAAATCGAAAGTAATCCGACGATTAGTTTCAGCGCACCACCATGCTTTCTTTCTGTTTATTGGTCTGTTTATAGTATGCATGTTGAAGGGGTGTGTCGTGTACCATCGTTCACATCCCACCATTCACTTCCAGAAGTTCTCAAAAAATGAGTGAACCCTTACTCATCTCATTTTGTTATAGCATCTTTGGTCCGACAGACGATTACGTGAAACCCAGAATGCATTGTATGTCAACAAACATGGCTCCACACATCATAATCAGTACAACCTTCAAAAAGTATTGTACACACATACTATGTGCCCATTACAATCTATGCAAGAATTGGAATGCATGATTTATCACCGGTACTTGAAAACATGAGAATAAAACAGTAAATATATCAATAATTACAGAATCAAAATATTTTCTGATAGTGATTTATTGATACAAATGGCGCGTGCCAGCAGTCAATTACATAACCTCTCACTCTGACCCATTCAGTGTTGTTGTTTATGTATGTATCTCTTGAGCTAAGCTGTGGCATTAGCAATGTCTTTCAAAAGGAGACAATTCACAAATGCGGAAATTCTGGAGATTTCTTACAATTCTGACAATGAGTCAGTATGAAAGTCAGGAATCAGATTCTGACAGAGACCATGAGGAGCTGCCCCCCAGCCATTGAGAACCCCGAATCTGAGGACCCCTTGTCCACTGACAACGTCCCAGTTCCCTTTGAAGATGCTGGTGGTGATGGAGGCAGACCGACAGTGGATGAAGTACAGGAGTTCTGTGGTAGCTGGAAGGCTGCCAGCCATTTCACCCCTCCTGGCCCTGCTGTTTGCTTTGATGAGTCCCAGTCTGGAGTGCAATACCCCTTGCCATTTCCATCTGAGGCAGAGTGCTTCAAGTTGTAACTGACAGAGAGGCTGGTGGGAGACATAGTAGAGACCAATTGCTAAGCCTTGGAGCTACAGAAGAAGAGTGAGCTAGCAGTAGGGGGGACAACCACAATTAGTGAAATGTATACCTTCCTGGTAACAGTCCTCATGGGGATAGTAAATAATAACTCCCTAAGAGAATACTGGAGCGCCGATCCTATGTTTGCATCTCCCTTCTGCATTCTGCTGTGATGACTGCATTTCGTCAACAATGCTACTGCCATCCTAAACGACCAGTTATACAAAATTAGAAATGTTCTTACCAGCCTAACAATAGCATTTGGTTGAGTGTGCCATGCAAAGACCTATGCATTGATGAGCACGAGAGGCTCGGGGTGTCCTTGTCCGTGGTGATGACCATGCTGGCTCCTCACCTCAGCAAGGGACACACTTTGTACGTGGACAGCAGTCCCACACACTCTTCCAGCATCTGCTCTCCAACAACACAGGGGCTTGTGGCATGGTCAGGTCAAACAGGAAGGGGATTCCGGCATTCGGATGCAGGAAGATGCAGAGAGGGGAGGTGGAGTTCAAGGAGCACGGTCAACAACTGGCAGTAAAGTGGCATGACAAACGAGACGTCCATGTCTTCTCCACTGTCCATACAGCAGCCTTGTCGGCCACAGAGAAGGTGGACCACCTGACGGGAGAGAGAAACATCAAACCAGACTGTGTGCTTGACTATAACCTCATAATGGGGGCAGTAGATACGGTGGACATGATAAACAGCTTTGTGAAATGCCCTCGGAAAACAACCAGGCGGTATAAAAATATTTTTCCATCTGATCAATGCAGCCCTCAATGGCCACATAGTTCAGGTGATGATGATTACTGAGCAAGGGAGGTTTTGTAATTGGACGTACAGTTCACATGAAAGTCACATACAGAAACTATTAACGTAATAAGGCACTTACTTTGATAGAAACGCAGCCTGGATTTGAACCAGTGTGTCTGTAGTGACGCCTATAGCACTGAGATGCTGTGCCTTAGACCGCTGGGGAGTCATAAGCCTTCAGAATACAACGCTAGCTAATACTTCTCTGACGCAATTAGCATTGTTTTCCAGAGCTAATAAAATAATGTAGTTAGCTACCTAAGCATTGAGTATAACACCATAAAGGTTATGAAACGAGTAACGTTACCTTGCGTGTCCGCGGTTATAAGGAATATACACAAAAACATTATGTTACAGTAGAAACGACATCACGTGACATGCAGAAACGATTTTAACTTAATAAGGCACTTACTTTGATAGAAACATTTCCAAAGTTGTTATTGGTAACGAAAACAACTATGACTGCGATGCAGGTAACATTGTGTGTGCAGGACAGGAGATGAGCAAATGTCTGCAGACTTGAACTGCACTAACAATTGGGAAGTGTTTGGGGAATTTTGTCCGGGTTAGAAATGTCAGAAAAATGAATTGGTCCGCAAAAGTAAAAAATGACTACTTTTATGTGAATGAATGAGCCGGAACACACCTCAATTCAAACTGTTCTCAGAAAATAAAAAAAACTTGCTCAAAAATAATTTGAAATTGACAAATTGAAAAACAGCCTATAATTAAAAACAGGCTGCGTGCCTTGGTTTGTGGGCAGCGGGATGAAATGCACTGATGCGTAACAATCACATTCTGGAATGGAGAGAACATTCTAAGAGTTAGAGATGTTTGGAAGGCAACGTTTATCTCTTTCTCCTATGCCGAGTCTCCTCCTCTATATCTGAACTGCCAATGCATCGCTGTTACTAGACAGAACCTTAGTGATATATCTTCCTCACTTCCTCACTTCATCTGACCTGACCTCTGCCCCATAGTGCTCGCTCCTCCCCAACTCACGGCGGTCGTGGTGACTGGTACCAGACTGTGTCTTTCCTCCTCCCATATGATCCCCGATGGCTAACGATAACACATCCTGACGGAATGGAAACGTTTTCTACTCCCCTCTCTCCCTCAGTGACACGAACAAGTATATTTAGTGATTTCATAAGTCAAGAAATCAGAACCCAACACTGTCACCACACGTAGAAAACACACAGCCTCCCCCCACACACCACACGGTGTGTTCAACAAAGTGTAAGTCTACACACAGCCTCCCCCCACACACCACACGGTGTGTTCAACAAAGTGTAAGTCTACACACAGCCTCCCCCCACACACCACACGGTGTGTTCAACAAAGTGTAAGTCTACACACAGCCTCCCCCACACACCACACGGTGTGTTCAACAAAGTGTAAGTCTACACACAGCCTCCCCCCACACACCACACGGTGTGTTCAACAAAGTGTAAGTCTACACACAGCCTCCCCCACACACCACACGGTGTGTTCAACAAAGTGTAAGTCTACACACAGCCTCCCCCCCCACACACCACACGGTGTGTTCAACAAAGTGTGCCCCACTACACACAGACGCTCCTATCGGACTCAGTACCACCAAGCCTTATATAATGTATCATTAAAGCGTAAAGCTTATGCTCTTTCATGTATTAATACCTTACAGTAAAAGACTCCACTAGAGATTGTCTTCCATTAGGCTCATACTCTGACAAAATGTTGATTTATTTGTATACATACAGTACATGCAGTACTGCAGGAGTGTTGTGTTTAACTGTCAGTACAGTAAAGAGCAGTACTTTAGTTTTGTCTTTGCTTGTTATGTGAAATAGGCTACATGGGAGTGTGAGCGATGTGAAGGACAGAGAAATCGTGGGGATATGTTGGTTGGGTGGGGAGGGGGATTCTTGATGGGAGAAGGGCTCAATCCTGCCATTCAGGGCCGGACGGACGAGTGTGGGTGAAGAGGTGGAGGAGGGAGACAGTGGCAGCTCATCTTGTCTGCGGTGAAACCTCTTTCAGAAATCCCATCAAATTGCAGAGGCGCACGCACACACACACACACACAGACAGACGTCAGCCACACTTATCTCCTCTCACTCTCAAGGATGAGATTCCGACAGAGACTTACAGTATTAGACTCACATACTCTCCTCTTTCTAACAAGAGCTCTCAGAACTATATTTACTGCGTAACAGGGCCTGGAGATAGTAGGTTATAGACAACAGCATCCTGTCTCACTCCATACAAATGACCCTCTCATCCCAACACATGACATGCTGTACGGGCTGTGTTTGGCGTGAGAGGCTTGTTAAAGGCTGCTGTGTTTATAGCATATTCAACAGTGGTGTCCTTGAGTCTGTAGGGAAATAGATGAGCAGAGGAACTTGTTGTGTCTGTATCGTGTGTGTTTCGGTAATAAATGTGTGTGTGTGTGTGTGTGTGTGTGTGTGTGTGTGTGTGTGTGTGTGTGTGTGTGTGTGTGTGTGTGTGTGTGTGTGTGTGTGTGTGTGTGTGTGTGTGTGTGTGTGTGTGTGTGTGTGTGTGTGTGTGTGTGTGTGTGTGTGTGTGTGTGTGTGTGTGTGTGTGGTGTTTGCTGTCTGAGCTCCAAAACACATGCATGGAGACACACTGTCTCTTTCTCTCTCCCTCTCCCTTTCTCTCCTTCATTATAGCGTTGGGAATGTTACTTCAAATGAGTGTGTGTTTTATTTGCTCGTATTACAGTATGCGGTCATTCACATCAACTTCCTTTTCCAAATGCACTTATTGTAAGTCCCTCGGGATAAGAGGGTCTGCTCAATCAAACCTAAAACATAAGCGTGTTCTGTAGAGAGAGGAAATTGACTGTAGCCCACCTCCACCACCATGTCCATTAGCCTTGTCTCCATCTGTCACGATGGGCCAACACACACACACACACACACACACACACACACACACACACACACACACACACACACACACACACACACACACACACACACACACACACACACACACACACACACAACCCACAACCCAACCCCTCAGATCTCTCACCCAGACCACTCACAGGTCAGCTGTCCAATAGGGACTTGGTCGGCACGGTAACGCCGAGGTTTTAGCCAATCGATGCGAAAGAAAATGGAGTCAAGTGACGGGAGTGAAAGCAGACACAGCCCTGTGGTCTCAGGGGTGATCTCTACTTCTTCACGTCTAGTAGGAGGAAATGGATACAGTGCAAATTGATGAGGGAAAGACATGAGAAACATAGGAGAATCCTTCCGCCCACTGGGGTATAGCAGAAATCAGTGAAGGCAAGGGTTTTGGGTTGCAGTAGATTCCTTTTATTTTTAAATGGTAAGGAGTTTGGAATGTTGTGGGGGAATCAATGGTAGGATCACTGTACCGTGGAGAGAGCAATGTGTGTGAGAGACACACACACTGACACACAGAAGTAGACCGCACACACACACTGACACACAGAAGTAGACCTCACACACTCACACACTCATACACTCACACACTCACACACTCACACACTCACACACTCATACACTGACACACAGAAGTAGACCACTCACACACACACGCGTGCGCGCACACACACACACACACACACACACACACACACACACACACACACACACACACACACACACACACACACACACACACACACACACACACACACACACACACACACACACACACACACACACACACACACAGAAGTAGACCACACACACTCACACACAGACACACACATCCTCTCTCACACAGGCTCCAACTATCACTCTTCCTTAATAATGCAAAAAACTAAACCACCCACTGGCAGGGATTCTCTCTGCATCTCTCTCTCTCTGACACACACTCCTCTTTCGTCCTCTCCCTCGCTCCTCTCATCTCTGAAACAGACACATGTCTCCCCGGTCGGTGCCCCTTTGACCGTATGATGTGTAGATCTCCCTCTTTTTCTGATGCTGTTGCCCGCTCACTGTTCTGGCCATCTGCTACTCATACAGTTTGTATCACACTACTGAACGGTGCTTCACCCTCATCCTCAACGCAGTGCTGTCGGTTGATCTAGCTGATTGATTGATGTTTCATTGTGTTTCTCTAATGCTCGGGGGCTTGGAAGCAGGTTCAACGTCTCTCTCGTCATAGTACGATAATGAGTTGGTGGTTTATTCAAAGTGACTTCCTGTGAATGCAGTACAGGACCGAAGGTGTTTTGACCTGACCAGGATCGACTTTTGACCCGACATTCCAGGGCACAGTGTTTCCTGGTCAGGGTCATGTGGTCAGTGACTCCTGGTCTGAAGTATACAACAGGTGCCCATGCAGGCATCTAGCAGCGCAGCAGGTAGACTTGTTGTTAAAGCTGGTGCCAATATCTGAGCTGACAAGGTAGAAAATCGGCCACTGTGCCCTTGAGCAAGCCACTTCACCCTCATTTTCTCCAGGGGTGCCGTACTACTATGGCTAACCCTGTAAATCAACACTTTTCACTGCACCGATCCCGTGTATGTGACAATAACACATTTCAATTTCATAACCTTCTTCAGCCAACTGATCAATGGAAACCATAGTTAATGTAACCTCTGCTCTGTCTGTGTGCTGTGTGTTTGAAACACACGGTAGTTAATATAACCTCTGCTCTGTCTGTGTGCTGTGTGTTTGAAACACACGGTGGTTAATGTAACCTCTGCTCTGTCTGTGTGCTGTGTGTTTGAAACACACGGTGGTTAATGTAACCTCTGCTATGTCTGTGTGCTCTGTGTTTGAAACACACGGTAGTTAATGTAACCTCTGCTCTGTCTGTGTGCTGTGTGTTTGAAACACACGGTAGTTAATATAACCTCTGCTCTGTCTGTGTGCTGTGTGTTTGAAACACACGGTGGTTAATGTAACCTCTGCTATGTCTGTGTGCTCTGTGTTTGAAACACACGGTAGTTAATGTAACCTCTGCTCTGTGTTTGAACCATACAGTAGTTAATGTAACCTCTGCTCTGTGTTTGAACCGTACAGTAGTTCATGTAACCTCTGCTCTGTGTGTTTGAACCGTACAGTAGTTCATGTAACCTCTGCTCTGTGTTTGAACCGTACAGCAGTTAATGTAACCTCTGCTCTGTGTTTGAACCATACAGTAGTTAATGTAACCTCTGCTCTGTGTGTTTGAAACATAAAGTAGTTAATGTAACCTCTGCTCTGTGTGTTTGAAACATACAGTAGTTAATGTAACCTCTGCTCTGTGTGTTTGAACCATACAGTAGTTAATGTAACCTCTGCTCTGTGTGTTTGAACCATACAGTAGTTAATGTAACCCCTGCTCTGTGTGTTTGAACCATACAGTAGTTAATGTAACCCCTGCTCTGTGTGTTTGAACCATACAGTAGTTAATGTAACCCCTGCTCTGTGTGTTTGAACCATACAGTAGTTCATGTAACCTCTGCTCTGTGTGTTTGAACCATACAGTAGTTAATGTAACCTCTGCTCTGTGTGTTTGAACCATACAGTAGTTCATGTAACCTCTGCTCTGTGTGTTTGAACCATACAGTAGTTAATGTAACCCCTGCTCTGTGTGTTTGAACCATACAGTAGTTAATGTAACCCCTGCTCTGTGTGTTTGAACCATACAGTAGTTAATGTAACCCCTGCTCTGTGTGTTTGAACCATACAGTAGTTAATGTAACCTCTGCTCTGTGTGTTTGAACCATACAGTAGTTAATGTAACCCCTGCTCTGTGTGTTTGAACCATACAGTAGTTAATGTAACCTCTGCTCTGTGTGTTTGAACCATTCAGTAGTTAATGTAACCTCTGCTCTGTGTGTTTGAACCGTACAGTAGTTAATGTAACCTCTGCTCTGTGTGTTTGAACCATACAGTAGTTCATGTAACCTCTGCTCTGTGTGTTTGAACTATACAGTAGTTAATGTAACCTCTGCTCTGTGTGTTTGAACCGTACAGTAGTTAATGTAACCTCTGCTCTGTGTGTTTGAACCATACAGTAGTTAATGTAACCTCTGCTCTGTGTGTTTGAACTATACAGTAGTTAATGTAACCTCTGCTCAGTGTGTTTGAACCATACAGTAGTTAATTTAACCTCTGCTCTGTGTGTTTGAACCATACAGTAGTTAATGTAACCTCTGCTCTGTGTGTTTGAAACATAAAGTAGTTAATATAACCTTTGCTCTGTGTGTTTGAACCGTACAGTAGTTAATATAACCTCTGCTCTGTGTGTTTGAACCATACAGTAGTTAATGTAACCTCTGCTCTGTGTGTTTGAAACATACAGTAGTTAATGTAACCTCTGCTCTGTGTGTTTGAACCATTCAGTAGTTAATGTAACCTCTGGTCTGTGTGTTTGAACCGTACAGTAGTTAATGTAACCCCTGCTTTGTGTTTGAACCGTACAGTAGTTCATGTAACCTCTGCTCTGTGTTTTTGAACCGTACAGTAGTTCATGTAACCCCTGCTCTGTGTGTTTGAACCGTACAGTAGTTAATGTAACCCCTGCTCTGTGTGTTTGATCTGTACAGTAGTTCATTTAACCCCTGTGTGTTTGAACCGTACAGTAGTTCATGTAACCCCTGCTCTGTGTGTTTGAACCGTACAAATCAAATCAAATCAAATTTTATTTGTCACATACACATGGTTAGCAGATGTTAATGCGAGTGTAGCGAAATGCTTGTGCTTCTAGTTCCGACAATGCAGTGATAACCAACAAGTAATCTAACTAACAATTCCAAAACTACTGTCTTATACACAGTGTAAGGGGATAAGGAATATGTACATAAGGATATATGAATGAGTGATGGTACAGAGCAGCATACAGTAGATGGTATCGAGTACAGTATATACATATGAGATGAGTGTGTAGACAAAGTAAACAAAGTGGCATAGTTAAAGTGGCTAGTGATACATGTATTACATAAGGATGCAGTCGATGATGTAGAGTACAGTATATACATATGCATATGAGATGAATAATGTAGGGTAAGTAACATTATATAAGGTAGCATTGTTTAAAGTGGCTAGTGATATATTTACATCATTTCCCATCAATTCCCATTATTAAAATGGCCGGACTTGGGTCAGTGTCAATGACAGTGTGTTGGCAGCAGCCACTCAATGTTAGTGGTGGCTGTTTAACAGTCTGATGGCCTTGAGATAGAAGCTGTTTTTCAGTCTCTCGGTCCCAGCTTTGATGCACCTGTACTGACCTCGCCTTCTGGATGATAGCGGGGTGAACAGGCAGTGGTTCGGGTGGTTGATGTCCTTGACACAACAGTGGTAGGCTTGATTACAAACAACGACGAGACGGCCTACAGGAAGGAGGTGAGGGCCCTCGGAGTGTGGTGTCAGGAAAATAACCTCACACTCAACGTCAACAAAACTAAGGAGATGATTGTGGACTTCAGGAAACAGCAGAGGGAACACCCCCCTATCCACATCGATGGAACAGTAGTGGAGAGGGTAGCTAGTTTTAAGTTCCTCGGCATACACATCACAGACAAACTGAATTGGTCCACTCACACTGACAGCATCGTGAAGAAGGCGCAGCAGTGCCTATTCAACCTCAGGAGGCTGAAGAAATTCGCCTTGTCACCAAAAGCACTCACAAACTTCTACAGATGCACAATCGAGAGCATCCTGGCGGGCTGTATCACCGCCTGGTACGGCAACTGCTCCGCCCTCAACCGTAAGGCTCTCCAGAGGGTAGTGAGGACTGCACAACGCATCACCGGGGGCAAACTACCTGCCCTCCAGGACACCTACACCACCCGTTGTTACAGGAAGGCCATAAAGATCATCAAGGACATCAACCACCCGAACCACTGCCTGTTCACCCCGCTATCATCCAGAAGGCGAGGTCAGTACAGGTGCATCAAAGCTGGGACCGAGAGACTGAAAAACAGCTTCTATCTCAAGGCCATCAGACTGTTAAACAGCCACCACTAACATTGAGTGGCTGCTGCCAACACACTGTCATTGACACTGACCCAACTCCAGCCATTTTAATAATGGGATTGATGGGAAATGATGTAAATATATCACTAGCCACTTTAAACAATGCTACCTTATATAATGTTACTTACCCTACATTATTCATCTCATATGCATATGTATATACTGTACTCTACATCATCGACTGCATCCTTATGTAACACATGTATCACTAGCCACTTTAACTATGCCACTTTGTTTACTTTGTCTACACACTCATCTCATATGTATATACTGTACTCGATACCATCTACTGTATGCTGCTCTGTACCATCACTCATTCATATATCCTTATGTACATGTTCCTTATCCCCTTACACTGTGTATAAGACAGTAGTTTTGGAATTGTTAGTTAGATTACTTGTTGGTTATCACTGCATTGTCGGAACTAGAAGCACAAGCATTTCGCTACACTCGCATTAACATCTGCTAACCATGTGTATGTGACAGATAAAATTTGATTTGATTTGATTTGATTTGATGATCTTTATGGCCTTCCTGTAACAACGGGTGGTGTAGGTGTCCTGGAGGGCAGGTAGTTTGCCCCCGGTGATGCGTTGTGCAGTCCTCACTACCCTCTGGAGAGCCTTACGGTTGAGGGCGGAGCAGTTGCCATACCAGGCGGTGATACAGCCCGCCAGGATGCTCTCGATTGTGCATCTGTAGAAGTTTGTGAGTGCTTTTGGTGACAAGCCGAATTTCTTCAGCCTCCTGAGGTTGAATAGGCGCTGCTGCGCCTTCTTCACGACGCTGTCAGTGTGAGTGGACCAATTCAGTTTGTCTGTGATGTGTATGCCGAGGAACTTAAAACTAGCTACCCTCTCCACTACTGTTCCATCGATGTGGATAGGGGGGAGTTCCCTCTGCTGTTTCCTGAAGTCCACAATCATCTCCTTAGTTTTGTTGACGTTGAGTGTGAGGTTATTTTCCTGACACCACACTCCGAGGGCCCTCACCTCCTCCCTGTAGGCCGTCTCGTCGTTGTTGGTAATCAAGCCTACCACTGTTGTGTCGTCCGCAAACTTGATGATTGAGTTGGAGGCGTGCGTGGCCACGCAGTCGTGGGTGAACAGGGAGTACAGGAGAGGGCTCAGAACGCACCCTTGTGGGGCCCCCGTGTTGAGGATCAGCGGGGAGGAGATGTTGTTGCCTACCCTCACCACCTGGGGGCGGCCCGTCAGGAAGTCCAGTACCCAGTTGCACAGGGCGGGGTCGAGGCCCAGGGTGTCGAGCTTGATGACGAGCTTGGAGGGTACAATGGTGTTGAATGCCGAGCTGTAGTCGATGAACAGCATTCTCACATAGGTATTCCTTGTAACCCCTGGTCTGTGTGTTTGAACCGTACAGTAGTTAATGTAACCTCTGCTTTGTGTGTTTGAACCGTACAGTAGTTAATGTAACCTCTGCTCTGTGTGTTTGAACCGTACAGTAGTTAATGTAACCCCTGGTCTGTGTGTTTGAACCGTACAGTAGTTCATGTAACCCCTGGTCTGTGTGTTTGAACTATACAGTAGTTCATGTAACCTCTGGTCTGTGTGTTTGAACCGTACAGTAGTTCATGTAACCCCTGCTCTGTGTGTTTGAACCATACAGTAGTTCATGTAACCCCTGGTCTGTGTGTTTGAACCGTACAGTAGTTCATGTAACCTCTGCTCTGTGTTTCTGTCTCATAGATTTCTCGGGGTGCCCCCAGGCAGAGGGAGCTGCCCCTTGACAGGACCTCTGCCCTTTGACCTCATCTACACAGACTACCACGGCATGCAGCAGATGAAGCAGCACATGGGGCTTTCGCTCAAGAGACACAAGTATGTGTGTGTGTGTGTGTGTGTGTGTGTGTGTGTGTGTGTGTGTGTGTGTGTGTGTGTGTGTGTGTGTGTGTGTGTGTGTGTGTGTGTGTGTGTGTGTGTGTGTGTGTGTGTGTGTGTGTGTGTGTGTGTGTGTGTGCGTGCGTGCGTGCGTGTGCGCGTACGTGCCAGTGTGTATAATATACATGTGTCAGTGTGTTATCATAGCTCAGGTTTACGGCCTGTGTTTATGAGTCCGTAATGGCTGCTTATTAGATGCTACTGAAGTGTCTCTCTGCTCGTAACTCACACAGTTAGTTAATCCCCTATAGGTCAGTAAAACATCCCTCAGTCTCCGGCCAGACTGTCAGTCCTGTCTAATCCTATGATGGAAGGGGCGGGGGGGCATCAATACAAAAGGACAGCACCACAGCAGTAACAATACACACTCTCTCCATCAATTGAGAATTACATGACAGGTCTTCCTTTTGAAGTCCACACAGGCATAAATGCATTCAGAGAAACACAAACACACACATAGACAACAAAAAGCACTTACAGTTGAAGTCGGAAGTTTACATACACTTAAGTTGGAGTCATTAAAACTTGTTTTCAACCACTCCACAAATGTCTTGTTAACAAACTATAGTTTTGGAAAGTGCATGACACAAGTAATTTTTCCAACAATTGTTTACAGACAGATTATTTCACTAAGTCACTGTATCACAATTCCAGTGGGTCAGAAGTTTACATACACTATGTTGACTGTGCTTTTAAACAGCTTGGAAAATGCCAGAAAATTATGCCATGGCTTTAGAAGCTTCTGATAGGCTAATTTACATCATTTGAGTCAATTGGAGGTGCACCTGTGGATGTATTTCAAGGCCTACCTTCAAACACAGTGCCTCCCTGCTTGACATGAACCAGATACACACAGACATGTTCAGTGCCGTCTGTCTGACATACACCATTGGCAGATTGTTCTGCTCAGCAACAAATAGCACCAACTGGAACGCATACAGCACAACGCTCATACCAGCTCATCTTCTATATACAGTATGCTCCAGCTCAGCTGCCAACAGCTTATTATTGCTGTTGTACTGGTTGGGTTCTGCGTCGAGGTTAACTATCGATCGTAGGGAGGCACTGAGAGAACGAGAGAGCGAGATAGAGGGGAAGAAAGATAGAAGGGAGAGTGCAAATGGAAGAGTGGCAAGCCTCTTGACTCAAACTGACACCAGATAACAGCCGATGCCCACACCATGTATTTTTTAAATCCAATTATGAATGAGGGATGAGAGAGTTTTGGTAGTCGTGTGTGTGTGTGTGTGTGTGTGTGTGTGTGTGTGTGTGTGTGTGTGTGTGTGTGTGTGTGTGTGTGTGTGTGTGTGTGTGTGTGTGTGTGTGTGTGTGTGTGTGTGTGTGTGTGTGTGTGTGTGTGTGTGTGTGTGTGTGTGTGTGTGTGTGTGTGTGTGTGTGTGTGTGTGTGCGCGCGAGCGCAAGAGCATGGTAAGTGAACCCTGAAATCCACCCAGCAGCCTCTCTGGCTGTGTGTGTGTGGACGTGTTTAATTGTGCTTGTGGGGACCAGAAGTCCCCACAGGAAAAGTAAACAAACAAAAAGTTAGTCAAATACTATCTCTATGGGATTTAGGGTTAGAATTAGGTTCAGGGTTAGGAGCTAGGGTTAAGTTTAGGGTTATGGTTAGGTTTTGGGGTTAAGTTTAGGGTCAGGCTTAAGGTTAGGGTTAAGCTATTTTGCTTAACTTGTGTCACGCCACACGGTTAGTTGTACAAGATTGTGTTTGTGTGCCTGTGTATCACGTTGCAGCGAAGACCCAGATGCAGACAGTGTCGAAGTAACAAAAGTGTATTACTAGAACAGGGGGCAGGCAAAACGACAGGTCAAGGGCAGGCAGAGATCAGTAGTCCAGATCAGAGTCCAAAAGCTACAGAACAGCAGGCAGTCTCAGGGTCAGGGCAGGCACAGGTCAATCATCCAGTGTGGTGTGACAAGGTACAGAACAGCAGGCAGTCTCAGGGTCAGGGCAGGCACAGGTCAATCATCCAGTGTGGTGTGACAAGGTACAGAACAGCAGGCAGTCTCAGGGTCAGGGCAGGCACAGGTCAATCATCCAGTGTGGTGTGACAAGGTACAGAACAGCAGGCAGTCTCAGGGTCAGGGCAGGCACAGGTCAATCATCCAGTGTGGTGTGACAAGGTACAGAACAGCAGGCAGTCTCAGGGTCAGGGCAGGCACAGGTCAATCATCCAGTGTGGTGACAAGGTACAGAACAGCAGGCAGTCTCAGGGTCAGGGCAGGCACAGGTCAATCATCCAGTGTGGTGTGACAAGGTACAGAACAGCAGGCAGTCTCAGGGTCAGGGCAGGCACAGGTCAATCATCCAGTGTGGTGTGACAAGGTACAGAACAGCAGGCAGTCTCAGCAGGCAGTCAAGGTACAGAACAGCAGACAAGGTACAGAACAGCAGGCAGTCTCAGGGTCAGGGCAGGCACAGGTCAATCATCCAGTGTGGTGTGACAAGGTACAGAACAGCAGGCAGTCTCAGGGTCAGGGCAGGCACAGGTCAATCATCCAGTGTGGTGTGACAAGGTACAGAACAGCAGGCAGGCTCAGGGTCAGGGCAGGCACAGGTCAATCATCCAGTGTGGTGTGACAAGGTACAGAACAGCAGGCAGGCTCAGGGTCAGGGCAGGCACAGGTCAATCATCCAGTGTGGTGTGACAAGGTACAGAACAGCAGGCAGGCTCAGGGTCAGGGCAGGCACAGGTCAATCATCCAGTGTGGTGTGACAAGGTACAGAACAGCAGGCAGTCTCAGGGTCAGGGCAGGCAGGTCAATCATCCAGTGTGGTGTGACAAGGTACAGAACAGCAGGCAGTCTCAGGGTCAGGGCAGGCACAGGTCAATCATCCAGTGTGGTGTGACAAGGTACAGAACAGCAGGCAGTCTCAGGGTCAGGGCAGGCACAGGTCAATCATCCAGTGTGGTGTGACAAGGTACAGAACAGCAGGCAGTCTCAGGGTCAGGGCAGGCACAGGTCAATCATCCAGTGTGGTGTGACAAGGTACAGAACAGCAGGCAGGTCTCAGGGTCAAGGTACAGGCACAGGTCAATCAGCCAGTGTGGTGTGACAAGGTACAGAACAGCAGGCAGTCTCAGGGTCAGGGCAGGCACAGGTCAATCAGCCAGTGTGGTGTGACAAGGTACAGAACAGCAGGCAGTCTCAGGGTCAGGGCAGGCACAGGTCAATCAGCCAGTGTGGTGTGACAAGGTACAGAACAGCAGGCAGGGTCTCAGGGTCAGGTACAGGAAGGCACAGGTCAATCAGCCAGTGTGGTGTGACAAGGTACAGAACAGCAGGCAGGCTCAGGGTCAGGGCAGGCACAGGTCAATCATCCAGTGTGGTGTGACAAGGTACAGAACAGCAGGCAGGCTCAGGGTCAAGGCAGGCACAGGTCAATCAGCCAGTGTGGTGTGACAAGGTACAGAACAGCAGGCAGGCTCAGGGTCAAGGCAGGCACAGGTCAATCAGCCAGTGTGGTGTGACAAGGTACAGAACAGCAGGCAGGCTCAGAGTAGGCAGTATGGTCAAAACCCGGAAAACTATAAAACAGGAACTAGAAACAGGCAGGAGCAAGGGGAAAACCGCTGGTAGACGTGACAAACAAAAATAACTGACAACAGACGCAGAGAACACAGGCAAAAATACACTGGGGATAATGGGGAAGATGAGCGACGCCTGGAGGGGGGTGGAGACCAGCACAAAGACAGGTGAAACAGATCATGGTGTGACAGTGTGTGTGTGTGCATGCCTGCCTGCCTGCGTGTGTGTTTGTGACCAAACAACTTTGTCCGACTGGTCGGACACTGTCTGGGAGGTCAGCAGCTCTCCCAGACAGTGAGTGGCTGAATGGTTATGGAGTCGTGGCCTTCTTGTCTGGCCTTCTCGGATGTGACTTTTAGTGTTGTGAGGCAAAGCGGCACACGTCAATCTCTCCCGATCAATCAAGGGTTTGCTGTGTATAAATCAACATCCTTTTGTTTTGTACAGCGTGATTTGAGGTTTCGAAATGCAATTAATATCGTAGTCCTAAACATAGTCAGATGTAGCTATGGTAAACAACCTTTGGTGTTATTCTTTAATAAATCCCTCTGCAACACACAGGGAATAGACTATGAAATGTACGACCCATTCCCTACATGGTACATTACATGTATAAAGCTCAGTATTGATTTGTAAGAAGAACAAACTCCAACGCTTTCTTCCACACGGTACATCATCATATACATCAAGGCTTTTATACTACAAACATGAATAAAATATCCGTCTAGTCCTCACCTTATTGGAGCCTCATACGCTTTAAAGGATGAAGTATGCTTTAGACACAGACTTTTCTCCCCTACTTTAACCCCATATGTAGTAATTTACCCACAATCCCTAGAGGTTTTGTGGACAAGAATGAGATGCGAGCCTTTTATCAGCCCTATCAGCTGAAAGGCATATCATTAATCAAGTGCAGAGCTCCTGGGCCCTTCAGTCTCTGTTTAATTACTTTAGTTTGATGTTGCTCCCAACGTCCAGATGCATTAATAATGCCTGGCCAGCCAATACGCTAGTTTCCTGGGGAGGGAGGGGGAGGTGTGTGAGTGTGCGTTCAGGGGAAGAAGAAGAGGGGGGGGGTCAGTGATAGGAAGAGGGCAGAGGTCTGGTAAAGATGCTGAAAACGGATATTGTGCGGCTTTAAATCACACCTCCCAACTGATCATGGGGGATACACTATTGATCACTATGTACTCCTCAGCCTGAAGTCTCCCCACTTGGGCCAGTTAGCTTTTCGCGTGGCACTGTCTGGCAATACGCTTAAGGAGGGCGGTCAAGTGTGCTAGCAAGGCAGAGATCCTGAGTTTGTACCAGGTATGGATCAAATCGGGAGGAAGTGGTACTCACTAAGCAAGCAGTGTGACGTCCTTTACATACGCATGGTGAATTTACTGCTCTGGTAGAGCAGAGCTAGAAGAGGACTGCGAGGGTATACATACACGGGTGCGCACACACACAGAAAATGTTACGTAAGCAGACACACTTACTCAGAAACCCAGGCCATTTCTCACCATAAAATGGCGCCAGAGGAGATGGCCGCCGTTTTACGGTCTCCTAACCAATTGTGCTATTATGTGTTTTTTTCTCTCAATATTTGTAAATTATTTTGTACATAATGTTTCTGCAACCGTATCTTACGAAAGAAAAGAGCTTCTGGATGTCAGGACAGCGATCACGATATTCTCCAACCACCCCACAGGGCAGACATCCCAATTATTCGCAAAAGGAAGCGACGCAGAGGATGAAGAGCCGGATGCCTCGTCCGGACCCGCAGAAGACAACTAGTAAAGCTGCCATTTACCGTAAATATTACTCGCCAATGTGCAATCATTGGACAATAAACTAGATGAGGTAAGATCACAAATATTCACTGCACCGGCAGGATAGAACAGCACACTCCGGTAAGACGAGGGGGTGCGGTCTGTGCATATTTGTAAACAACAGCTGGTGCACGAAATCTAAGGAAGTCTCTAGATTTTGCTCGCCTGAAGTTGAGTATATTGTGATAAACTGCAGGCCACATTACTTGCCTAGAGAGTTCTCAGCTATACTTTTCGTGGCTGTTTATTTACCACCACAGACAGATGCTGGCGCTAAAACCGCACTCAGTCAGCTGTATAAGGAAATAAGCAAACAGGAAACCACTCACCCAGAGGTGGCGCTCCTAGTGGCTGGAGACTTAAATCAGTTCTACCAAATCTCTATCAACATGTTAAATGTGAAGGGCCTCCCGGGTGACGCAGTGGTCTAGGGCATTGCAGTGCTAGCTGTGCCACCAGAGACTCTGGGTTTGCGCCCAGGCTCTGTCGCACAATTGGCCTAGTGTTGTCCGGGTTAGGGAGGGTTTGGCTGGTAGGGATATCCTTGTCTCATCGCGTACCAGCGACTCCTGTGGTGGGCCAGGCGCAGTGCGCACTAACCAGGTCACCAGGTGCACAGTGTTTTGTTTCCTCCAACACATTGGTGCGGCTGTCTTCCAGGTTGGATGCGCTGTGTTAAAAGCCGTGCGGCTTGGTTGGGTTGTGTTTCGGAGGACGCATAGACTCATGGCTTTCGACCTTTGTCTCCCCTGAGCCCGTACGGGACTTGTAGCGATGGGAAAAGATAGTAACTACTAACAATTGGATACCACGAAATTGGGGAGAAAATGGGGTAAAATATTAAAATAAACTTGTTAAATGTGCAACCAGAGGGAAAAAAATTATAGATCACCTGTACTCCACACACAGAGACGCATACAAAGCTCTCCCTCGCCCTCCATTTGGTAAATCCGACCACAACTCTATCATCCTGATTCCTGCTTACAAGCAAAAATTAAAGCAGGAAGCACCAGTGACTCTGTCTATAAAAAAAATGGTCAGATGAAGCAGATGCTAAACTACAGAACATGTTCCGGGATTCTTCCGATGACATTGAGGAATACACCACATCAGTCACTGGCTTTATCAATAAGGGCATTGAGGATGTCGTCACCACAGTACGTACATACCCCAACCAGAAGCCATGGATTACAGGCAACATTCGCACTGAGCTAAAGGGTAGAGCTGCCGCTTTCAAGGTGCGGGACTCTAACCCGGAAGCTTACAAGAAATCCCACCATGCCCTGCGACGAAGCATCAAACAGGCAGAGCGTCAATACAGGGCTAAGATTGAATCATACTAAACCGGCTCTGACACTTGTCGGATGTGGCAGGGCTTACAAACTGTTACAGACTACAAAGGGAAGCACAGCCGCGAGCTGCCCAGTGACACGAACCTACCAGACGAGCTATATCACTTCTATGCTCGCTTCGAGGCAAGCAACACTGAGGCATGCATGATAGCATCAGCTGTTCCGGACGACTGTGTGATCACGCTCTGCATAGCTGACATGAGTAAGACCATTAAACAGGTCAACATACACAAGGCTGCGGGGCCAGACGGATTACCAGGACGTGTGCTCCGGGCATGTGCTGACCAGCTGGCAGGTGTCTTCACTGACATTTTCAACATGTCCCTGATTGAGTCTGTAATACCAACATGCTTCAAGCAGACCACCATAGTCCCTGTGCCCAAGAACACAAAGGCAACCTCAAATGACTACAGACCCGTAGCAGACCATACTGCCCAAACAGATCCACAGATGAGTCCCTGTGCTGTTCATTGACTACAGCTCAGCTTTCAACACCAAGAACACAAAGGCAACCTGCCTAAATGACTACAGACCCGACAAGACATCCTATAGGGAGGAAGTCAGAGACCTGGCTGGGTGGTGCCAGAATAGCCATCCCTCAACATAACCAAGACTAAGTGATTTGAAAGGCTGGTGTAATAGAGCAGGTCAAAATCATCAACAAAAACTATTAAACACACCAAGACAGAAACCAACAAAGCCTATTCCCCTCAGGAATCCCTGAGATCCTCAAAAGGTTCTACAGCTGCAACACCGAGAGCATCCTGACCAGTTGCATCACTGCCTGGTACAAACAGACTCAGAGGGTAGTGCCTAATCACTGGGGCTGCTTCCACCAACACCAGGCGGTGTCAGAGGAAGGCCCTCAACGACCCCAGCCACCCCAGTCATAGACTGTTCTCTCTACTACCACATGGCAAGCGGTACAGGAGTGCCAAGTCTAGGACAAAAAGTCTTCACAACAGTTTTTACCCCCAAGCCATAAGACTCCTGAACAGGTAACAAATGGTAACCAAATGGTTAACCCTCTTTTAGACTATCTTATATGCATTCACTTTAACTATACATTCATGTACATACTACCTCAATTGGACCGACCAACCAGTGCTCCCGCAATCCCTCTGCATTTTTCCCACCCACCAACCCCTCTTTTTACGCTTCTGCTACTCTCTGTTCATCATATATGCAGTCATTTTATCGATACCTACATGTACATACTACCTCAATAAGCCTGACTAACCGGTGTCTGTATATAGCCTTGCTTTTTTGTATTTTTGTATTTTTACTGTTCTTTTATTTCTTTACTTACCTACACACTCACACACACACCCACACAGGCTTTTTGATAGTGCAACCCTGAGCAACAGTACAGATGAAAAATGATCAGGCCTACTGTACATTACTGTAGAAATTATTGTAGAAATAAAGTCAAGGTTGGAACTGTTTCTGTTAAAATACAATACATCTTTTTTTATTCTGAACTGGAATAAAGTGATTGATCACATCACACAGATGAAGCCCAGAAAACACACACAAACACACAGTCCTAATGAGAGGTTGTTTTCAACAAGCATGTCTATTCTGGATTCAGTTTTTCACAGTGCAACACTGAGGTCATGCTCAGCATTGACACTGTTTCTGTACTTGAGAACCCTGACTCACATAGGTATGTGGTGATAAACTGGCAGGAGACCACTTCCTGCTGTAGATGAACAACCCAGACCTGTATGAGTGTTTGACTCGAAAAGCATCTTGTTTCAATCAGTTTATTCCAGTTAAGAATAACAATTATTATTGTATTTTAATTAACAGCAACACTTTTCAAAAATAATTTCTACAGTAGGATGTACAGTAGGCCTGATAATGTTTCATCTTCATCTGTACTGTTAATTAGGGTTGCACTATCAGTAGCTAGCCTGCTTTGGCGAATGTTAGCTATTAGCTGTGTACAAGGCCAGGGGATTGTTTGAAATCACTACTACCACTACAATGAGTTAGTTAGTACTCCCTTATTACTGCTTATCGCATGTTATAAAATGACAACAATGCCTTGCTAGCTGACTTCCACTGTGGAAGCACTGTTTCCTGCAGCATTCTGCCCTGTTCTGAAAGAACTCCCTGGGTTTACAGTCATGTTGTGGATGTTTGGTCAGGACGTGTCATTTTATTAATTTGTTCATTATGCGAGTCTCATTACTGAGCACTTCCACACACAAAACACATTGTGGGCGCTCCTCGTTATTTCTCAAAGTTTGTGTGAAAGACACAAAGTCATCACTGTATTTGCGTTTCATGACGATTGAGCTCAGTCAGAACTTGTGGCTGGCATGAATCCATTTTATGACAGCTGTGAGTTGATGGTGAGTGGGAATAAACAAGCGGAGTTATCTTCAAGACAACGGAATAAAAAAATCCGGTAACCCGCAAAGCACACGGGCATCTCCCTCTACCTCTCCCACTCATGCAGCTGCCAAGCTGAGAGAGCACTGAACCGAGAGCGCAGTTGCCCAAATAAATTCCAGTAATTAATGAAATAATTATACATTTACGCCGCGACCCACGTCACGACCCATACTTTAAGAAACACTGGTCTACTATATGTCATAGAAAGAACAGGTGTTCCTAATGTTTTGTATACTCAATGTATTAGAAACTGAATATTTGTCTATATCAGTGGTTTGTGATGTATGACACATATTTGCTATATCAGTGGTTTGTGATGTAGAACACATATTTGCTATATCAGTGGTTTGTGATGTAGAACACATATTTGCTATATCAGTGGTTTGTGATGTAGAACACATATTTGCTATATCAGTGGTTTGTGATGTAGAACGCATGTATCTATGTCAGTGGTTTGTGATGTAGAACACATATTTATCTATGTCAGTGGTTTGTGATGTAGAACACATGTATCTAAATTTACATTTACATTACATTTAAGTCATTTAGCAGACGCTCTTATCCAGAGCGACTTACAAATTGGTGCATTCACCTTATGACATCCAGTGCATCTAAATCTTTTAAGGGGGGGGGGGGGTAGAAGGAATACTTTATCCTATCCTAGGTATTCCTTAAAGAGGTGGGGTTTCAGGTGTCTCTGGAAGGTGGTGATTGACTCCGCTGTCCTGGCGTCGTGAGGGAGTTTGTTCCACCATTGGGGGGCCAGAGCAGCGAACAGTTTTGACTGGGCTGAGCGGAAACTGTACTTCCTCAGTGGTAGGGAGGCGAGCAGGCCAGAGGTGGATGAACGCAGTGCCCTTGTTTGGGTATAGGGCCTGATCAGAGCCTGGAGGTACTGAGGTGCCGTTCCCCTCACAGCTCCGTAGGCAAGCACCATGGTCTTGTAGCGGATGCGAGCTTCAACTGGAAGCCAGTGGAGAGAGCGGAAGAGCGGGGTGACGTGAGAGAACTTGGGAAGGTTGAACACCAGACGGGCTGCGGCGTTCTGGATGAGTTGTAGGGGTTTAATGGCACAGGCAGGGAGCCCAGCCAACAGCGAGTTGCAGTAATCCAGACGGGAGATGACAAGTGCCTGGATTAGGACCTGCGCCGCTTCCTGTGTGAGGCAGGGTCGTACTCTGCGGATGTTGTAGAGCATGAACCTACAGGAACGGGCCACCGCCTTGATGTTAGTTGAGAACGACAGGGTGTTGTCCAGGATCGCGCCAAGGTTCTTAGCGCTCTGGGAGGAGGACACAATGGAGTTGTCAACCGTGATGGCGAGATCATGGAACGGGCAGTCCTTCCCCGGGAGGAAGAGCAGCTCCGTCTTGCCGAGGTTCAGCTTGAGGTGGTGATCCGTCATCCACACTGATATGTCTGCCAGACATGCAGAGATGCGATTCGCCACCTGGTCATCAGAAGGGGGAAAGGAGAAGATTAATTGTGTGTCGTCTGCATAGCAATGATAGGAGAGACCATGTGAGGTTATGACAGAGCCAAGTGACTTGGTGTATAGCGAGAATAGGAGAGGGCCTAGAACAGAGCCCTGGGGGACACCAGTGGTGAGAGCGCGTGGTGAGGAGACAGATTCTCGCCACGCCACCTGGTAGGAGCGACCTGTCAGGTAGGACGCAATCCAAGCGTGGGCCGCGCCGGAGATGCCCAACTCGGAGAGGGTGGAGAGGAGGATCTGATGGTTCACAGTATCGAAGGCAGCCGATAGGTCTAGAAGGATGAGAGCAGAGGAGAGAGAGTTAGCTTTAGCAGTGCGGAGCGCCTCCGTGATACAGAGAAGAGCAGTCTCAGTTGAATGACTATGTTATGCAGGTGAATGAGGACCCAAAAGCGACTTAACGAAAACAGAGTCTTTATTCCAGTATTTGACAAAAGTGATAATCATGGATATTATCAAGGTGAAAACAAAACAGGAAAACTGAAATCCACTCGTCAGTAGAGAGGACTGACTGGAGACTCGACCATAGACTGCAGGTTGCTTCGGGAAGGCACCGGCCGTAGCAGTCCTAGACACCTGCTCACACGCAGCATCTGAAGAAGGTAAAACACGACAGCGCGCGAGACAAGGACACAGAACAGCGAACATCATACAAGGATCCGACAAGGACAGAAGCGGAAAACAGAGGGAGAAATAGGGGCTCTAATCAGAGGGAAAAATAGGGGACAGGTGTGAAAAGAGTAAATGAGGTAGTTAGGAGAATGAGGAACAGCTGGGAGCAGGAACGGAACAATAGAGAGAGAGAGCGAGAGAGAGAGAGAGAGAGGGAGGAGAGAGGAATAGAAAGAGGGAAAGAACCTAATAAGACCAGCAGAGGGAAACGAATATAAGGGATGCACAGAGACAAGACATGATAACCAATGACAAAACATGACAGACTAGTCTTGAAACCTGACTGATTTGGATCAAGAAGGTCATTCTGAGAGAGATGCTGGCCAAGGACGGCACGTTCAAGAGTTTTGGAGAGAAAAGAAAGAAGGGATACTGTTCTGTAGTTGTTGACATCGGAGGGATCGAGTGTAGGTTTTTTCAGAAGGGGTGCAACTCTCGCTCTCTTGAAGACGGAAGGGACGTAGCCAGCGGTCAGGGATGAGTTGATGAGCGAGGTGAGGTAAGGGAGAAGGTCCCCGGAAATGGTCTGGAGAAGAGAGGAGGGGATAGGGTCAAGCGGGCAGGTTGTTGGGCGGCCGGCTGTCACAAGACGCGAGATTTCATCTGGAGAGAGAGGGGAGAAAGAGGTCAGAGCACAGGGTAGGGCAGTGTGAGCAGAACCAGCGGTGTCGTTTGACTTAGCAAACGAGGATCGGATGTCGTCGACCTTCTTTTCAGGTCATCAGTGGTTTGTGATGTAGAACACATATTTATCTATGTCAGTGGTTTGTGATGTAGAACACATATTTATCTATGTCAGTGGTTTGTGATGTAGAACACATATTTATCTATGTCAGTGGTTTGTGATGTAGAACACATATTGATCTATATCAGTGGTTTGTGATGTAGAACACATGTATCTATATCAGTGGTTAGTGATGTAGAACACGTGTATCTATATCAGTGGTTTGTGATGTAGAACACATATTGATCTATATCAGTGGTTTGTGATGTAGAACACATGTATCTATATCAGTGGTTAGTGATGTAGAACACATGTATCTATATCAGTGGTTTGTGATGTAGAACACATATTTATCTATGTCAGTGGTTTGTGATGTAGAACACATATTTATCTATGTCAGTGGTTTGTGATGTTGAACACATATTTATCTGTCAGTGGTTTGTGATGTAGAACACATATTTATCTATGTCAGTGGTTTGTGATGTTGAACACATATTTATCTATGTCAGTGGTTTGTGATGTAGAACACATATTTATCTATGTCAGCGGTTTGTGATGTAGAACATGTGTATCTATATCAGTGGTTTGTGATGTGGAACACGTGTATCTATATCAGTGGTTTGTGATGAAGAACATATTTATCTATATCAGTGGTTTGTGATGTAGAACACATATTTATCTATGTCAGTGGTTTGTGATGTAGAACACATATTTATCTATGTCAGTGGTTTGTGATGTGGAACACATATTTATCTATATCAGTGGTTTGTGATGAAGAACATATTTATCTATATCAGTGGTTTGTGATGTAGAACACATGTATCTATATCAGTGGTTTGTGATGTAGAACACATGTATCTAGATCAGGCGTTTGTGATGTAGAACACAGATTTATTTATGTCAGTGGTTTAAACCTCAACGGGAACAGTGGTGGGTGACAGCCTCCTACCCTGTCGTTCCCTAGGGACCTTTTCCGCTACAAGCAGCAATTTAACCAAGATTAGTCCCCACTCTGATCCTCTGCTAGATATGCTACCAGATATTCCACCCAGTAACTCCAAAGCCATTTCCCTCCTTCTTTTCATCCCTTCATCCCTCCTTCCCTCCATCCCACCATCGCTTCACACCTCCAGGGTAATCTTATCTGTTGGCAGAAAATGATCCAGTTTTTGAGACGATAAGGGAGGGAGGGAAAGGGAGAGAGGGAGGAATGGAGGGATGGAGAGAGGGATGGATGATAGGGAGGGAGGGAGGGAGGGAGGGAGGGAGGGAGGGAGGGAGGGAGGGAGGGAGGGAGGGAGGGGGAGGGAGGGAGGGAGGGAGGGAGGGAGGGAGGGAGGGAGGGAGGGAGGGAGGGAGGGAGGGAGGGAGGGAGGGAGGGAGGGAGAACTGAAAGTTACATCTCTCATCAATGTTTCATGACTCTCTGTGAAAGCGGCCCCCTTGACTTACAGCTGCTCAAAGAACCGTGGCACTTTTTGAGACGCTCCCGTGCAGATGAGAAGTCGTCATCAGACGCTCCCTTCAAGATATATCGCTGTCGATCTAATGCCCTGTGCTTATTCGCAGTCTTTCGGTGTAAAACGTACCAAAGTGTCACAGAAATACCTGCATAACCTTGTGCAGTATGATAAAGATATTATGCCTAAAGTGAAATGTGTATCAATCATGTTCACAAGCTTGAAAATTAGCATCACCAATTAGCATCACAACAGTGCCTTGAATACCCACACAGTAAACACACACTAGACACCGCGTCTCCGAATATAGGCCCAGCGATCCTTGCTGTCGTGTTGACACAATAACAAAACAGTAATAACGTCAGAACAACATTGCAAGACAATACCCAGTGATTACATGGTGTGAGTCACTGCAGTGTTAAACAGGCCCCACGGTGCAGGCTGTTGTCTTAATGCAGTGAATATGATTTACTTTGAAATGGAGCCACCGCTGCTGACAGGGACACTCCGCATACACTCTGTCAAGGGGGCCTTGGTGACCACTGGTCAGGAATACAGACGTGTTATGAGCTATACAAGGAAATATAAGATTCTAACTTCTGTAAAATATGTTATCAGTAGAGTGCAGCTCTGCTTTGTGTTTACGTAAAAAACTGAAACGTATTCTAGCAGAACATTTCAGCCCTGTCTCAAACTGGGAGAACTCATGGGTCTATCCATCCACACGCGCACTCTGCTTGGTATTCCATGGTAACGGAATTACACTTTGACTCTGTTTCCCCCCCCACTTTCAGCCAAACAAAAACCATTGGTTTCAAAGCTTAACAAACTATACAACTATGCAGAAGGATTACTTTCAACAATTTCCACCGAAAATTAAACAAAAACTAATTGAGTGGTCAGAACTGTGCAGATCCAACCGTAACGGACTTGCAGTAAAATATCATTCAGGTTTTTATGTGCCCACATATTCCAAAAACAAAATATCTGCTCCGAATTAAGATTCAAAGATGTCAGCAGAAAAATAGGGGGTGTCAGCTATGTCATGGTAACTTGAGTTAGCTATGTCATGGTAACTTGAGTTAGCTATGTCATGGTAACTTGAGTTAGCTATGTCATGGTAACTTGAGTTAGCTATGTCATGGTAACTTGAGTTAGCTATGTCATGGTAACTTGAGTTAGCTATGTCATGGTAACTTGAGTTAGCTATGTCATGGTAACTTGAGTTAGCTATGTCATGGTAACTTGAGTTAGCTATGTCATGGTAACTTGAGTTAGCTATGTCATGGTAACTTGAGTCAGCTATGTCATGGTAACTTGAGTCAGCTATGTCATGGTAACTTGAGTCAGCTATGTCATGGTAACTTGAGTTAGCTATGTCATGGTAACTTGAGTTAGCTATGTCATGGTAACTTGAGTTAGCTATGTCATGGTAACTTGAGTTAGCTATGTCATGGTAACTTGAGTTAGCTATGTCATGGTAACTTGAGTTAGCTATGTCATGGTAACTTGAGTTAGCTATGTCATGGTAACTTGAGTTAGCTATGTCATGGTAACTTGAGTTAGCTATGTCATGGTAACTTGAGTTAGCTATGTCATGGTAACTTGAGTTAGCTATGTCATGGTAACTTGAGTCAGCTATGTCATGGTAACTTGAGTCAGCTATGTCATGGTAACTTGAGTCAGCTATGTCATGGTAACTAGAGTCAGCTATGTCATGGTAACTTGAGTCAGCTATGTCATGGTAACTTGAGTTAGCTATGTCATGGTAACTTGAGTTTGAAAAAAAATATATTTTTGTTATTGAAGTAAGTAATTAAAGTGGATTTACACACAGTAACATAATTACGGTAACGGAATTACATCATGGGTCCCTGATCTGTGCTACACAGAAATGCATAATTATGGATATGAATATCATTCTCTGTTTAGACATCACAGCAGAGCACAGTAGATTACAGTATAATACAGTACAGTACAGTACAGCACAGCACAGCACAGCACAGCAAAGTAGAGTAGAGTAGGGTGGAGTTCCGTACAGTGCAGTAGAATACAGTACAGTACAGTAGAACAGAATATTGTTCTGTAGAGTAGAGTACAGAACAATATACTGTACTCTACTCTACTGTTCTATACTCGACTTTTCTTTACTGTATTGTACTGCACTACTGTATTGAACAGTACTCTACTGTGCTCTACTCACTGTACTGTACTTTGTGAGCCAAACTTGTAAAACATATGTCTATGACAGGCTCAGATTTGGTCCAGTCCGGTCCGTCCGTGGACATCAAATCCAGGGTGGCCTGACCAAATGTCATCTACTTTTCAACGTCCATGGACCTCCAGTGTAGGTTGGTGCTCAGCGGGTGAGGGTGCTGGTTCAAGTAAATGGAGGGAGAGGTGGCTCGTGGGTAGGTTGTTTCAACACTCTCTGTTTGACCACCAGATGACAGAAAGAACAAGAAAGTTAACAGCTGAACATAACAGTATGCCAGCGGAAGGGAGAATAGTAGAAGGAAGACCCAACAGTGGTTTGTGACTATTATGATTTCCCATTGTAGCCAATTCAGTTGCAGTAATGCCATTATGTATTTTTTGGTAATTTTGGTAAACAGATCAAATCAAATCATATCAAATTTTATTTTATTGAGTTAATCACTTAATAATTAACTTAATACTTCACTTAATAATTAATAAACAAAATTCCTATAATTAAAATCACTATAACTAATTGTTGTGTCTACCATTATGTGTTACTTCTGTGAACTCGCATTATCCTCCCTCCACATGAAGGAGAGAAATTAGAAAATGATCTTAAAGATATGTGGGTTGTTGGTAACGGTATTACAAGGCACAAGGCAATATTTCTTAAACGTGCAGAAGGTAAACAATATCTCCAAACTAAATATACGTCTTGATATCAGTTGGCAGGGGTATTTACGTCAACATGTTTGTTTTGACATACAGTACAAGTCAAACGTTTGGACACACCTACTCATTCAAGGGGTTTTCTTTTTTTGTGCTGTTTTCTAAATTGTAGAATAATAGTGAAGACATCGAAACTATGAAATAACACAGTTGGAAGCCAGATGGGATGGTGTATCTCTGCAGTATGTTGTGGTAGCCATGCTGGATAAGTGTGCCTTGAATTCTAAATAACTCACCGACAGTGTCACCAGCAAAGCACCCCCACACCATCACACCTCCTCCTCCATGCTTCACATGGGAACCACAAATGCGAAGATCATCCGTTCACCTACTCTGCATCTCACAAAGACACGGTGGTTGGAACCAAAAATATCAAATTTGGACTCAACAGACCAAAGGACAGATTTCCACCGGTCTAATGTCCATTGCTTGTGTTTCTTGGCCCAAGAAAGTCTCTTCTTCTTATTTGTGTCCTTAAGTAGTGGTTTCTTTGCAGAAATTCGACCATGAAGGCCTGATTCACTCAGTCTCCTCTGAACAGTTGATGTTGAAATGTGTCTGTTACTTGAACTCTGTGAATCATTTATTTGGGCTGCCATCTGAGGTGCAGTTATTATAATGAACTTACCCTCTCCAGCAGAGCTAACTCTGGGTCTTCCTTTCCTGTGACGGTCCTCATGAGAGCCAGTTTCATGGCGCTTGATGGTTTTTGCGACTGCAATTGAAGAAACTTTGAAAGTTGTTGAAATTTTCCAGATTGACTGACCTTCATGTCCTAAAGTAATTATGGATTGTCATTTCTCTTGGCTTATTTGAGCTGTTCTTACCATAATATGGACTTTGTATTTTACCAAATAGGGCACTCTTCTGTATAACTCCATACCTTGTCACAACACAACTGATTGGCTCAAACGCATTAAGAAGGAAAGAAATTCCACATGTTAACTTTTAACATGGCACACCTGTTAATTGAAATGCGTTCCAGGTGACTACCTCATGAATCTGGTTGAGAGAATGCCAAGAGTGTGCAAAGCTGTCATCAAGGCAAAGGGATGGCTACATTGAAGAATCTCAAATATAAAATATATTTTGATTTGTTCCCTTTTTTTGGTTTCTACATGATTCCGTGTGTGTTTGTCACAGATCCCCCTGGAACTTTCATTGTGCACACCTGGCCCCTATTCCCACTGATTGTATTTTAATATATGTGCCCTTTGTTCACCGTGGTGGTGTCTATTATTGTTACAATGTCCGTTGATGCGTGTGAGTACCTGTGCTGTGTGTTTTGGGCTTTCATGCCCGTGTGGATTGCGCAGGTTATTACGGGTCCCGTTCCGTGTCTTAATCATCGTGCGCGTGTGTTATTTTTTCAAGGTACCCCTCGCTCTTTTGTTTGGTCTTCTTCTCTGTGGCCTTACACTGCACGCAGTAATTTGGGGCGTAATAAAAAGCCCTATTACGCATTCCTGCGCTTGTCTCCCGAATCATTGTTACCAACGTGACAGTGTTATTTCACAGTTTTGATGTCTTCACTATTATTCTACAATTCTAAACAATGTAGAAAATAGTCCAAATAAAGAAAAACCCTTGATTGAGTAGGTGTGTCCAAACCTTTGACCGGTACTGGATTTCTGATACCTTAAGACTTTTTCTGGTATATTTTCTAAGAAATCTTTTACATCTGTTTATCCATAAATAAAAGCCTTTACTTATGCCAAGTTTTTTACATGGAAAATGGTTGAAAATGTATCTATGCCTTCATTTCCCAAAATATAGACTCTTAGCTTTAATTTGACACCCAATTTGATATGCTCCTACGTACTTCACACGTTGGTGCGTGTGGGTTCTTTTCGATGGAAATGCCCTGGGCTCTCACAGGTCTTCAGCTTCTTCTACTAATCACCCCTGAGCTCAGACAGTGGCAGCATTTAACACTCACTAGACTGGCAAAGCCCAGGCTAGAACATTTAGGGCTTTAGCGTGTGTGTGTCGGGAATCAGTGAGTTTACCATGCGTCTTGATTCCAAGAGATAGTTTGCTGTTCACGACGCAAATAATTAACTTCCAAGTATACACTATTACCCAATTTCTCAGTATTCCCCATAGCCATTACTTTACCATGTTGCTTTTAGTTCAATTACCTGCCCTTACATTTCTGAGAGGGTGAACTGGGTTTTAATTCTGCTTATTTTACTTGGTTTTCCATTTCCACTCCCAAACAACACTTGGTAGCTTTTACGAACAATAGAAATGATTGATGCTTCTCTCTTATCAACAGAGGCACAGCTATAGCTATTAACTTCTACTGAACAATTGTTCCATAGTGAGCCTTTGTCTCCGTAGTGTTGATAGTCTGTTCAGGATTGTGTGTCTTTAAGACCGGTATTGATGGTATTTAACCTTCGTCGCTTTTTCTGTGTACTCTCCTAACAGACACATAGACAGTGCTTTGTCAAACAGACAGAGTTTCTTACACAGGCGTATGCACACAGATGCACACAGATGTACACAGATGCACACACATGGACAGGGTACACAGCTTGTCAAACAGACACACTGCATATCGAACAGACAAATACACACACACTTTTTGAATGAGTGAATGACGTGCGGAACAGTGGATGAAAGGAAAGGCCGATTAACCAGCTCCACGTCCGTCTTCTATCTCAGTCTCTCCACTTGTGATTACGGCCTTTGAGAAAACACAAAGGCTTCGGGGGGAAAAGAGCGGTGGTGATGCATTGTGGCCATTATTGAAGTGATAAATGCGGTCTAAAAATCAATTGTGACATGTCATTAATTATTTACATTCATACAAAACATTAATGTAAAAAAAACAAGCATTCAGAAGTCGTGCTTCGTCTGTTTCGTTCTATCAGTTTTCAGTATGTTCAGAAATACACATGATGTTTAAATTAATCTCAAATGTTATACCAGTTATACCAGTACCCACTTTTGACAGGAAATGTAAGTTGTGTAAATTGCTCTGTGGTGTCGTGTTAAAATGTGCTCCTCATTTCAGGTGCCACATCCGTGTGATTGACACCTTTGGGACAGAGCCGGCCTACAACCATGAGGACTACGCCACCCTGCACGGCTACAGGACCAACTGGGGCTACTGGAACCTCAACTCCAGACAGTACATGACCATGTTCCGTAAGTATACATCAATATGGTTTATCACTCATTAGTATTACAACACAATGGATGGTTGCAGAGACTATGATTAAAGGCCCAATCTGTAAGATTTCCTGGTCTCAGATTGTTGATTCAATCTACCTCAGCATTGGACGCAAACGTCGTCATTATACTATAGCAATGTTGGGGGGGGGTGCCAGGGTCCAAGGCAAAGCACCACCCATGAAACATTCAGCAGATGTTAGGTGTTTTGGGAAGAAAGATACAGTTAGGACCTGAATAGAGCCATGTGCTTGTTGGAGGCTCAATTATTATTTGCTGTTGGAAAATGGCATATTATAAAGGTTAGTTCCCTATTATTGGATGTCAAGTCCAAAACTACTTATGGGAAAGTTAGGAAGGAGGAAGAGTTAGGAGACCACAGTGATGGGAGAGTTGGGAGGCCACAGTGATGGGAGAGTTAGGAGGCCACAGTGATGGGAGAGTTGGGAGGCCACGGTGATGGGAGAGTTGGGAGGCCATGGTGATGGGAGAGTTGGGAGGCCACAGTGATGGGAGAGTTGGGAGGCCACGGTGATGGGAGAGTTGGGAGGCCACAGTGATGGGAGAGTTGGGAGGCCACGGTGATGGGAGAGTTGGGAGGCCACGGTGATGGGAGGCCACGGTGATGGGAGAGTTGGGAGGCCACGGTGATGGGAGAGTTGGGAGGCCACAGTGATGGGAGAGTTGGGAGGCCACAGTGATGGGAGAGTTGGGAGGCCACAGTGATGGGAGAGTTGGGAGGCCAGAATGATGGGAGATTTGCAAGGACCACAATGATGGGAGAGTTGGGAGGCCACAGTGATGGGAGAGTTGGGAGGCCACAGTGATGGGAGAGTTAGGAGGCCACAGTGATGGGAGAGTTGGGAGGCCACGGTGATGGGAGAGTTGGGATACCACAGTGATGGGAGAGTTAGGAGGCCACAGTGATGGGAGAGTTGGGAGGCCACGGTGATGGGAGAGTTGGGAGGCCACAGTGATGGGAGAGTTGGGATGCCACAGTGATGGGAGAGTTGGGATACCGCAGTGGGACACAGTAGGATTCCACCATCAAAGAGCCCGGGCCTTCACTATCTGACTGGCTCAGCTTTTCATAGCGTGTCATTGAGCTAACTGAGCACTTGACTTTACCCACCCTCTCCCACTCCATCCTCCACAGTACCACTTAGCATCGCTATATATTCTGCACCAGCAGTACAGAGGATCACTCATTTGCTGCTGAGAATTTTCCAGCAGCGATGGAAATGCAAACATGTAGTGTATTCAAGATTTTAAAAGGCTTCTAAAGTTTGTAATTTCCATTTAAAATGTCAGACTTGATTTAGCCTAACGAAATATGTATCAACCCATACAAAAACATTGTCCATTAATTATAATCCACATAATATTTCACATTTCCTGTTGTTGCAGGATTATTTTCCTTCTGTAACAAACTGGCTCAAATGAAGATCTGTACCACCTGGCTATAATGCACCCACAATACAAGCCAAAACACTCAACATTGTAATGTTATGGATACCTGCAGAATCCACCTCGGTTTAACACACCACTTAACATTGTAATGTTATGGATACCTGCAGAATCCACCTCGGTTTAACACACCACTTAACATTGTAATGTTATGGATACCTGCAGAATCCACCTCGGTTTAACACACCACTTAACATTGTAATGCCAGTACTTTAGCATACAGACAGCTTTTAGAATAGCCACACTTACAAGACCTTTTTTGAATTAGCATATTTCACTGAGGATATTGTTAAGCTCAAGTTCAAATGGTCTATACCTGTCTGTTTACTGTCTCTTCTGTATCTGTCTCACTCTTATCCCCTGTCACTCCCCCTTCCCCTCATTCTGCCGTTTCCCTCCTCCCTCCCTCTCACTCTCCTCTCCTCAGCCCACACTCCGGACAACTCGTTCATGGGCTTTGTGTCTGAGGAGCTGAACGACACGGAGAAGAGGAGCATCATGCAGAACAAGGTCAACAACATGGCTGTGGTTTACGGCAAGGAGGCCAGCATGTGGAAGGTAGGCAAGACACACACACACACAGTCCACTCACAGTGAAACATGGGTTCAAATAATATGTATTATTTCAAATACCTGAGCTGTACTTGATTTAGCTTGCCCGATAAAATGGGAAAGTCCCAAAAGTGCAAACCCCACCCACCAGGCAGGCTCAAACACTTAACGTACTTGAAAAATGTCCAATACTATTTCAACCCAGGTCTGGGTGCAGAGGGATAATTATCCCCCTCACATAGAAGGTTACACGTAGTCGGGCAAAGTGCTGGGGGATCAAATCTTTTTAGATTTTTGTAGAATCATAAAAATCCCCTTCCCGAATAAAGCATATCTGATCTTTAATCTAGAGCTGCTTTATGTTATCCAGCTCGTACTCTAAATTGCACCCTTAATATCCCGGTGCTCTTAGAATGAATACTTAGGCATTTAGATTTATATGGATTTGACATTTAAAAACATATAGATGAGCTGGTTAAAAAGCTACGATTTAAAGTTGGCTTTTCCTACAGGAACAGATTGTGCCTTTCTCTAAGCAGTAGAAAGTAGATTGATAAGTCAACCTTTTTACCTGTTTTTGATTATGGTGATATTGTTTATCAAAGAGCAGCTGCTACTACTCTTAAACCTTTGGATGCCGTCTACAATAGTGCCCTTCGTTTTGTTACAGGTGACAGTTTTGATACTCATCACTGTATCAAAAGGTTGGCTGGACTTCGCTAAAGACCCATAGATCTCCACATTACTCTCTTTTTCTTTCCAATGTCATACTTCATAAACGTTCATCTTACCTGATCTTGCCTAATCTGTTCACAGGATTGGTTAACTCTTTAGGTTCCTAGGGTCTCCACCGAGGTAGCTCAATCTGCTTTTAGTTTTGAAGGCACTGTATTGCTGGAACAACATTCTAAAAATGTTTCATCTTGATGTTCTCGTGCCGTTCTGGCAATTTAAAGTACTTCACCTTTATTTAAACAGGTAGGCTAGTTAAGTTCTCATTTGCAACTGTGAATCTGTGATTTGTGATGTTTTATTTGTGCTTTGCGTGACTGAGTTGTTGTATTTTAATGTGTGCATACAGTATACAGCACATATTCTGAACAAAATATCAACACAACATGTAAAGTGTTGGTCCCATGTATTATGAGTTGAAATAAAATATCCCAGAAATGTTCCATATACACAAATGTCCCTAGCCGCATCCTCAGAGCATGCGCAGACCAGCTGGCTGGTGTGTTTACGGACATATGCAATCAATCCCTATCCCAGTCTGCTGTTCCCGCATGCTTTAAGAGGGCCACAATTGTTCCTGTTCCCAAGAAAGCTAAGGTAACTGAGCTAAACGACCATCGCCCGTAGCACTCACTTCCGTCATCACAAAGTGCTTTGAGAGACTAGTCAAGGATCATATCACCTCCACCCTACCTGACACCCTAGACTCACTCCAATTTGCTTACCACCCCAATAGGTTCACAGATGACGCAACTCAATCATCAAGTTTGCAGACGACACTACAGTGGTAGGGTTGATTACCAACAACTGGCTTGGCTAGGCCACTCCAGGACCTTGGAATGCTTCTTACGAAGCCACTCCTTCGTTGCCCGGGCGGTGTGTTTGGGATCATTGTCATGCTGAAAGACCCAGCCACGTTTCATCTTCAGAGCATTTGGATGATCAAGAAGAAGATTGGGAGAATGTCATATGGTCAGATGAAACCAAAATATAACTTTTTGGTAAAAACTAAACTCGTCGTGTTTGAAGGACAAAGAATGCTGAGTTGCAGCCAAAGAACACCATACCTACTGTGAAGCATGGGGGTGGAAACCATGCTTTGGGGCTGTTTTTCTGCAAAGGGACCAGGACGACTGATCCGTGTAAAGGAAAGAATGAATGGGGCCGTGTATCGTGAGATTTTGAGTGAAGACCTCCTTCCATCAGCAATGGCATTGAAGATGAAATGTGGCTGGGTCTGTCAGCATGACAATGATCCCCAACACACCGCCCGGGCAACGAAGGAGTTGTTTCGTAAGAAGCATTTCAAGGACCTGGAGTGGCCTACCTTGACTTTGTTGTCCTTAAGCCATTTTGCCACAACTTTGGAAGTATGCTTGGAGTCATTGTCCAATGGGAAGACCGATATGCGAACAAGCTTGAACTTCCTGACTGATGTTTTGAGATGATGCTTCACTATATCCACATAATTTTTCTACCTCATGATGCCATCTCTTTTGTGGAGTCCCTCCTGCAGTAAAGAACCCCCACAACATGATGCTGCCACCCCCGTGCTTCACGGTTGGGATGGTGTTCTTCGACTTGCAAGCCTCCCCATTTTCCTCCAAACATAACGATGGTTATTATTGCCAAACAGTTCTATTTTCGTTTCCTCAGACCAGAGGACATTTCTCCAAAAAGTATGATCTTTGTCCCCATGTGCAGTTGCAAACCGTAGTCTGGCTTTTTTATGGCGGTTTTGAAGCCGTGGCTTCTTCTTTGCTGAGCGGCCTTTCAGGTTATGTCGATATAGGACTCGTTTTGCTGTGGATATAGATACTTTTGTACCTGTTTAGTCCAGCATCTTCACAAGGTCCTTTGCTGTAGTTCTGGGATTGATTTGCACTTTTCGCACCAAAGTACGCTCATCTCTAGGAGACAGAACACGTCTCCTTCCTGAGCGGTATGACGGCTGCGTTGTCCCATGGTGTTCATATTTGCGTACTATTGTTTGTACAGATGAATGTGGTACCTTCAGGCGTTTGGAAATTGCTCCCAAGGATGAACCAGACCTGTAGAGGTTTCCAATTTTTTTTCTGAAGTCTTGGCTGATTTCTTTTGATTTTCCCATGATGTCAAGCAAAGAGGCACTGAGTTTGAAGGTAGGCCTTAAAATACATCCACAGGTACACTTCCAATTGACTCAAATAATGTATATGTCCTAAACGACTTGACAAAACTATAGTTTGTTAACAAGAGTGGAGTATCACGCCCTAACCTTAGAGATCCTTTAAATTCTCTATTTGGTAGGTCAGAGTGTGACTAAGGTGGGAAATCTATGTTTATATTTCTTTGTTGGCCTCGTATGGTTCCCAATCAGAGACAGCTGTCTATCGTTGTCTCTGATTGGGGGTCATACTTAGGCAGCCCTTTTTCCCACTTTCTGTTGTGGGATCTTGTCTTTGTGTGTTGCATTCCGAGCTTTACTTTCACTGAGTTGTTTATTGTTTTTTGGTGGAACATTTCAAATGAAAGAAAATGTACACCACGCCGCACCTTGGTCTTCATTTAACAACGGACATTACATGGAGTGGTAGAAAAATGAGTTTTAATGACTCCAACCTAAGTGTATGTAAACTTCCGACTTCAACTGTATGTGTATGTGTGTGTGTGTGTATATTATATTGAGCAAAAATATAAACGCAACCATTTCAATGATTTTACTGAGTTACAGTTCGTATGAGGAAAGCAGTCAATTCAATTATATGTACATACAGTGCATACGGAAAGTATTCAGACCGCTTGACTCTTTCCACATTTTGTTACGTTACAGCCTTGTTCTAAAATTGATTAAATTGTTGTTTTTCCCCTCATCAATCTACACACAATACCCCATAATGACAATGCAAAAACAGGTTTTTAGACAGACCGGCCAATAGATACATGGAGACTCACAGACAGACTCAATATGGATAAGAAGCAGTACCCTGTTAAATCAGCTCATTTCCATTTGCTACGGTCAAGGACAAGAGGTTAAATCAATATAAACTACTAGAGGGGTTATAATCTCGTCCACATTCACATCCTCATCCACGCTATGTTACCACAACCCTACAAGCACACACACACACTTCTCACTCCCCCAGTGTACACTACAGAGATGTAACCAATTAGAACAGAGCTGTTAACTGCAGAACAGATAAAGCGATCGACATGCCATGTATCTACTATCTATAGAAGATATTACATTTGGCACACAGAGCCGCATTTGGATACATTTAACGGAATCATACAACTTTCATTTGCAGCCACATTTCCTTTCAAAAGCAGCCTGGTTGCTCACAGTGGATATTCGATGAGGGACTCGACCTGGATTTTGTTTAAAGACGTGGATTAGCTGTAGCTTTGTTCCCCCTCTGTCTCTGTTGGCGAGCGGCAATTCCCATGGATTTTCATTCAACGGTTTAGTCTTGAGCCGAGACAGAAGATGCTTTAGAAACAGTGTGTGAATATGGAGCAATTGCCACTTTGTAGGAACAGAAGGAGGGAAATGTAATACATGACAGATCGAGTTGAATATTTATTTGTTCTTTTCTCTTGTCTTTCCTCTTCTCGATTCCCTATTCCCTTCCGTATTCTTCTCTCCTCTCTTCCTTGACACTCTGTCGACACGTCTCTTCTCTCCTATCGACCCCCCCCCTCCTGTCTTCCTCCCGTGCGTCTCTCCTCTCCTATCGCCCCCCCCTCTCCTGTCTTCCTCCCGTGCGTCTCTCCTCTCCTATCGCCCCCTCCTGTCTTCCTCCCGTGCGTCTCTCCTCCCCTATCGCCCCCCCTCCTGTCTTCCTCCCGTGCGTCTCTCCACTCCTATCGCCCTCCCCCCCTCCTGTCTTCCTCCCGTGCGTCTCTCCTCTCCTCCTATCCCCCCTGTCTTCCTCCCGTGCGTCTCTCCTCTCCTATCGCCCCCCCCCCCCTGTCTTCCTCCCGTGCGTCTCTCCTCTCCTATCGCCCCCCCCCTCCTGTCTTCCTCCCGTGCGTCTCTACTCTCCTATCGCCCCCCTCCTGTCTTCCTCCCGTGCGTCTCTCCCCTCCTATCGCCCCCTCCTGTCTTCCTCCCGTGCGTCTCTTCTCTCCTATCGCCCCCCCTCCTGTCTTCCTCCCATACGTCTCTCCTCTCCTATCGCCCCCCCACTCCCCCTCCTGTCTTCCTCCCATATGTCTCTCCTCTCCTATCGCCCCCCTCCCCCTCCTGTCTTCCTCCCATACGTCTCTCCTCTCCTATCGCCCCCCCTCCTGTCTTCGTCCCGTGCGTCTCTCCTATCCCCCCTCATGTCTTCCTCCCGTGCGTCTCTCCTCTCCTATCGACCCCCTCCTGTCTTCCTCCCGTGCGTCTCTCCTCTCCTATCGCCCCCTCCTGTCTTCCTCCCGTGCGTCTGTCCTCTCCTATCGCCCCCCCCCCCCTCCTGTCTTCCTCCCGTGTGTCTCTTCTCTCCTATCGCCCCCCCTGTCTTCCTCCCATACGTCTCTCCTCTCCTATCGCCCCCCCCCCTCCTGTCTTCGTCCCGTGCGTCTCTCCTATCCCCCCCCTCTTGTCTTCCTCCATTGCATATTGGTGGATGATGTCTCCGGTTGCAGCTCCAGGTAAGATTCTTCTCAGTCGAAACACACCGGCCCTGTTCCCTCTCTTTTAAACCTCCTGTCACACATTCCGTTCTTCATTTCCTCCATGATCACACATCTACTAATACACACTCCTGTGAATGTCAGTTTGACCTCGCATAAAGCTGCTATCACAATGTCACCGTGCCTTCCTTTGCCTTCTCTTTTATACATGTTTTATTTAGAGACAACGGTAAATTGACAAGACATAAGTGGTTTGAAAAGTCCATTGCTAATCTTAGCCTGCAGCTGTCCGTGATGAGAGAGAGAGAGAAACATGAATTATTGGACTGGGAAGCTGTGTGATGCCACAGATGTCTTTCTGAATTTTGAATACTGGGCGAGCGACTAGGACATCTGGTCCAATCAAATATGCTGGAGCAAACGCAGACTTCACATGCCCATTTTATGAAGTAGTGGTTTCACCCATCTCAAGGCTCTCCAAAGAGTTGTTTTTTGGGGGGAGGGTTGACTTCTGCCCTCTCTCTTTCTGTCGCTTGAGACAATTTGTCGAACAAATCGATAGTTCTTGCTTGCACTATGTGATATTGGGCTTAGTCGTATCATGGAGACATGAGTAGAGGAGAGGTGTGTGTTGGGTTTTAAGGGATAGTGCTAGTATTGATTTCTGAAATGTTAACCTTGTGAGTCGGGCCTGTAAGATAGGCTAAAGCCGTAAACAATATTGTGATGACTCCATCTTCTATTCCAAAGGGCATAGGGGACTTCTTGTGCTTTTTGCCTAGGATATCGCTCCTTGTCTTGGCAACCAGCCTCCTCACAATCCCGAGTGTTGGAGAGGGAGAGATGGGGAGTGAGTTGGAGAGGTAGAAAGAGAGATGGTAACGGTTAGAGGGAAATTGTGAGAAGTATGGAGAGAGGACGATAGAGATTTATAGAGGCCTGCAGGTGCAGTGTGTTTTTGGAGCCAGTATGTTCATGTCACACACACACACACACACACACACACACACACACACACACACACACACACACACACACACACACACACACACACACACACACACACACACACACACACACACACACACTTGCCCATGCTGGCCTGTGTCAATTCTTGCTTGCTGTGTGTAAGCCTACTCACCATTAGTCAGCACTACCAACTTTTTGGCGTGTTTTTTGGGCAGCCTTTAGTTATTATGCCCCCAGCTTCTGGATTTGCCTGCCAGAGAACCTGAGGGGGGGCCCAAACTGTGGACATATTTAAAAGAGACCTTAAAACGCCTTTTTTTAATCTTTGCTTTTCCTTAGGGGGCTTTTTAGCCATTGAGTTGTTGTCATTTTTATGTTTGTTGTGTAGTAAATATTCCAGCTTTTCTTTTCATACATTTTTACTCGTTTTTTGGTATGAAGTACATTGCGTTGCGTTCCAATGTCTGAAATGTGCTGTATAAATAAAGCTGATTTGATTTGAGAACTTTTTGGGTGTACGCCAGCTCGTGCTTTTTATTAGTCTACCTCCAGCGCAGACACACACTCCTCCTCACACACATCAGAGAACTATGTCTCTTTCTCTTCTCTCTCGCTTTCTCTATTTACAGTCCCTCAATAGGTTATTTCCTAGCATGACATCCAGTTCACTTGAGTTGAAACCCAGTCAAACAAACTTAAACCCACCACACAACGTTCAGGGTGACTTCTATTGTATAAATCAACCATTTATATTCTGAGTCCTGACCGTTTTTCACGCTCTCGTAACCCAACCTTGCTCTATATGAACTGATTCCTGAGAATAGAGTCCAGGTTAGATAATTAGCATTGCTAATGTGGTCCGGATCTGGCCCAGTCAGGCCATGTCAAGGATTAGCTAGCCTGGGATAAGCCTTGTTTTTATCCATGGGTGTGCGTCTCTGTGTGTGTGGTTCTCTCTCATGTTTCGTTGGCTCTAATTCATAGTGTCTGGTGCACTCAGAGCGTTGGCTAATCTCCTAATTGGCTGGGAACATCCTCAGAGGAAACCATCGATCGCAGGAGTCAACCAATTACAGTACAGCCTACAGGGCGAGAACACAATAGAACAGGGATACAGTAAGCTTCTTAACATCCAGGAAGCAGGAAGTCAATAAGGAGACCTGGGCTGTGGTTGATTCACATTGAGGGTGTGGGGGGTTGTTTTGTTTTTCAGAAGTGTAGGCTAGCTAAAAAGGGTGCCCATGAAAGGGTGCCCATGCATAAACACACACAGGCGAAGCGCGTGGACACACACACACACACACACACACACACACACACACACACGCACACGCACACGCACACGCACACGCACACGCACACGCACACACACACAAGTGTGCTCACACACACATCTCCCACTTCAAAATGCATCCCCTTTTCCTGTCAACATCCACATAAGATGCACTATTGGGTTGAAAGGGTATGCCTCTCAGATGAAAGATGTGTCTTGGGCACATGAATGCGCTGTATAGAATTAGACAGAAAGCACATCTGTTATTGTGCGAAGATGTGGTTTGCTTGTATGTATGCCACAATAGATGCAGTGGGGAGAACAAGTATTTGATACACTGCCGATTTTGCAGGTTTTCCTACTTACAATGCATGTAGAGGTCTGTCATTTTTATCATAGGTACACTTCAACTGTGAGAGACGGAATCTAAAACAAAAATCCAGAAAATCACATTGTATGATTTTTAAGTCATTAATTTGCATTTTATTGCATGACATAAGTATTTAATCACCTACCAACCAGTAAGAATTCCGGCTCTCACAGACCTGTTAGTTTTTATTTAAGAAGCCCTCATGTTCTCTACTCATTACCTGTATTAACTGCACTTGTTTGAACTCGTTACCTGTATAAAAGACACCTGTCCACACACTCAATCAAACAGACTCCAACCTCTTCACAATGGCCAAGACCAGAGAGCGGTGTAAGGACATCAGGAATACAATTGTAGACCTGCACAAGGATGAGATGGGCTACAGGACAATAGGCAAGCAGCTTGGTGAGAAGGCAACAACTGTTGGCGCAATTATTAGAAAATGGAAGAAGTTCAAGATGACGGTCAGTCACCCTCGGTCTGGGGCTCCATGCAAGATCTCACTTCGTGGGGCATCAATGATCATGAGGAAGGTGAAGGATCAGCCCAGAACTACACGGCAGGACCTGGTCAATGACCTGAAGAGAGCTGGGACCACAGCCTCAAAGAAAACCATTAGTAACACACTACGCCGTCATGGATTAAAATCCTGCAGCGCAAGCAAGGTCCCCCTGCTCAAGCCAGCGCATGTCCAGGCCCGTCTGAAGTTTGCCAATGACCATCTGGATGATCCAGAGGAATGGGAGAAGGTCATGTGGTCTGATGAGACAAAAATAAAGCTTTTTGGTCTAAACTCCACTCGCCGTGTTTGGAGGAAGAAGAAGGATGAGTACAACCCCAAGAACACCACCCCGACCGTGAAGCATGGAGGTGGAAACATCATTCTTTGGGGATGCTTTTCTGCTAAGGGGACAGGACGACTGCACCATATTGAGGGCTGAAACACACAGCCAGGGCAACTAAGGAGTGGCTCCGTAAGAAGCATCTCAAGGTCCTGGAGTGGCCTAGCCTGTCTCCAGACCTGAACCCAATAGAAAATCTTTGGAGGGAGCTAAAAGTCCGTATTGCCCAGCGACAGCCCCGAAACCTGAAGGATCTGGAGAAGGTCTGTATGGAGGAGTGGGCCAAAATCCCTGCTGCAGTGTGTGCAACCCTGGTCAAGAACTACAGGAAACGTATGATCTCTGTAATTCCAAACAAAGGTTTCTGTACCAAATATTAAGTTCTGCTTTTCTGATGTATCAAATACTTACGTCATGCAATAAAATGCAAATTAATTACTTAAAAATCATACAATGTGATTTTCTGGATTTTTGTTTTAGATTCCGTCTCTCACAGTTGAAGTGTACCGACAGTGCCTTGCGAAAGTATTCGGCCCCCTTGAACTTTGCGACCTTTTGCCACATTTCAGGCTTCAAACATAAAGATATAAAACTGTATTTTTTTGTGAAGACTCAACGACAAGTGGGACACAATCATGAAGTGGAACGACATTTAATGGATATTTCAAACTTTTTTAACAAATCAAAAAATGAAAAATTGGGCGTGCAAAATTATTCAGCCCCTCTACTTTCAGTGCAGCAAACTCTCTCCAGAAGTTCAGTGAGGTATCTCTGAATGATCCAATGTTGACCTAAATGACTAATGATGATAAATACAATCCACCTGTGTGTAATCATGTCTCCGTATAAATGCACCTGCACTGTGATAGTCTCAGAGGTCCGTTAAAAGCGCAGAGAGCATCATGAAGAACAAGGAACACACCAGGCAGGTCCGAGATACTGTTGTGAAGAAGTTTAAAGCCGGATTTGGATACAAAAATATTTCCCAAGCTTTAAACATCCCAAGGAGCACTGTGCAAGCGATAATATTGAAATGGAAGGAGTATCAGACCACTGCAAATCTACCAAGGTCTGGCCGTCCCTCTAAACTTTCAGCTCATACAAGGAGAAGACTGATCAGAGATGCAGCCAAGAGGCCCATGATCACTCTGGATGAACTGCAGAGATCTACAGCTGAGGTGGGAGACTCTGTCCATAGGACAACAATCAGTCGTATATTGCACAAATCTGGCCTTTATGGAAGAGTGGCAAGAAGAAAGCCATTTCTTAAAGATATCCATAAAAAGTGTCGTTTAAAGTTTGCCACAAGCCACCTGGGAGACACACCAAACATGTGGAAGAAGGTGCTCTGGTCAGATGAAACCAAAATTGAACTTTTTGGCAACAATGCAAAACGTTATGTTTGGTGTAAAAGCAACACAGCTCATCACCCTTAACACTCCATCCCCACTGTCAAACATGGTGGTGGCAGCATCATGGTTTGGGCCTGCTTTTCTTCAGCAGGGACAGGGAAGATGGTTAAAATTGATGGGAAGATGGATGGAGCCAAATACAGGACCATTCAAGAAGAAAACATGATGGAGTCTGCAAAAGTCCTGAGACTGGGACGGAGATTTGTCTTCCAACAAGACAATGATCCAAAACATAAAGCAAAATCTACATTGGAATGGTTCAAAAATAAACATATCCAGGTGTTAGAATGGCCAAGTCAAAGTCCAGACCTGAATCCAATCGAGAATCTGTGGAAAGAACTGAAAACTGCTGTTCACAAATGCTCTCCATCCAACCTCACTGAGCTCGAGCTGTTTTGCAGGGAGGAATGGGAAAAAATGTCAGTCTCTCGATGTGCAAAACTGATAGAGACATACCCCAAGCGACTTACAGCTGTAATCGCAGCAAAAGGTGGCGCTACAGAGTATTAACTTAAGGGGGCTGAATAATTTTGCACGCCCAATTCTTCAGTTTTTGATTTGTTAAAAAAGTTTGAAATATCCAATAAATGTCGTTCCACTTCATGATTGTGTCCCACTTGTTGTTGATTCTTCACAAAAAATACAGTTTTATATCTTTATGTTTGAAGCCTGAAATGTGGCAAAAGGTCACAAAGTTCAAGGGGGCCGAATACTTTCGCAAGGCACAGTATGATAAAAATTACAGACCCCTACATGCTTTGTAAGTAGGGAGACCTGCAAAATCAGCAGTGTATCAAATACTTGTTCCACCCACTGTATGTGCACTCCCTATTTATAACCTATTAATTTCAATGTATGGGCATAATCTATTAATTTCAATGTATGGGCATAATCTATTAATTTCAATGTATGGGCACAATCTATTCATTTCAATGTATGGGCACAATCTATTCATTTCAATGTATGGGCACAATCTATTCATTTCAATGAATGGGCACAATCTATTCATTTCAATGTATGGGCACAATCTATTCATTTCAATGTGTGGGCACAATCTATTCATTTCAATGTATGGGCACAATCTATTAATTTCAATGTATGGGCACAATCTATTCATTTCAATGTATGGGAACAATCTATTCATTTCAATGTATGGGCACAATCTATTCATTTCAATGTGTGGGCACAATCTATTCATTTCAATGTATGGGCACAATCTATTTATTTCAATGTATGGGCACAATCTATTCATTTCAATGTATGGGCATAATAAATTCATTTCAATGTACAGGCACAATCTATTCATTTTAATGTATGGGCAGGCTTGCTGTTTTACAGTCTTTACTCCTAAGGCCCCATTACTGCATGATGGAACGACGGGACCGTGAGGACACACTCTAACACACACATTCATACTATTATTATTATTTATTTTGTATTACTGTTTGTATATTGTTGTATATGAAATGTGTGTGACTGTCCTTGTCTGTCATTGTATTAGTGTTTTGTTACTTGTCAGGTTTTGTGTTTTTGTGGACCCCCGGAAGAGTAGCTGATGCTTCGGCAAAAGCTAATGGGCATCCGAATAAAACCCCTGAATTAACCAATCAGATAGGTAGACGTGCGAGAGCTCCATCAATGGATCAGAGAGAGGGATGTCATAGCAGCCAGTAAGGAGAACCGGCTGGCACAGGCTGGCGAATGCTGTGCTCTGCTGCTGCTGCCCTCTGGGTGCCTGGACTGGCACTGGCAGTCTGCCAGTATCTTTCCCTGCATACTTACATGGACGCCTCGCTCTCTGATGCTAGAGGCCAAATGTGTGCGATGAGATAGCGAGGGATTGAGAGAAAGGGTGTGTGTGTGTGTGTGTGTGTGTGTGTGTGTGTGTGTGTGTGTGTGTGTGTGTGTGTGTGTGTGTGTGTGTGTGTGTGTGTGTGTGTGTGTGTGTGTGTGTGTGTGTGTGTGTGTGCGTGCGCACGTGTGCAGGAAACCAATCCAGATCCCTAGCACCTCACCTCATTCATATTGACGGCCCACGGCAGTGCGGCACTGTGTGTCTCTTTGGGCTTTCTAAAGGGGTCTGTCACATTAAATGCCCTGCACTTACTAACAGGCAATGGCTCTGCCTCTCTCTGTGTGAAGATACTGGCGTTCACACACACACTCACTCAGGGAATTCACAACCACTCATGCACACACACACACAAACACTCATAGTGCATTATCAAATGTACACACACTAACACACACACTCATTGCCTCTTATATGTACACTCATAAACAACCACACACACAGCCATTAACACATCACCTCTAATCAAGTCATTCTCTCTGTCCCTCCTTCCCTCTCCATCGCTCCCTCCCTCCTTTCCTCTCCATCTCTCTCTACCTCCTTCCCTCTCCATCTCTCTCGACCTCCTTCCCTCTCCATCTCTCTCTACCTCCCTCACCCTCTCCATCTCTCCCTCACCTCGTTCCCTCTCCGTAGCTCGCTTCCTCCGTCCCTCTCCCTCCACCTCTCCCATCGCACTTGCTCATCCACTTTCTCCCTCAAACTCAACCCACACTGATGACATTTTCCACTGTCCCACTTCCTCTCCTCGCTCACCAACTCTCCATTCACTTTCTTACATTCTCTCTCTCTCTCTCTCTCTCTCTCTCTCTCTCTCTCTCTCTCTCTCTTACTCTTCCCTCCTCCTTGTCTATCAGCAGGGTAAGGAGGGTTTCCTCCAGATCCTCCACAGGTACATGGAGGTCCACGGGACGGTGTACTACGAGACCCAGCGCCCCCCCGAGGTGCCTGCCTACGTCAAGAACCACGGCCTGCTGCCCCAGCACGAGCTGCAGACGCTGCTCCGCAAGGCCAAGGTACTGGAACACACACACACTAGATGATACACAACATACACAAGAGGTAACCCACTACAGATGTAGGATCTTAATTTGGTCACCCTGTTGCAGGATAACTTTCCTTCAATGCCGGATTTCCTGTAAGTAAGGGAATTTGAGGTTTAAAAAATCTTCTAATTTCCACTTTGAAATTCAGACTTGATTTTCAGTTACGGAACATTTATCAACCCCTACAAACAATGTCCAATCATTATAATCCACATAATAATTCATATTTTCTGTTGCTGCAGGATTATTTTCCTGCTGTAGCAAACTGGCTCAAATTAAGATCCTACATATGTACGTGCGCAAACAGATTCATGCACACACACACACACACACACACACACACACACACACACACACACACACACACACACACACACACACACACACACACACACACACACACACACACACACACACACACACACACACACACACACACACACACACACACACACACACACACACACACACACACACACACACACACACACACACACACACACTGTTGCACCAGCACTAACTACAACAGCATCAACTACAACAGTTACCTTCCAGTTCCTAATATATCTGGAATTTTCAATTTACAAGCATTAATAAAATAACTGGTGGTTATCCTAACTAGTACCATCTTCATCTCCCCCACCAGCTCTTCATCGGGTTTGGTTTCCCCTACGAAGGGCCCGCCCCTCTGGAGGCCATAGCCAATGGGTGCATCTATCTGCAGCCCAAGTTCCACCCACCGCACAGCTCGCTCAATCACGAGTTCTTCCGAGGCAAGCCCACGTCTAGAGAGGTGAGCTCCCATTGGTCAACACAGTATCTAGTACCACTCTTCAACTGAAAATTAACCAATGCAATTCAGCAAACAGCCAACATTGCCGATTGTACACCAAATGTGCCACTTATACCTCACAGAATATTGCTTTAAACGGGAATGTTCTACTAATTCTATACTCCACCCCTCTCAGGTGTCATCCCAGCACCCGTATGCGGAGCAGTACATCGGGCGGCCCCACGTCATGACAGTAGACTACAACAACTCCCAGGAGTTTGACGCCGCCATCAGAGAGATCATGAGTACCAAGGTACAGTTATTTCATGAATTATTTCTTGACTCATTGGTTTCTTTGGCAGTGACCAAACACACTATGTCGTACCTGGGAAGGATTGTACAACCATATAACATGTAGCAGCGCTGGTACTGAACGGGTGACGCTGCTGAACGGGTGACGCTGCTGAACGGGTGACGCTGCTGAACGGGTGACGCTGCTTTTTTTTGTTTGAATGACGTTTCAGCTCGCGCCACCCAGCAAATACACCTCGGAAAGCTCCATGTGGAGACGCGCTAGCTGCAGTGTTTGAACCTAGGACAGGGGTGTATGCTACGCTAGCATTAGGAAGAAGTGTGTCCACAGCCAAGGAGTAATTAGCCTGTAAAGGTGGCTTACTGGGAACCTGCAGTCGGCGTGAGGCTCCAGGGAGTGTGAGAGGTTGAGAGAAGTTGAGCAAGAGGTCAAACAGGCCGATTGAGATGCCTCTATAAAGCCGTGTGTGTGTGTGTGTGTGTGTGTGTGTGTGTGTGTGTGTGTGTGTGTGTGTGTGTGTGTGTGTGTGTGTGTGTGTGTGTGTGTGTGTGTGTGTGTGTGTGTGTGTGTGTGTGTGTGTGTGTGTGTGTGTGTGTGTGTGTGTGTGTGTTCTCCCCTATCCACTCTCCTGCTTGTCAGACATGCCATAGCTCAGTGCACCGGGGCTTACTCTCTGTCTGTCACTCCACTGAATGATGGCTGCCCTGTCTGTCTGTCTGCCACTCTACTGAGAGATGTCTGTCTGTCTGCCACTCTACTGAGAGATATCTGTCTGTCTGTCACTCCAGTGATAGATGGCTGATGGGTCACTTCACCCCTCACTGGAGACTGCACACTCCCCCTGTTTGTGGGCTGGCTCTCTGTCCAAGGCGGCTCCACATGCTCAGCCGTGCAGACCAAAGCAATCTCCACTGGCTGACACCTCTTCATGTTCACATAAATCCCTTTCCCATTTCTCTTTCTATGTCTCTCTCTGTCTCTCTCTTGCTCTGTCTCTCTCCCTTTCTTTCACGCTCCCTCTCTCGCTCTCTCTCTGTTCCCCCTTTTTCATTCTGTCCATCCCACTGACCTGTTGTTTTCATATTTATCCCTCTTTAATAAATGGGAGGCAGTGAGGAAGGCAGTGAGGGAGGGAAGGAGGGAGGGAGGGAGGGCGAGACTGTGCCTCTCTCTGCTTAGACCAAAGCAAATGTTGTGAGGCATATTTCTGTGCTAGTTTACATACATGATTCATAAAGTGTTATGTTTTGATCAGATTTGAGATGTGTAACTTTTTGTCCCTACATCCATACAACCCTACATATAAATCCTCTCTACATAGTTGCTTTTCTTTATTTGAAATTGGAAAAGTCAGATTTCACATGCAGTTAAACATTTTGTATAAAGGAAATTATTTACTGAGCGATGTATCGTTTACAAGTGGGATTTAGAACAGATACGCGATCAACTGTTAAAACGGGAGGGAATACCTTACTAGTATGTGGTCTGTACTTTCAGGCTCCACGCATTCCTAATGGAAAAGTTGAACATAACTATTTCTGCTTAATCAACAATGGATTTCCTTGAAATGTTACATTGCGTCGTTGTGCACAACATGTTATCAGAGACACTTGGTTCCAAAGGGACCTCCGGTGAAGTCGTGCTGTATTCAGTCTAACATGCTAAAAAGAAAACACACTATCCTGGTATTACAAGCAAAAAAACTTCAACCAGCTGAGCCGTCGGATTCACATTGTTACAATTACGACAGGGGACAATAATCTAAGACCATCTATTTCCGTATTTAGATCAGGAAGTATATTTCCAGTTAGTTTATTGAATTTAGTTTCCTTTACAGTTTCAAGTTGGTATGTGGGTGTGTTTTGCCTCAGCTGGAGAGAAATAATGAGTGTTTTGTTGAATCACAGCAATATAGCTATTCTCTAATCAGACAAATCAAAGGTGAGCCTTTTGCTGCATATTGAATAGCTATGCAAATGAAAACAAAGCCGTTGTGCGTTCCAAATGACATCCTATTCCCTACATGCCTCCAGAAGGACACATAGGGCTCTGATCAAAAGCAGTGCACTGTGTAGGGAATAGGCTGCCATTTGGGACACAGTCACAATTACGAACACACAAGTCACCCACTGCAATTAAGCCACACCCACTTCAAAATGGCCACAGTTACATCCCAAATGATGCACTATTCTCAAAGATTAGTGCACTACTTTTAACCAAAGCCCTATGGGCCCTGGTCAAAAGCAGTGCACTATGTAGGGAATTAAGTTCCATTTGTGACGCTACCCACATTTACTTGTTGTGATTAATGGGTAGAATTGACTACTTATTGCAATTAGGATGAACGATAGGTAAAACAATATTGAAATGAGGAAAATATGGTAATTTAGTGGTGTTGATTGCCTAGCAATGCATTCTGTGGAAATGTTCTGATCTGTGGGAATATGTGTGTGGGTGTGTGTGTCTTTGCAGGTCGAGCCATACCTACCGTATGAGTACACCTGCGAGGGAATGCTGGAGAGGGTACACGCCTACATACAGCATCAGGTAGGTTCACCGTGCACACACACACACACACACACACACACACACACACACACACACACACACACACACACACACACACACACACACACACACACACACACACACACACACACACACACACACACATGCATACATACAGCTGAAGTCGGAAGTTTACATACACTTAGGTTGGAGTCATTAAAACTCATTTTTCAACCACTCCACACATTTCTTGTTAACAAAATATAGTTTTGGCAATTTGGTTAAGACATCTACTTTGTGCATAACACAAGTAATTTTTCAACAATTGTTTACAGACAGATTATTTCAATTATAATTCACTGTATGACAATTCCAGTGGGTCAGAAGTTTACATACACAAAGTTGACTGTGCCTTTAAACAGCTTGGAAAATTCCAGAAAATTATGTCATAGCTTTAGAAGCTTCTAAATTGGAGGTGTACCTGTGGATGTATTTCAAGGCCTACCTTCAAACTCAGTGCCTCTTTGCTTGACATCATGGGAAAATCAAAGAAATCAGCCAAGACCTCAGAAAAAAATGTAGACCTCCACAAGTCTGGTTCATCCTTGGGAGCAATTTCCACATGCCTGAAGGTACCACATTCATCTGTACAAACAATAGTACGCAAGTATAAACACCATGGGACCACGCAGCCGTCAGACTATATGTTGCAACTGCACATGGGGACAAAGATTATACTTTTTGGAGAAATGTCCTCGGGTCTGATGAAACCAAAATATAACAGTTTGGCCATAATGGCCATTGTTATGTTTGGAGGAAAAAGGGGGAGGCTTGCAAGCCGAAGAACACCATCCCAACCATGAAGCACGGGGGTGGCAGCATCATGTAGGGGCGGCAGGTCACGTAGTCGTTAGAGCATTGGCCTTGTAACCGAAAGGTTGCTAGATCGAATCCCCGAGCTGACAAGGTAAAAATCTGTCGGTCTGCCCCTGAACAAGGCAGTTAACCCACTGTTCTTAGGCCGCCATTGAAAATAAGAATTTGTTCTCAACTGACTTGTCTAGTTAAATAAAGGTAAAACAAAAAAAATATTGTGGGAGTGCTTTGCTGCAGGAGGGACTGGTGCACTTTACAAAATAGATGGCATCATGAGAAGGAAAATGATGTGGATATATTGAAGCAACATCTCAAGACATCAGTCGGGAAGTTAAAGCTTGGTCGCAAATGGGTCTTCCAAATGGACAATGACCCCAAACATACTACCAAATTTGTGGCAAAATGGCTTAAGGACAACAAAGTCAAGGTATTGGAGTGGCCATCAAAAAGCCCTGACCTCAACCCTATAGAAAGTGTGTGGGCAGAACTGAAAAAGCGTGTGCGAGCAAGGAGGCCTACAAACCTGAATCCGTTACACCAGTTCTGTCAGGAGGAATGGGACAGAATTCACCCAACTTATTGTGGGAAGCTTGTGGAAGGCTACCTGAAAAAGTGTGTGTGAGCAAGGAGGCCTACAATTTTAAAGGCAATACTACCAAATACTAACTGAGTGTATGTAAACTTCTGACCCACTGGGAATGTGAAAGAAATAAAAGCTGAAATAAATCACTCTACTATTATTCTGACATTTCACATTCTTAAAATAAAGTGGTGATCCAAACTGACAGGGATTTGTTTTACTAGAATTAAATGTCAGGAATTGTTAACTGAGTTTAAATGTATTTGGCTAAGGTATATGTAAACTTCTGACTTCAACTGTACATGCTGGCACTCAACCGTGTCTGTTTGTTCCAAAACATTCTCATAATGTCTTCCTCCCATGCTACCTTCCTACCACACACACTAACTCACCTCTCTCTGTCTGTAATCAACCAGAAGAGGTCACTAGTCAACACGGTGTCTGACTATGGACTAGACCAGGGTTTCCCAAACCCAGTCCTGCACCCCCGGTTTTAAGTTTTGGTTTCACCCTTGCACCACACAGCTGAAAATCAAAGCTTGATGATGCGTTGGTTATTCGAATCAGCTGTGAAGTGCTAGGGAAAAACCATAATGTGCACGGGGTGGGGGGTTGGGGGGGGGGCTCTTGTGTGTTGCTGTGCAATAGCCTACTATTTATTTAATATACAGAACTTGACTTTATTTTTACTTACGTCATTTAGCAGACGCTGTTATCGAGAGCAACTTACAGTAGTGAGTGCACACATTATCGTACTTGTCCCCCGTGGGAATCAAACCCACGGCCCTGGCGTTGCAAACATCATGCTCTACCAACTGAGCCAAACGGGACCACTTTGCTATCGCCATGCTAGTCATTAATCTAGTGTTACTATGTAATACATGTTTATTGGGTTATTGTTAGATACAGTTCCATATCCCATTCTATCATACTCTGAAAATATCTATTCAGCCCCGTGTATTTATCTACTGTATAGTATAGTCATAACCTCTCTGTTTCTGTCCATTACGGAACCATCCCTGTGTTGTTCTTCCTCAGTGTGTTTAAATAAAGTTCCTCTTCGGCTGCGTTATTCCACTCTAAAGGGGAGCGGTGTCAGTAGGTTACAAACCAGTAAAATACATGGAGCCGGGTCGTTCTCTTTCGCTGACTCATCTCCACACGTCTCCTTAGAAGCCACTGCTACCTCCATCTCCTGTTTGGTGGCAGGGCCGACACAGACCGAGACTGAACTGTCACTATCAGACTTCTGATAGTTCTGCTCTAATCTCTTTAATGTATCTGGGAAATGCTATCGGAACTGCTATTTGAACTGCTATTTGAACGGCTGACTTGGTAGGCTGACTTGGTAGGCTGACTTGGTAGGCTGACTTGGTAGGCTGATGTGTCAAATTGGTTCTTTTTTTTCTTCTACTTTTCTTTTCTTTAAAACGAGTTCTCTCTGGTGTTGTTGGACCCAGATGAGTTTTGTCAGGGAATAGGTGAAGGGTTGATGGGAGATTACTTAGAGGGATGTGCAGTATAGAGGAGGTTAGAGAAACGGCTGTTTATTTGTATTTCTGTCACACGATGCCCTGAAGTGTTAGGAAATGTAGCTTTATTCACAGCTAAAGTGTCAGCGGGCTTTGATTTCTGTTGACTGTCGTGTTTGTATAGTGTGGGAGTGACAATTCGTGCATGTGGATGTGCGCAGCTAACTTGGCATCTGTGCGTGCGTTTGCACCGTCTTCAAAAATACCACATTCTGTATAATGGAATCTCGGCACCCAGAAACAAATCTCCCGTGCGTGATAGCACAAGAGACTACCTATGTGTTGTGTTATTCAACATCCCCTTCCCCTCTCTCTCTCCTCTCCCTCCAGGACTTCTGCGCCCCCGAGGCCCCTTTCCCTCCGGCCAACTCCTCCTCCAAGCTGGGGATTAGTAGTCTAGGTAGCCCTGGGCCTCAATTTGTCCTGCTGCCCAACTCCAGTGCCCTAACCTGGGCTCCGGACGCCAGCGCCCCCTCTGCCTGGCCCCCTCTCAGCTCTCTGAGGCTGCTGGCGTCCCAGGAGGGCCAGTCGTGTGTGGAGGCGTGCCAGCGGGCCAACCTGGTGTGTGAGCCCGCGCTGTTCCGCTTCGTCAACAACAAGGAGGCCCTGCGCGGGTGAGTGGCACCTTGGCACACCTGTTTTCACGTTAAGCCATATTCGCGAACACACACATTTGGACAAACGTTTCTAACAGCCACACACCTAAACACATCTGGACATACGTTTCTAACAGCCACACACACACACACACATCTGGACATACGTTTCTAACAGCCACACACACACACACACACACACACACACACACACACACACACACACACACACACACACACACACACACACACACACACACACACACACACACACACACACACACACACACACACATCTGGACATACGTTTCTAACAGACACACACACACCTAAACACATCTGGACATATGTTTCTAACAGCCACACACACACACACACATCTGGACATACGTTTCTAACAGCCACACACACACACACACATCTGGACATACGTTTCTAACAGCCACACACACACACACACACACACACACATCTGGACATACGTTTCTAACCGACACACACACACCTAAACACATCTGGACATATGTTTCTAACAGCCACACACACACACACACATCTGGACATACGTTTCTAACAGCCACACACACACACACATCTGGACATACGTTTCTAACAGCCACACACACACACACACATCTGGACATACGTTTCTAACAGCCACACACACACACACATCTGGACATACGTTTCTAACAGCCACACACACACACACACACACACACACACACACACACACACACACACACACACACACACACACACACACACACACACACACACACACACACACACACTGGACATACACTAACAGCCACACACACACACACACACACACACACACACACACACACACACACACACACACACACACACACACACACACACACACACACACACACACACACACACACACACACACACACACACACACACACACACACACACACACACATCTGGACATACGTTTCTAACAGCCACACACACACACACACATCTGTACATACGTTTCTAACAGCCACACACACACACACACATCTGGACATACGTTTCTAACAGCCACACACAGACACATCTGGACATACGTTTCTAACAGCCACACACACACACACATCTGGACATACGTTTCTAACAGCCACACACACACACACACACACATCTGGACATACGTTTCTAACAGCCACACACACACACACACACACACACACACACACACACACACACACACACACACACACACACACACACACACACACACACACACACACACACACACACACACACATCTGGACATACGTTTCTAACAGCCACACACACATATGCAGAATCACTACACGTCACTAGCAACCATACAAACATGCACACTGCTCTCTGACCTCTGTGACCGACCTACCACTCAATGGTACCAAACTGGTGTTTCGTTCACTAAGGGCTGTCTGTGGGCGTAATACTCAACCAGCTACAGCAAGGATGTCAGGTTCAAAGTCTTCTCAGTGATGTCAGGTGTCTTGTCGGCCCCATCTAGAGATCTGTAGTGACAGCGGAAGACGATAAGAGTGTCATAGCAACGCCAACTCTTCCTCTTCTTTTATCTTTCCCTTTCTCCTTGTCTTTCTCTTCATCACCCATCCTGCTCGACATATTCCTGTCTTTATCTTCGGTTCCTTTTTACTTCATGTGTGTTTCTCTCTGTGTCCCTCTCTGTTTCTGTCTCTGTCTGTATATCTCTTTTTGTCTCGGTTTCTCTCTCTCCCTCGGTTTCCCCTCCCATCTCTTCCCCCCTTTTGTCCTCCCCCTCCCCTCTTGGACTCTCTCTTTCTCTCTGCATCACTCATCAAACACCCTCTCTGAATCACCCCATCCCCCTCCCTCCATCAAACATTCCACCACCCCTCCCCCCACCAGGTTAGAGGTGCAGTGTGAGGTGGTGGAGGCGGAGGTCAACCACGTGTTCCCGGCCTTCTCCGTCCTACGCCGGGAGTGCAGCCTCCAGAAGGACCCCCTCCTCTACAGCTGTGCCGGCCACAGCCCCAAGTACCACCGCCTCTGCCCCTGCCGGGACTACCGCCGCGGCCAGGTTGCACTCTGCCGAGACTGCTTATGAGGAGGGGCCAGGAGTTTTTCCAATGAACGCCTGACCCGGCAATGTGGCTAGGAAAAACTCCAGGCACTCTAGTTATAGCCTATGAATTGTAGACTATAAACTATGGACAATAATCTCAACCGGCCCTGGTTATAATGCTAGGAGAGGGGCTGGCTAAAACTGAAGGGACCCCCACCCCCTCCAACTGGAAGACTTGGTTCAAAGCTACCCACTGAGCTTGAGTGGGTTGTTGTCCCATAGTCACTCCTTCATTCCTTGGTTTCTAAATTGACTAATATGTTTCTGATATGAGCCTATGGATGGTTTGCCTCAAAGCTCCTCACTGGCCTAAGAGAGATGTGCTGGACTATACTGCAACAAGTATATCCATGTTCACCATGTGGCCACAGGAAAACACAGTAATCCACAATAGGGAAAAGGCTATATCGCCATCTAGCTAGCTACCTAACTAATACCTAGAGGAGACCACTGACCGGAAGATCATTGATTTGCTGCTACAATATCAATAATTGGACTTTAACCCTCCAAGACCAGGGAGTTAAGAGAGCAATCGACCTGGGGAAGAAAACAGTTAACACAACGTGTGTCAAACTCCTAGAAAAAAGTGACCTTTGAGTGGAATTCCACCTTTGGGTCAATGACCCTCTCACCTCCTCTCTTTGGTGTTGTGCTTTGACAATAGACGATGGACACTCAGACTCTCTCCCTAGACTCTCTCCTTTTAAAGATGAACTCTTTCTTTTGTGCGACTAAGATAACCCTGGCTGCCAACGTAGTCAATGCAATCATCTCTGTTGCGCTAAAATGGACTAAAACAGATTAAAGATTATTTTTTAATAAAGTGAACGTTTTGAGCTCTGCTACTGGGAGAACAGAGGATTTTTAAAAACCTTTCGGTGGTTTTGTGACGGAAATAAAAAATAAATAAAAAAACGGAAAGTTGAAAAGAGATCAAAGCGTCGATGTCGTTTTGTTGTCGGTCTTTGTCATGACTCATAAATATATTTTTTTCCTTTCTGGATTAATGGTTTCTTTCATCTCCAGCTGCTCAGTTTCCATTTCCCTCCCGTCCTCCCCTGCCCATCCATCCATAAGAGAGCGAGGGAGATATGAGAGATGTTTGATCTTCCACTCCTCCAGAGCCAGAAGCAGGGGATGAGACTGTCGATATGTTGCGTTTGAGGGGGGGGGGGGGGGGGGGGGGAATCAGATATCTGTTCTGCTCTCTGGTTTTCCAGATGAGACATGCACTTCTGAGGCCAGCGTTCACAACACTGGTGCTTACCTTGGGAAGTGAGTGGGTGATCCAACACAACCCTTTAATGTACCAGTCCAATGCTCATAGGAGGAGAGTAGCTGGCCTCTACTATGAAACAGAATATGCAACATACTGTACACACTGAACATACCCAGTATACCTTACAAGTCAATGGAGTCTTGGAGTTAACTGTTTTTACGCCAAGTAGGAATCCTTTGGGAGAGAGCACTGGTTTTCCTCTGATACTGTCCGTCTATGGAGGCTGACTATCTATGGTAGAGATGGTAGTGGTCCGTAATAATGGATGTCTATGGTATTGGATGTATTGTCGGAGGCTCGTGTGTAGTAGGGGGTATAATCTTCATAGTGAATATTGATTGTTGTGATTCAGTACATCTATTGAAGCATTGGCTTGAAGCATTCGTTGACAGCTCCGTTTCTGCCCCGGGTCAGTATTCCAGTGAATGAAGTAGAATGTAATGAATAATACATCATCAGACTGAAGGCCATGCAGAATTCCCCATTGGTCTGAAGGAAAAAATGACAGCATTATTTAAATAACTGCTTGTTTTCAATTTCATACAGCCCGTGGGCCAATTAATCATTTTTATCCAGGCGTTCATCTCTTGGCGCTCGATATATACAAGAATTATTAAAAACGACTTAGCTGTACTTTGGGGAAAGATAGGAGTTTGAATGAAAGCCTAATCCTACTGTTCCAAGGGGTCATAACGTCATTGTTCAACAGACAGAACTGTTATATAATTTTATTAGCATTACTTGTGATTACATCATTATATAATTAGCACAGTGATTTATTCCCCAGACAATGAAAGGTTAATTAACTATTTTGTCTCAGTGTGTGTGTGTGTGTGTGTGTGTGTGTGTGTGTGTGTGTGTGTGTGTGTGTGTGTGTGTGTGTGTGTGTGTGTGTGTGTGTGTGTGTGTGTGTGTGTGTGTGTGTGTGTGTGTGTGTGTGCATAAACAAATGTGTGTGTGCGTATGCACTGTGTGTGTGAGGTTGGATTAGTTTGGGAGGTGCACACATACACTTCTAAGCATCACGTGAGTCCCTGAAACAGGATGGGCCAGAGAGATTTATCACAATCGTTGTTTATTAATCTGAGAAAAATAAGCACACGTTCACTCTTTCTTCTTCTCTCTGTCCCAGGCTCTTTCTCTCCCTCCATCTTATAGGGTGACTTTCAAAGTTTATACAGTGAGGTCATCTCTTCTAATTGGCCTGAGTTGCTGATATTTGCATAAATGTTGCTTAAGAGAGACTCTTTACTGTTCTGAAACAAGGATGCCCATTCACCATGTGGTCCTGGTACTCCAGCAGGAAATCAGAGCAGACATGGTGAAGATGATATCACACTTGAATGTTATCTTTGCTACCTAACTCTTAGCTCCTGGAAATAACCCACCGGAAGATCATTCAGTTGCTGCTACTTTTACCCACCAATACCAGGGAGTTAAGAGAGAAATCGACCCGGGGGAAATAAGAAGTGACGCATCGTGTGTCAAACTCCTAGAAAACATGACCTTTGAGTGGAATGCCACCTTTGGGTCAATAACCCTCTCCTTTCACCTCTTTGGCATTGTGCTTTGACTATGGATGATGGACACTCAGACATTCTCCCTAGACTCTTTCCCACTTTTAAAGTTTATACGGTGGGTCTGCATCCCAAATGGCACCCTATTCTCTATCCCTATGGGTCCTGGTCAAAAGTAGTACACTACATTGGGAATGGGACTTTTCAGCAGTTGCATTTCATATTTTATCAAAAAACTTTTTCTATCAAAAAGTTATGCAGACAAACAGCACTTCTCAAGGACGTGTGTGTGTGTGTGTGTGTGCCCTTGAGCAAAGAAGATATGCAGCAGTGTGTGAACATTAAAAGTTCTCTTACTAAGATGCCCGGTGGCAACTTTAAATACTCCATTTGCAGCTCATCAGAGATTTCAGATTGTAGTCCATTTTCAACAAAGGCAATACCATCCACATAATGCAGAGAGCCAGCACCAATGTCATGCCTACAAGCTAGTAAAGGAAAACGATTGAATGGCACACACCATAGAATACTCCAGGCCTCAAATATGAGAGTTGGCTAGTTTGCAGACGACACCACAGTGGTAGGCTTGACTACCAACAACGACGAGACGGCCTACAGGGAGGAGGTGAGGGCCCTCGGAGTGTGGTGTCAGGAAAATAGCCTCACATTCAACGTCAACAAAACAAAGGAGATGATCGTGGACTTCAGGAAACAGCAGCGGGAGCACCCCCCCCCCTTTCTACATCGAAGGGACGGTAGTGGAGAAGGTGGAAAGTTTTAATATCCTTGGCGTACACATCACGGACAAACTGAAATTGTCCACCCACACAGACAGCATGGTGAAGAAGGCGCAACAGCGTCTCTTCAACCTCAGGAGGCTGAAGAAATTTGGCTTGTCACCGAAAACACTCACAAACTTTTACAGATGCACAATCGAGAGCATCCTGTCGGGCTGTATCACTGCCTGGTATGGCAACTGCTCCACCCACAACCGTAAGGCTCTCCAGAGGGTAGTGAGGTCTGCACAACGTATCACCGGGGGCAAACTACCTGCCCTCCAGGACACCTTCACCACCCGATGTCACAGGAAGGCCAAAAAGATCATCAAGGACAACAACCACCCGAGCCACTGCCTGTTCACCCCGCTATCATCCAGAAGGCCGTACAGGTGTCTCAAGGCCATCAGATTGTTAAACAGCCATCACTAACATTGAGTGGCTGCTGCCAACATGCTGACTCAAATCTCTAGCCACTTTAATAATTCAAAATTGGATGTAATAAATGTGTCACTAGTCACTTTAAACAATGGCACTTTATATAAAGTTTACATATCCTACATTACTCATCTCATACTGTATGTATATACTGTATTCTATACCATCTATTGCATCTTGCCTATGCCGTTCGGCCAACGCTCATCCATATATTTATATGTACATATTCTTATTCATTCCTTTACATGTGTGTGTATAAGGTAGTAGTTGTGAAAGGGTTAGATTACTTGTTAGATATTATTGCACAGTCGGAACTAGAAGCACAAGCATTTCGCTACACTTGCATTAACATTTGTATGTGACCAATGAAATTTGATTTGATTTGAAATATGAGAGTTGGCTAGCTTGAACGTGATGGAGAGAAACATTCTAGGGTGACTTCCTCAATGGGGAGTGATACATCTCCATCTGTGGCGGTCAGTGCCGTTTAAGATGAGGGAGGACCATTTTTTCTCATGAGCATGGCCTTATTTCCATTACGGCATATTGGATGACTGTCATGAATTCCATTCACCCAGTTCAATGTAACAGTGATATGCTTAGGCTACTACATGATACTCAAATTGCCCCTATACCCATCAAGATGTTGATACAACCTAGCCTGAACCTAGCCTGAATGAAAGTTTACAACGTAGGTGCACACAGGTTGAGAGAGAAATTTGAGGTGACATTCAATACTGCCTTGCACACTCTTGCATGCATTTAGCTGATCTAGGGTGTATTCATTAGTCCAACAGTTGCAAACAAGAGTTTCTATTGGACAAATTCAGGTATGTTTATCCCCGTTTTGTTCTGTTTGCTTCCGTTTAAGAAATGTTTTTCAACAGAATCAGCAGAATGAATACACCCCTGATCACACGTAAACACAGTTCACTTCAATAGCAGCCGTGTTGTATTCCTTCTCGCATCTACGTGCTCTCCTCCTCTCACCTCTTCCCTTCGCTTCTGGATTTCAATGCACAACACATCAGCTGTATGTGACCAGGTGGAAAAACCTTTCCAAGCCAAATCGCTACACACAGCCTACATCGTTGTCACCATATTAGCTAAAGTAATGTCATAGCCAGCCTAGCTAATATAACTAACACGCTTCTCCTTCATTTTGGAATAAATTAATTTGTTCAATGCTGTTCAACTAATTGTCATTCTCCCTCTTTGAGTCAACTACTCACCACATATTATGCACTGCAGTGCTAGCTAGCTGTAGCTTATGCTTTCAGTTATAGATTCATTCTCTGATCCTTAGATTGGGTGGACAACATGTCAGTTCATGCTGCAAGAGCTCTGATAGGTTGGAGGACATCCTCCAAAGGTTGTCATAATTACTGTGTAAGTCTATGGAAGGGGGTGAGAACCCTGAGCCTCCTAGGTTTTGTATTGAAGTCAATGTACCCAGAAGAGGACGGAATATAGCTGTCCTCCGGCTACACCATCGTGCTACCCTACATACAGAGTCCTATTGAGGCAACTGTAGACCTTCTTTGCAAAATAGTGTTTTAATCAATTATTTGTTGATGTGGTTATAATTAGTATAGTGTTATCTAAAAAGGATAACTTTTTTAATGTTTTAACTACATTTTTATGAAATCCACTGAGGAGGATGGTCCTCCCCTTCCTCCTCTAAGGATTCTCCACTGATCTCTAGATGGAGATATTCAACACATCAAAGCTGTAGATGGTGAGATAATTCTTATCTATGGAAGCAGGGCTATGGTCAGTTACAGCAATGCCTTAGCATTCACAATGGATTATATGCTGTTCATCATATCTTCTGGTGACTTTGCCAAGGAACGTTACAGTAGCTTTATCCACAATGGATGATGTGTGTTCATTTCAGAAGTGACTAGAATAGAATATGAGGAGAAAGAACTAAACCAGACTGAAAAACTCAATTTACATGCTCAGCTAAGCTTGATCACCAATAATCTAGTGAGATAAGGAACCTGAATAACGTTAATAACCTTTGGCAGATGTTGCCTCAATGTTGGATTTCCAACCTCATCCTTTCCAACATTCTCTGATATCGGGCCAACATTTCTGTTTCTCTTCTGCAACATTGTGTTATTAACTATAGAGTCCCCAAACTAAAGACTATTGACTGACGTCACCAGCTGTAGAGTAGAGTATATCTATAGACACCAGCAGTAGAGTATATCTATAGACAACAGCAGTAGAGTATATCTATAGACAACAGCAGTAGAGTATATAGACACCAATACTATAGTATATCTATAGACACCAATAGGATAGTATATCTATAGTATATCTATAGACACCAATTGGTATCTATAGACACAAATAGGATAGTATATCTATAGACACCAATTGGTATCTATAGACACCAATAGCATAGTATATCTATAGACACCAATTGGTATCTATAGACACCAATAGGATAGTATATCTATAGACACCAATAGGATAGTATATCTATAGACACCAATAGGATAGTATATCTACAGACACCAATAGGATAGTATATCTATAGACACCAATAGGATAGTATATCTACAGACACCAATAGGATAGTATATCTACAGACACCAATAGGATAGTATATCTATAGACACCAATATGATAGTATATCTATAGAGACCAGTAGGAGAGTACAGTGACTTCGGAAAGTATTCAAATCCCTTGCCTTTTTCCAAAAACAATTACATTACAGCCGTTTTCTAAAATGGATTAAATGTTTTTTCTCCATCAATCTACATACAATATCCCATAATGACAAAGCAAAAAAATATTTTTTTAGAAATGTTTGCAAATGTATATAAAACAAAGTGAAATATCACATTTACATAAGTATTCAGACCCTTTACTCAGTACTTTGTTGAAGCACCAATTACAGCCTTGATTCTTACTGGGTAAGACGCTACAAGCTTGGCACACCTGTATTTGGGTAGTTTCTCTCATTCTTCTCTGCAGAACCTCTCAAGCTCTGTCACATTGGATGGGGAGCGTCGCTGCACAGCTTTTTTCAGGTCTCTCCAGAGATGTTCGATCAGGTTCAAGTCTGGGCTCTGGGTGTGCCATTCAAGGACATTCAGAGACTTGTTCCGAAGCCACTCCTGCGTTGTCTTGGCTGTGTGCTTAGGGTTGTTGTCCTGTTGGAAGGTTGAACTTTGGCCCCAGTCTGAGGACCTGCCCACTCTGGAGGAGGTTTTCATCAAGAATCTCTCTGTACTTTGCTCCGTTCATCTTTCCCTCAATCCTGACTATTCTCCCAGTTTCTGCTGCTGAAAAACATCCCCACAGCATGATGCTGCCATCACCATGCTTCACCGTAGGGATGGTGCCAGCATTCAGGCCAAAAAGTTCAATTTTGGTTTCATCAGGCCTGATTGGTTGAGTGCTGCTGAGATGGGAGAACCTTCCAGAAGGACAACCATCTCCACAGAGGAACTCTAGAGCTCTGTCAGTGACCAAACTTTTTCCATTTAAGAATGATGGAGGCCACTGTGTTCTTGGGAACCTTCAATGATGCAGACATTGGTACCCTTCCCCAGATCTGTGCCTCGACACAATCCTGTCTCGGAGCTCTAAAGACAATTCCTTCGACCTCAAGGCTTGGTTCTTGCTCTGACATGCACTGTCAACTGTGGGACTGAATATGTATGTATATAAGGTATTTCTGTATTATTTTTTAAATACATTTGCAAACATCTCTAAAAACCTGTTTTAGCTTTGTTATGATGGAGTATTGTGTGTAGATTGATGAGAAAAAAGTCAATTTCATCCTTTTTAGAATAAGACTGTAATATAACAAAATGTAGAAAAAGTCAAGTTTGAGTGAGACCCGGTGCTGCCCTCCCATCCTTAAAATGAAATCAATATCAAATATCAATGATCAAATGTTGCAGGCTTGCTTTGCTGCAAATACCTCTCCGTAGCCTTAGATACATGTATGAAATTAAAATAACTGCCACCAGGTTCATCGTACTGTGTGACTCGGCCCTTATTAAACATTCATTGAATTTTTTTCTGTTTTTTTTCCCCCAGACGGTGCTGCGCTTCAGTACCACATTTCTCATTTCTAATATCCACTGCGCTTGTTTGTTTACTTTTGCCGGTGCAGTTGTAGGGGTTTTAATTAGGCTTAAGCATGGTGCACATTGGACAGTGTGTGTGTGTGCCTCAGTGTGTCAGTCTGCCAGCGTTTGGAGGGACTAGGGGCCTGTGGATTTCTGGAATGAGATTTTCACATCTGTCAGCTTCTCAGCCTGTCCATTGGCAGGGAGAGGTTTGTGGGTGTGGGTTGCCAGAAGTCCCCACAAGAAGAGCAAATGAATATTTGACCAACCGAGGACATTTTGTGTGTCCCCACAAGGTCAAATTCTATTTCTGCCAGTCATTTGACCTTTTCCCACTCAAATGTGCACTGTCTCACAAATGTCTCACATACACACACATCTGTACAGTTCCAAAGTCTTTCTCCAGACTCTTCCCTCTTGTTCCATCTCTTCATGTCCTTATAAGCTTATTTCCCAGGAGTCTAATTCTCACCCCTCCCACCCGCCGTTGTTTACCCACGGTGTTACCTGTTGTTAGTTTTTGAATCGATTTGTGGATTTAATTACTTGCTTGAAGTTTTAACTTGCCATATATTCCCTTGCCCTTGTTCACTGCTCTACTTTATGGACTACATCCGATACCCTGGAACAGGACACATTTCCTTTGCTATATGGTTGTGTCCCAAATGGCACCCTATTCCCTATGTAGTGAAAAGTAGTGTAATGTTCCCTCACATTGCCTGCCAATGTTTTTTTTAAAGTGGTGGAGACTGGATAGAAACAACGCCACTGGTCATATGATCTTCCTTTATGGGTTGCTACCTCTCTTCGTCTGTTTCTCACTCTCTCTTTCTGGTTCTCTCTGGCTCTCTTTTCCCTTCCCTTTCTCTCTCATCTCGTTGAGTTTGCCGTTTCTAACAAGACAACAGATTCTTATTTTCTTCGTCAATGTACTGTGTGCCTCAGCTGGTAGAACGCGGCGCTTGCAACGCCTGGGTTGTGGGTTTGTTTTCACATGGGGGGGGGGCACGGTGACAAAGTACAAAAATCTATGCCGTCACTGTGGATAAGTGTCTGCTAAATGAACAAACCCTTTTGGATCCTTTACAGAACTCTATCAGAATGCCTGCGCTCCTAACATGATGTTGTTATATTAGAAAAGTCCTGTAATGTTCTTTAGTTATTTGACAGTGTTTTCCCTGCCAGACGCCTCAACTCACTGGGCACACACTGGTTGAATCAACATTGTTTCCACGTCATAAAAAAAGTTGTTGGCTGAGGGGATATAAGAGATCTAATCTCTAATGTATGTGTGCGTCTGTTTGTGTGCACGTGAGTAAATGTGCGTCTGTGTACTGAAATTCCATAACCAGCACATTTAATCCCATGCACCACAGTGTGAAGTCAGTGTGACCTGGCAGTGCAGAACCACCTTGCTGCTTTGTTAAAATATCCACAGTGACAATACCACCTCCGTTGTCCCTCTACATTAAAGCTCCATTCAGTGAAAGGTACACACACACACACACACACACACACACACACACACACACACACACACACACACACACACACACACACACACACACACACACACACACACACACACACACACACACACACACACACACACACACACACACACACACACACACACACACACACACTGTGTAAGAGGATTTTCAACTCATCAAGAGCAGCAGGTTTATACAGGAAATCTGATTGCATCAGCTGACATTGCACCAATTATATTCATCACTCTACCTTCATATGACAATCTAGTTCGTTGACTAGGTTCTGCACTCACATTCTCCGATGGCTGCCGCGTGCAAGCTATACCCTTCTGGGTAGTGTAACTTGGTGAGGAAGGAATTACCTTAAAATTACCTTAAAATGAGGGGCAGGTTTTTTCGGAAGTCTTTATTCATATTAAAAATCTAATTTATTGGATTTTCCATGTGATCGATATTAAATGGAACTTCTATTTAATTTGACAGACTTTTAAAATCCAATATCGGTGCACAATTTCTACCTCAAATATCAAAGGGGAAAAAAGGGACTCATTTTGTGGAATGACCCTATTGCTGTAACATGCGTTGTTCGCCATGCGTGTCTGTTTTCTGCTTTCCCACCACGCCAACCCCAGCCTCCACCTGTTAGGACTCTGCTTTTGCTTCAGTCAGGGGGATGGGTGTAGCATACCTTTCTCACTCCTTGCAATTATCATTACCTTACACGATGCATGCTCTAGCAGTGAGCTACCCCGAAGGAGCACAGCCTAACGCCAAGACGAACGTACTGCGTGTAATTGTAATCTTCGAGTAAATGGTTAAACGTGGCGTTTCCTGTCTGAACCTCTGTTAGGATGTGGAGAATATCATGCAACTGAGCAACGAGGAAGAGAAGAGGAGGAAGGTGAGATGAAGAGGGAGAGACTAGGTGGTGGGGGGGGGAATAAACGGAGAGGAGGATAAGGGGGCTTTGAATAAAGAGAGGAGGAGAAGGGGGCTTTGAATAAAGAGAGGAGGGCGAAGAGAAGGAATGGATGAAAGAAACGAGGTGGAGAGGAGAACAGCAGCTTTTAAAAACACTGGGAGAGAGGAGGGGGTAGAAAAAGAGGAGGAGGAAATAGGAGGACAGTGGTGTTAATAATGCTAGGAAGAGAATAGGAAGGGTTGAAGGAAGGGAGTTGTGGCCGCAAGGCGCAGCATCATCCAGAGTGTCGCTGTTATGCGAGAGGCTTTTTTGCACATTCAAATATTTACAGAGGAGGAATTTAATGACAGATGCATGGGTATGCTAGCTAAAATACCTTTTCTCCTTCCCTCAGCTTTCTCTCCCGCTCTCTCTCTTTTACTCTTTCTCTTCTCTCTCTCTCTCCGTCAGTCTTTCCCTCCCTCTCTTCTCAGTAATAAGTAAGGAGGCAGGTGGTGGGGCTCCACTCAGCAGGTAACAAAGAGCTCTGTCAAGGTCTGAATTTCAAGGTCTGAGAGAGAGAGCGCGAGAATGTTTGTGTGTTGTGTGTGTGTGCGCACGCATACTCTCCCTTTTTCATCTCCCCCTCCTTTCGCTCTCTTCCTCCCTCCCTCTCTCTAGCATTCCTCTCTCCCTTCCCTGTCCCACTCACTTCAAAGCTGGCTTTGGGGAGACAGGATTAAAATAAGATATGGGCCCCCTCTGAGCACTGGCGTGTTAATCAGAGAGAGAGAGGGAGAGAGCGAGAGAGAACGAGAGAGAGCAAGAGGCTGCTTGTCATAATAGCCTGCAGAGCTCTGCAGTAATACGGCCCAATGAGACAGCAGGCAGTGTGTGATCGGCCCTCACACACACACACAGACACACACACACACACACACACACACAAACAGGTGAGCCACTGCATGACAATGTTATTAAAAAATCACTTCAGAGCGACTCCTGCTGAAAAGTAACTGTGTGATTGATGAAATTTAGCAATAATACTCACGGTAGGGGAGTTGTGCAGATGCTCCATGCATGTTAATAGGAGCCTTCTGAGGATGGGTAAACTTCAAAACAAAGAGATTGAGCAATGAAGAAGACGGGTCAAAACAGTCACTTCCAGGTAGGGGGTTTCATACGGAAGCTCCTTATTGCCTCTTGCTTTAACGTATGTTTAGAAAGGGATTTCAAGGTGGGAGAGTTTACTTTGAGAGAGAGGGGGGCACGAGAAAGAGCAGAGTGAGGGCGAGAGAGAAGGAGAGAGGGGGGGGGGGGGGCACGAGAAAGAGCAGAGTGAGGGCGAGAGAGAAGGAGAGAGGGGGGGCACGAGAAAGAGCAGAGTGAGGGCGAGAGAGAAGGAGAGAGAGGGGGGCACGAGAAAGAGCAGAGTGAGGGCGAGAGAGAAGGAGAGAGAGGGGGGGGCACGAGAAAGAGCAGAGTGAGGGCGAGAGAGAAGGAGAGAGAGGGGGGGGCACGAGAAAGAGCAGAGTGAGGGCGAGAGAGAAGGAGATAGAGGGGGCACGAGAAAGAGCAGAGTGAGGGCGAGAGAGAAGGAGAGAGGGGGGGGGGCACGAGAAAGAGCAGAGTGAGGGCGAGAGAGAAGGAGAGAGAGAAAGTAGAAGAGCTTGCTTTGAGAGAGAAAGTGGAGAGAGAGAGAGAGAAGAGAAAGGGGATCAACCGGGTAGAAGATATGGAGAGGGAGAGGGAGATAAATGGTAAGATGGTGGTTGTGAGGGCCTATGTCTCCGCTCACTCTGCCCAGCGAGCGCTCTCGTCACATGGGGCTCGAGTGAAGAAGAGGCCCCTTTGATGGTGATGGATGTGGAACTGTCTCCTCTATACCTCCAGCTCTATGCCTGATGTCTGTATCAACTTTGAACTCGTCTTCTCTGTCGCTTCAAAAAGAAAGGACTTAAAGCGCTGACAATGGTGAAAAGAGATGATAGGTACAGACAGAAGGAGGGAAAAAGAGAGAACAGGAGCTATTATCGGAGGCAGGATGCAGAACTAATGAACGTCCCTGTGACTTTGAGCCAGACACCTGCGAGTTGAGGTGCTGGGAACTGACAGGGGTAATGGCTCACTGCAGCATAGCAACATTAAGACCTTAGAGTCCTTAGAGTGCTGCAGGGCGTTTGTGTGTGTTCTTCCTTACCTACAACTTTTAGAATAGTGATACAGTATATCTCCCCCAAGTCAACATTTGTTATGTTTTTATACCTCACAAGGGGTGGGAAGTTGGGCTGAGGTTCTATTTCACTACACCGTGTGCAGTAGAGATTCGGATACATGCATTACCAGAAAAGTACAGACCTCAGGTGCAATTGAGCCTTCAGCACTCATTGCCTCAACTACACAGTTCAACCACATACCCATGCATTCTCTCACACACCCATAGCTGAATTCCCAGAACAACAGACACACACATCTTTTGAAGGATATACCTCTCTCTCTCCAACATAAATAATGTAGTTCCACAGAAATATTACATTACACCTGACGTTTTGTGGGTGGGGAGGAGCTATCATACTGTATGATAAGTAGGCCTACAGTTGAAGTCGGAAGTTTACATGCACTTAGGTTAGGAGTCATTAAAACTCGTTTTTCAACCACTCCACAAATTTCTTGTTAACCAAACTATAGTTTTGGCAAGTCGGTTAGGACATTTGCTTTGACACAAGTCATTTTCCAACAATTGTTTACAGACAGATTATTTCACTTATAATTCACTGTATCACAATTCCAGTGGGTCAGAAGTTTGTTTACACTAAGTTGATTGTGCCTTGAAACAGCTTGGAAAATTCCTGAAAATGATATCATGGCTTCTTATAGACATTTTTGACATAATTTGAGTCAATTGGAGGTGTACCTGTGGATGTATTTCAAGGCCTACCTAAATTGTAGACCTCCACAAGTCTGGTTCATCCTTGGGAGCAATTTCCAAACTCCTGAAGGTACCACGTTCATCTGTACAAACAATAGAACACAAGTATAAACACCATGGGACCACACAGCCATCATACCGCTCAGGAAGGAGACGTGTTCTGTCTCCTAGAGATGATTTTACTTTGGTGCGAAAAGTGAAAATCAATCCCAGAACAACAGCAAAGGACCTTGTGAAGATGCTGGAGGAAACGGGTACAAAAGTATCTATATCCACAGTAAAACGAGTCCAATATCGGCATAACACATATTACAAGTTGGCATAGCAGTTCAGACGTCTTTTGTCCTCGTCTTGTCGTGTCCCGTATATATATATTTACAACTTTTTTCACATACCTTTTTATATATTTTTTTTAATTTTCCATAAACTCATCTTCAAAACACTCTCCTGCAACCTGCCTCACCAATTTATATTTATTAAAAAAAGTATTATTTACCTCAAATCTGTAATCCTCCAAGAAGCTAGCCAGAAACTAGCCAGAAGCTAGCCAGAAGCTAATTCAGAAGCTAATAAGAAGCTAATCAGAAGCTAGTTAGCTTCTTTACTGGCTAATCGTTAGTATTTAGCTAACCACGGTTTGTGGTCATCAGCTATCCTTTAGCTCGAAAATCTATCGCCAGTTTTGTATGGCACAGCGCGGCTAGGAACGGAACATACCGGACCAATTTTTCTCTCCATGTCCCTGGATTTCAACCGCTAACTCTGGACATTCATACCTGGATCTCACAGCTAGCTAGCTGCTATCCGTGTGACTATCGGCTTTCATCGATTCCGGAGCAAACATCAATTATTCCGGAGCTAGCCAGCTGAAGAGTTCCATCAATCACTCCTGGGCTGCAGTCAACTATCCGGACCTGTTTTACTGCCTACGCGGAGCCCCACCGGGCCTTCACAACTGGACTGCTGACGTTATCTACCCGAAGGAGTTATCCAGCTGGCTCCTCCGTCGCGACGTTACCTGAACGCCCATCTGCGGCCCGCTAACCGTTAGCTGTCTTATCGGCTGCTATCTGAATAGACAATCGGACAATTTATTTATTTATTTTTATTATTATTATTATTATTTATTTATTTTCTTCTTGGGCCTCTATAACTATATCTATTGTTTTTTTTGTTGTTTTGCGTGATTTGGATTAATCCCCTCTACCACACGGAACCCCATTAATCTACTGAAGGAACGCAAGAGGTAGCTAATAACAGACCATCCTATGCTAGCTTGCTACCGATGGCCTGGCTAGCTGTCTAAATCGCTGTGACCCCCAGCCAACCTCACTACTCACTGGACCCTTTTGATCACTCGACTAAGCATGCCTCTCCTTAATGTCAATATGCCTTGTCCATTGCTGTTCTAGGTAGTGTAGAGCCTCTAGTCCTGCTCACTATACTTTATCCAACCTATTAGTTCCACCACCCACACATGCAATGACATCTCCTGGTTTCAATGATGTTTCGAGAGACAATACAACCAATTCTTATTGCTTTTAGCCGTACCCTTATTCTACTCCTCCTCTGTTTATCTGGCGATGTAGAGGTGAATCCAGGCCCTGCAGTGCCTAGCTCCACTCCTATTCCCCAGGCGCTCTCTTTTGACGACTTCTGTAACCGTAAAAGCCTTGGTTTCATGCATGTTAACATTAGAAGCCTCCTCCCTAAGTTTGCTCTATTCACTGCTTTAGCACACTCTGCAAACCCGGATGTTCTAGCTGTGTCTGAATCCTGGCTTAGGAAGAACACTAAAAATTCTGCAATTTTAATCACAAACTACAACATTTTCAGACAAGATAGAACTGACAAAGGGGGCGGTGTTGAAATCTACTGCAAAGATAGCCTGCAGAGTTCTGTCCTTACTATCCAGGTCTATACCCAAACAATTTGAACTTCTACTTTTAAAAATCCACCTCTCTAAAAACAAGTCTCTCACCGTTGCCGCCTGCTATAGACCACCCTTTGCCCCCAGCTGTGCTCTGGACACCATATGTGAACTGATTGCCCCCCATCTATCTTCAGAGCTCGTGCTGCTAGGTGACCTAAACTGGAACATGCTTAACACCCCAGCCATCCTACAATCTAAACTTGATGCACTCAATCTCACACAAATGATCAATGAACCTACCAGGTACCTCCCCAAAGCCTTAAACACGGGCACCCTCATAGATATCATCCTAACCAACTTGCCCTCTAAATACACCTCTGCTTTCTTCAACCAATATCTCAGCGATCACTGCTTCATTGCCTGCATCCGTAATGGGTCAGCGGTCAAACGACCTCCACTCATCACTGTCAAACGCTCCCTGAAACACTTCAGCAAGCAGGCCTTTCTAATCGACCTGGCGGGGGTATCCTGGAAGGATATTGACCTCATCCCTTCAGTAGAGGATGCCTGGATATTTTTTTTAAATGCCTTCATAACCATCTTAAATAAACATGCCCCATTCAAGAAATTTAGAACCAGGAACAGATATAGCCCTTGGTTCTCCCCAGGCCTGACTGCCCTTAACCAACACAAAAACATCCTATGGCGTTCTGCATTAGATTCGAACAGCCCCCGTGATATGCAGCTGTTCGGGGAAGCTAGAAACCATTGTACACAGGCAGTTAGAAAAGCCATGGCTAGCTTTTCAAGCAGAAATTTGCTTCCTGCAACACTAACTCAAAAAAGTTCTGGGACACTGTGAAGTCCATGGAGAATAAGAACACCTCCTCCCAGCTGCCCACTGCACTGAAGATAGGAAACACTGTCACCACTGATAAATCCACCATAATTGAGAATTTCAATAAGCATTTTATCTACGGCTGGCCATGCTTTCCACCTGGCTACTTCTACCCCGGTCAACAGCACTGCACCCCCCACAGCAACTCGCCCAAGCCTTCCCCATTTCTCCTTCTCCCAAATCCGTTCAGCTGATGTTCCGAAAGAGCTGCAAAATCTGGACCCCTACAAATCAGCCGGGCTAGATAATCTGGACCCTTTCTTTCTAAAATGATCTGCCGAAATGGTTGCCACCCCTATTACTAACCTGGTCAACCTCTCTTTCGTGTCGTCTGAGATTCCCAAAGATTGGAAAGCAGCTGTGGTCATCCCCCTCTTCAAAGGGGGGGACACTCTTGACCCAAACTGCTACAGACCTATATCTATCCTACCATGCCTTTCTATGGTCTTCGAAAGCCAAGTCAACAAACAGATTACCGACCATTTCGAATCTCACCATACCTTCTCTGCTATGCAATCTGGTTTCAGAGCTGGTCATGGGTGCACCTCAGCCACGCTCAAGGTCCTAAACGATATCTTAACCGCCATCGATAAGAAACATTACTGTGTAGCCGTATTCATTGATCTGGCCAAGGCTTTCGACTCTGTCAATCACCACATCCTCATCGGCAGACTCGACACACTTGGTTTCTCAATTGATTGCCTCGCCTGGATCACCAACTACTTCTCTGATAGAGTTCAGTGTGTCAAATCGGAGGGTCTGCTGTCCGGACCTCTGGCAGTCTCTATGGGGGTGCCACAGGCTTCAATTCTTGGACCGACTCTCTTCTCTGTATACATTAATGAGGTCGCTCTTGCTGCTGGTGCGTCTCTTATCCACCTCTACGCAGACGACACCATTCTGTATACTTCTGGCCCTTCTTTGGACACTGTGTTAACAACCCTCCAGGCAAGCTTCAATGCCATACAACTCTCCTTCCATGGCCTCCAATTGCTTTTAAATACAAGTAAAACTAAATGCATGCTCTTCAACCGATCGCTTCCTGCACCTACCCGCCTGTCCAACATCACTACTCTGGACGGCTCTGACTTAGAATACGTGGACAACTACAAATACTTAGGTGTCTGGTTAGACTGTAAACTCTCCTTCCAGACCCATATCAAACATCTCCAATCCAAAGTTAAATCTAGAATTGGCTTCCTATTTCGCAACAAAGCATCATTCACTCATGCTGCCAAACATACCCTTGTAAAACCGACCATCCTACCAATCCTTGACTTCGGCAATGTAATTTACAAAATAGCCTCCAATACCCTACTCAACAAATTGGATGCAGTCTATCACAGTGCCATCCGTTTTGTCACCAAAGCCCCATATACTACCCACCATTGCGACCTGTACACTCTCGTTGGCTGGCCCTCGCCTCATACTCGTCGCCAAACCCACTGGCTCCATGTCATCTACAAGATCCTGATAGGTAAAGTCCCCCCTTATCTCAGCTCGCTGGTCACCATAGCATCTCCCACCTGTAGCACACGCTCCAGAAGGTATATCTCTCTGGTCACCCCCAAAACCAATTATTTCTTTGGCCGCCTCTCCTTCCAGTTCTCTGCTGCCAATGACTGGAACGAACCACAAAAATCTCTGAAACTGGAAACACTTATCTCCCTCACTAGCTTTGAGCACCAACTGTCAGAGCAGCTCACAGATTACAGCACCTGTACATAGCCCACCTATAATTTAGCCCAAACAACTACCTCTTTCCCTACTGTATTTAATTTATTTATTTATTTTGCTCCTTTGCACCCCTTTATTTTTATTTCTACTTTGCACATTCTTCCACTGCAAATCTACCATTCCAGTGATTTACTTGCTATATTGTATTTACTTTGCCACCATGGCCTTTTTTTGCCTTTACCTCCCTTATCTCACCTCATTTGCTCACATCGTATATAGACTTGTTTATACTGTATTATTGACTGTATGTTTGTTTTACTCCATGTGTAACTCTGTGTCGTTGTATGTGTCGAACTGCTCTGCTTTATCTTGGCCAGGTCGCAATTGTAAATGAGAACTTGTTCTCAACTTGCCTACCTGGTTAAATAAAGGTGAAATGATTTTTTTTTAAATAAAAATAACCTTTAAGGCCGCTCAGCAAGGAAGAAGCCACTGCTCCAAAACCGGCATCAAAAAGCTAGACTGCAGTTTGCAACTGCACATGGGGACAAAGATCATACTTTTTGGAAAAATGTCCTCTGGTCTGATGAAACACAAATAGAACTGTTTGGCCATAATGACCATCGTTATGTTTGGAGGAAAAAGGGGGAGGCTTGCAAGCCGAAGAACACCATCCCAACCGTGAAGCATGGGGTGGCAGCATCATGTTGTGGGGGTGCTTTGCTGCAGGAGGGACTGGTGTACTTCACAAAATAGATGGCTTCATGATGGAGGAAAATTGTGTGGGTATATTGAAGCAACATCTCAAGACATCAGTCAGGAAGTTCAAGCTTGTTCGCAAATCGGTCTCCCAAATGGACAATGGCCCCAACTGTTTGTCCAAAATTGTGGCAAAATGGCTTAAGGACAACAAAGTCAAGGTATTGGAGTGGCCATCACAAAGCCCTGACCTCAATCCCATACAAGATTTGTGGGCAGGACTGAAAAAGCGTGTGCGAGCAAGGAGGCCTATAAACCTGACTCAGTTACACCAGCTCTGTCAGGAGGAATGGGACAAAATCCACCCAACTTATTGTGGGAAGCTTGTGGAAGGCTACCTGAAACGTTTGACCCAAGTTAAACAATTTAAAGGCAATGCTATCAAATTCTAACTAAGTTTATGTAAACGTCTGACCCACTGGGAATGTGATGAAAGAAATAAAAGTTGAAATAAATCATTCTCTCTACTATTATTCTGACATTTCACATTCTTAAAATAAAGTGTGAAAAACTGAGTTTAAATGTATTTGGCTAAGGTGTATGTACACTTCCGACTTCAACTGTATGTGTGTGATGGTGGGCTGAAACTGTATGTATAGCCTATCTACCACGGTAAATATGCTCACAAAGGAGAATATGGGTGGATATTGATTGTATTCCAAATGCTAATACCTACTCTCTGCAAGTCAACATTTTTCATCATGAGCCTTGTCCTTGAGGCAAAACTGAGTGGTTTCCCCCTTAGATAGAACAGCTGTAAAGTAAAAATGTGGGAATTTTTGTCAAAATTCATGAAAAAAATAATTTGCTTTGTGGTCTTAATTTAAGGTTAGGGTTAGCAGTGTGGTTAAAGTTAGGGTTAAGGTTAGGGCTTGGTTGAAAATGATATTCTATGACTTTATGCCTGTGTAGAGCTGCCTCCAGAACAAGATTCATGATGAAATACACTGATCTGCAAACTCTCTGCTCACTCACTTCCACATATTCAATACACCAGTCGGCTGTAGCTTACAGAAACTGCACACAGTTGAGTGAACTATCAAAACTTCATCTTGAAGGGATAGTTAACTTAAAGTATGATTGTTTATATCTTTATTTTGAGTGAACTGTCCCTTTTTTAAGGAAGTGTTTAAAGCCCAGGAATAGACAGGGCTGAAAACATTACTAGTAGTCGAATATCCACCTCTTGATTTGAAAAGACTGCCTGAAATATCAGCCTGTTTTGGTGGGATGGAGTTTTGGCCTGTGTGGTGAGATCACCCGGCGGCAAATTAGTTAATAGACCGATAGGAAAGAGAGTTACACACCTCTCTGCCAATAAAAGCTCATTTTCCCCACTCAGACCACTCCCAGACAGTCATTGCAAAATTCTTGCATGAGAAATTGCTGTTTGCTAAGAGGCAATTTTAGTTTCTTTTTGACAATTTTAATTGAAAACAGTCACAGTAAGGTGCTTAATTGTTACCAAGAAATGTTTTGATCCTGGGATTTTTTAAACGGCTGCATTGGACCTAAGGGTCTCATGAGACCCTCACGTGCCTGATCTGCTTACAGATAAGAGATGGAGAGAAATACTGGGATCAGCTGAAGAGGCTCCACACACACCGGAATAACACACACACACACACACACTCATGTGCGCACACACACACACACACACACACACACACACACACACACACACACACACACACACACACACACACACACATAGGCAAACGTACACTCAAAGCCAGCTCTCTCACACACACCACTCCACCCTGACAAAAAACACTCAAACACAACACCGGTTGTCCATAGAGAGACAGGAGTCTTTGAAGGCACAAAGATGAGAGAGGGAGGAGGCAGCAGTAGCATGACAGTCAGGCTCTTAATTAAGTTAGCAGTGTGTCAACTGTAGAACACTGTGGCGGTCGGGGCAGTTCAAGATGAGGGAGGACGCAAATGACTTTCATGAGCATGGCCTTATGTCTATTACAGCACATTGGATGACTGTCATTCATATTACATTCACCCAGATCAACGTAACATCGATAGGTTTAGGCTACTACGTGATACTCCAATTTCCCCTATACCCATCATGATGTTTGCTACAACCTAGCCTGTGAATGAAAGTTTATGACGTAGACCCACAGGTTAAGTTTAGTTATCAAGGTGACAGACAGTGACACATTCAATACCACCTTGCTCAATCTTGCCTGCATTTAGCTGATCTAGGGTGTAATCATTAGTCCAACAGTTGCAAACAAGAGTTTCTATTAGACAAATTCAAGTATGTTTATCTTTTGTGAACAAATATGACATGCACTTTCCAAACTGTGAAAGGCAGCAATACGCAACATAGGGTCTTGTCTGCCGGAAAGCCACACAAAGAGGTCTCTAATTGACATTAATGAGACACCTGGGTGGAAAAACATTACTCAACTGCAAGGACTGTGCCAGGTTTGGCTCTCATTAATCAAACTACGGGCCAAACCACTGAATTCTTAAGCAAGTAGTCAATGTAAAAGCTACTTTTCTCTTTCCCGTATACCTTGGATACAGCATCAATTGCACTTTGTTTTGCACAAATGAGCAGGAGTGAAACCAGGTCGACTTTTAGTAGCTCCAGATCTGCGTCAGTGGTTGTTGGGAGAATTCAAGGCCTCTGGGTGACAAGACCGAAGGAAAGTACCGGCTCGGTGATACCGATGGTTTCCCAAGAACGGATGACTTCTACGGTTGTGGATGAAGTGACTTGATGTAGCAGGTTAGGGTAATTAGGTCAAAGTTAGGAAAGGCTTAGCTAAAATGCTACAGTTGTGCCCCTAAGTAGATGGAGCTGTACTCCATAGACGCAATCAGTTCAGAGAAACCATCAGTGTCATAACACCCGGGAAGCTGTTCTAAAACAGTACTAACTGCCTACCTCCTGTTGGGAGAGGCTTTCCATTAGCAAACACATCCAGTTAGGTTTGAAATGCAAGGTGCCCTTTTCCCTAAACCGTGTTTTACTTCACTATGGCTTGTAAAGTCACTGGTACTTGCTTGCTTTCGTATATCAAGACCAGCATACGAATGAAGCAATGTACTGGGCATGTATTCTACTGCTAGAAATTCATAGTCGACTGTTGTGGCACAAATCCAAGGAGAAATGTATTTCTCAAAGGTTATCAACATAGGAGGTTGGGGGCACCTTCATTGGGGAGGACGGGCTGGTGGATGGAGCGGAATAAGTGGAATGGTATCAAAAACCATGTGAATCAAATCCATTCCATTCGTTCTAGCCATTATGAGCCGTCATCCCCTCAGCAGCCTCCACTGGTTACCAACATGCCTTATGCTAATTGGTGTATGTAGTTGTATGTGTTGAGCTGAGCCTGGGGATGTGTGTTTGTGTTTTCTGTGTTTTTGTCTCGTTATCAGAAAGAGACAGCTGGTTCTGCAGGCTCTGTGTTTGTGCTGTGTGAACGAGCTTTCTGTAATGTAAACATAAAATGTTTACGATGTGACCATGGCACCCAACACACAGATGGTGGAAAAATAGGGCGCTGCGCAACGATCAAACCAAATCCTACTTTTTCAGGCACGATGTTGCTTTGTTAACTATAGTTCGCTTTCACTTTTCAGCCTTAAGCATATTTAATTGTTTGTATTTGATTTGTCATTCAAAGTGTGTGTGTGTGTATGTGTGTGTGTGTGTGTGTGTGTGTGTGTGTGTGTGTGTGTGTGTGTGTGTGTGTGTGTGTGTGTGTGTGTGTGTGTGTGTGTGTGTGTGTGTGTGTGTGTGTGTGTGTGTGTGTGTGTGTGTGTGTGTGTGTGTGTGTGTATGTGTGTGTGTTCATTTGAGCAGTCGTGGGTGCGTATCTGAACAATTCATGCATTGCTTTTGGCATCAGCTATATTCCAGGTGAATGCCTGAAGGTAGCTGAGAGGTGTCATTTGAAAAACAAATAACATTTGGAGCCTTGCGCTCCAGCGCTCCTTCGCTGGCAGAACAATTGAAACTCAGGCAGGTGGAATTAGATTTCTGTCAAGTTATCCTCACATTCAGCACAGATCGCTCAAGCATTCTGTGGCCATGGATGTGGAATTACAGATGCTGTGGAGTTTCTCTCTTGAGCAGGTTCCTTCTTTCCTTGAAGCAGCTTCTTATGAAGGGCGCCTTATAGTGCTTTATAAAACACATTCATAGCACCTTTACAGATGAAGACGTAGAGCATTATGAAACTGTATGATTATGCAATAAGGCTTAGTTATGACATGATACATCCCACCTTGCTGTTATTGTGAAGTGGAAATGTCTAGGAGCAACAACGGCTCAGCCGCGATGTGGTAGGCCACACAAGCTCACAGAACGGGACCGCCAAGTGCTGAAGTGCAAAGCACGTAAAAATCATCTGTCCTTGGTTGCAATACTCACTACCAAGTTCCAAACTGACTCTGGAAGCAACGTCAGCACAATAACTGTTTGTCGGGAGCTTCATGAAATGGGTTTCCATGGCCGAGCAGCCACAAACAAGCCTAAGATCACGATGCTCAATGCCGACGGACGAATCTGGGTTTGGTGGATGCCAGGAGAACGCTACCTGCTCGAATGCAAAATGCCAACGGTAAAGTTTGGTGGAGGAGGAATAATGATCTGGGGATGTTTTTCATGGTTTGGGCAAGGTCCCTTAGTTCCAGCGAAGGGAAATCTTAACACTACAGCATTCAATGACATTCTAGACGATTCGGTGCGTCCAATTTTGTGGCAACAGTTTGGGGAAGGCCCTTTCCTGTTTCATCATGAAAATGCCCCTGTGCACAAAGCGAGGTCCGTACAAAAATGGTTTGTTGAGATCGGTGTGGAAGAACACTGAAGAGCCCTGACCTCAACCCCATCGAACGCCTTTGGGATGAATTGGAACAATGACTGCAAGCCAAGTCTAATCGCCCAACAGCAGTGCCTGATCTTACTAATGCTCTTGTGGCTGAATGGATGTCCCCGTAGCAATGTTCCAATATCTAGTGGAAATCCTTCCCAGAAGAGTGGAGGCTGTTAGAGCAGCAAAGGGGGGACCAACTCCATATTGATGCCCATGATTTGAAATGGGATTTTCGACGAGCAGGTGTCCACACACTAGTGTATCTGGAAATTACTCTGTAGTGTATATGTGTACAAACACAAATGGGCTTACGCACACACACAATTTGTCTTTCATCCGCCAACCCATACACACTCACACTCACACACTTGCTCTGACACAAACACACACACGGAAGCCCAATAACAATCTGAAGGCTGCCAGTAACTTTTAAACTGAAGTGATCCCCAGTGAGCCGCCGTAGACGGACAAGAAGCCTCGATGCGGGAGAAACATTGAGCCAGAAACATCCCTCTCAAAACCCACTTAAATCGGGTCACCCGTTAAGCTTCGCCGCAAGAGACTCTAGTCTCTCATAACTCATGCTGATATCATAAGACCCGCCTATCCCCGCCCCAGCTCTGTGCCGTAACACCGGTGTAGAACAGATTTCTGTTCCGCGGTGTGATTTGTACAATTCCTTGTTGGGCTTGTCAGGGAGCTGGGTTCTGCGTGTGACAGTGTTGATGTTTAACTCGTTGTCACACACTGTCGTTTGCTCTCCTCTCCATCTCCCCTTCTCTGATTTGATCCCCTGTACTTATTTCTATATTTCAAAGCCCGCTGGGTTTTCAGTAATGAAGGAATGCGAGAGTAGACGCCGGTTTGCCGGCTGGGTGTCGGCTCTGTGTGTACTCTGGCTTACACTGTACCAATGTTTTTTATTCCCCAACACTGTAGTGGACTGTTTCACTGTAGGGGTGGTGAGGTTGAAACTGGAGTACACGTAGTTCAGTGTCATACAGGCGCAGTATCAGTGATTCTTTCTTCTTTCCTACCTTCATTTCTATCTGCCTACACCATAGGACTGTTTTCTCCAACCCAGGTCCCGCAGAGCTGTAAGGTTTAGTTCAGATGTTGAATCTGGTCTGTTGATGCTGAGCTGGAATGATCTGGAGCCAGCGGTGACATCACACTGTATCCAAGAGTGTCCCTTTTAACCCTTTGCCCCATTTCAAATGCACTGTGACTGGCTAACATGAATCACTGCAGGATGGGGACTTGTAGGGCGCTCCTTTGGGGCCAACGTCTGTCCTCCGCTCTCGCCTCCTCTCCACCCTCTCTACTCCTCTCCTCCCTCTCTACTCCTCTCCTCTCCTCCCTCTCTACTCCTCTCCTCTCTCCACCCTCTCTACTCCTCTCCTCTCCACCCTCTCTACTCCTCTCCTCTCCTCCCTCTCTACTCCTCTCCTCTCCTCCCTCTCTACTCCTCTCCTCTCTCCACCCTCTCTACTCCTCTCCTCTCCTCCCTCTCTACTCCTCTCCTCCCTCTCTACTCCTCTCCTCTCTCCCCCTCTCTACTCCTCTCCCCTCCTCCCTCTCTACTCCTCTCCTCCCTCTCTACTCCTCAAAATCAAATCAAATCAAATCAAATTTTATTTGTCACATACACATGGTTAGCAGATGTTAATGCGAGTGTAGCGAAATGCTTGTGCTTCTAGTTCCGACAATGCAGTGATAACCAACAAGTAATCTAACTAACAATTCCAAAACTACTGTCTTATACACAGTGTAAGGGGATAAGGAACATGTACATAAGGATATATGAATGAGTGATGGTACAGAGCAGCATACAGTAGATGGTATCGAGTACAGTATATACATATGAGATGAGTATGTAGACAAAGTAAACAAAGTGGCATAGTTAAAGTGGCTAGTGATACATGTGTTACATAAGGATGCAGTCGATGTTGTAGAGTACAGTATATACATATGTATATGAGATGAATAATGTAGGGTAAGTAACATTATATAAGGTAGCATTGTTTAAAGTGGCTAGTGATATATTTACATCATTTCCCATCAATTCCAATTATTAAATGGCTGGAGTTGGGTCAGTGTCAATGACAGTGTGTTGGCAGCAGCCACTCAATGTTAGTGGTGGCTATTTAACAGTCTGATGGCCTTGAGATAGAAGCTGTTTTTCAGTCTCTCGGTCCCAGCTTTGATGCACCTGTACTGACCTCGCCTTCTGGATGATAGCGGGGTGAACAGGCAGTGGTTCGGGTGGTTGATGTCCTTGATGATCTTTATGGCCTTCCTGTAACAACGGGTGGTGTAGGTGTCCTGGAGGGCAGGTAGTTTGCCCCCGGTGATGCGTTGTGCAGTCCTCACTACCCTCTGGAGAGCCTTACGGTTGAGGGCGGAGCAGTTGCCGTACCAGGCGGTGATACAGCCCGCCAGGATGCTCTCGATTGTGCATCTGTAGAAGTTTGTGAGTGCTTTTGGTGACAAGCCGAATTTCTTCAGCCTCCTGAGGTTGAATAGGCGCTGCTGCGCCTTCTTCACGACGCTGTCAGTGTGAGTGGACCAATTCAGTTTGTCTGTGATGTGTATGCCGAGGAACTTAAAACTAGCTACCCTCTCCACTACTGTTCCATCGATGTGGATAGGGGGTGTTCCCTCTGCTGTTTCCTGAAGTCCACAATCATCTCCTTAGTTTTGTTGACGTTGAGTGTGAGGTTATTTTCCTGACACCACACTCCAAGGGCCCTCACCTCCTCCCTGTAGGCCGTCTCGTCGTTGTTGGTAATCAAGCCTACCACTGTTGTGTCGTCCGCAAACTTGATGATTGAGTTGGAGGCGTGCGTGGCCACGCAGTCGTGGGTGAACAGGGAGTACAGGAGAGGGCTCAGAACGCACCCTTGTGGGGCCCCGTGTTGAGGATCAGCGGGGAGGAGATGTTGTTGCCTACCCTCACCACCTGGGGGCGGCCCGTCAGGAAGTCCAGTACCCAGTTGCACAGGGCGGGGTCGAGACCCAGGGTCTCGAGCTTGATGACGAGCTTGGAGGGTACTATGGTGTTGAATGCCGAGCTGTAGTCGATGAACAGCATTCTCACATAGGTATTCCTCTTGTCCAGGTGGGTTAGGGCAGTGTGCAGTGTGGTTGAGATTGCATCGTCTGTGGACTTATTTGGGCGGTAAGCAAATTGGAGTGGGTCTAGGGTGTCAGGTAGGGTGGAGGTGATATGGTCCTTGACTAGTCTCTCAAAGCACTTCATGATGACGGAAGTGAGTGCTACGGGGCGGTAGTCGTTTAGCTCAGTTACCTTAGCTTTCTTGGGAACAGGAACAATGGTGGCCCTCTTGAAGCATGTGGGAACAGCAGACTGGTATAGGGATTGATTGAATATGTCCGTAAACACACCAGCCAGCTGGTCTGCGCATGCTCGGAGGGCGCGGCTGGGGATGCCGTCTGGGCCTGCAGCCTTGCGAGGGTTAACACGTTTAAATGACTTAATCACCTCGGCTGCAGTGAAGGAGAGACTGCATGTTTCCGTTGCAGGCCGTGTCAGTGGCACTGTATTGTCCTCAAAGCGGGCAAAAAAGTTATTTAGTCTGCCTGGGAGCAAGACATCCTGGTCCGTGACTGGGCTGGATTTCATCTTGTAGTCCGTGATTGACTGTAGACCCTGCCACATGCCTCTTGTGTCTGAGCCATTGAATTGAGATTCCACTTTGTCTCTGTACTGACGCTTAGCTTGTTTGATAGCCTTACGGAGGGAATAGCTGCACTGTTTGTATTCAGTCATGTTGCCAGACACCTTGCCCTGATTAAAAGCAGTGGTTCGCGCTTTCAGTTTCACGCGAATGCTGCCATCAATCCACGGTTTCTGGTTAGGGAATGTTTTTATCGTTGCTATGGGAACGACATCTTCGACGCACGTTCTAATGAACTCGCACACCGAATCAGCGTATTCGTCAATATTCCCATCTGACGCAATACGAAACATGTCCCAGTCCACGTGATGGAAGCAGTCTTGGAGTGTAGAGTCAGCTTGGTCTGACCAGCGTTGGACAGACCTCAGCGTGGGAGCCTCTTGTTTTAATTTCTGCCTGTAGGCAGGGATCAGCAAAATGGAGTCGTGGTCAGCTTTTCCGAAAGGGGGCGGGGCAGGGCCTTATATGCGTCGCGGAAGTTAGAGTAACAGTGATCCAAGGTTTTACCACCCCTGGTTGCGCAATCGATATGCTGATAAAATTTAGGGAGTCTTGTTTTCAGATTGGCTTTGTTAAAATCCCCAGCTACAATGAATGCAGCCTCCGGATAAATGTTTTCCAGTTTGCAAAGAGTTAAATAAAGTTCGTTCAGAGCCATCGATGTGTCTGCTTGGGGGGGATATATACGGCTGTGATTATAATCGAAGAGAATTCTCTTGGAAGATAATGCGGTCTACATTTGATTGTGAGGAATTCTAAATCAGGTGAACAGAAGGATTTGAGTTCCTGTATGTTTCCTTCATCACACCATGTCCCGTTAGTCATGAGGCATACGCCCCCTCCACTCTTCTTACCAGAGAGATGTTTGTTTCTGTCGGCGCGATGCGTGGAGAAACCCGTTGGCTGTACCGCCCTGGATAGCGTTTTCCTAGTAAGCCATGTCTCCGTAAAGCAGAGAACGTTGCAGTCTCTGATATCCCTCTGGAATGCCACCCTTGCTCGGATTTCATCAACCTTGTTGTCGAGAGACTGGACATTGGCAAGAAGAATACTGGGAAGTGGTGCGCGATGTGCCCTTTTTCGGAGTCTGACCAGAACACCGCCGCGTTTCCCTCTTTTTCGGAGTCGTTTCCTTGGGTCGCTGCATGCGATCCATTCCGTTGTCCTGTTTGTAAGGCAGAACACAGGATCCGCGTCGCGGAAAACATATTCTTGGTCGTACTGATGGTGAGTTGACGCTGATCTTATATTCAGTAGTTCTTCTCGACTGTATGTAATGAAACCTAAGATGACCTGGGGTACTAATGTAAGAAATAACACGTAAAAAAACAAAAAACTGCATAGTTTCCTAGGAACGCGAAGCGAGGCGGCCATCTCAGTCGGCGCCATGTTAGTTTCTCCTCCCTCTCGCCTCCTCTCCTCCCTCTCTACTCCTCTCCTCTCCTCCATCTCTACTCCTCTCCTCCCTCTCGCCTCCTCTCCTCCCTCTCTACTCCTCTCCTCCCTCTCTACTCCTCTCCTCCCTCTCTACTCCTCTCCTCCCTCTCGCCTCCTCTCCTCCCTCTCTACTCCTCTCCTCTCTCACCCTCTCTACTCCTCTCCTCTCTCACCCTCTCTCATCTCTGAACTGTCCCGCTGCAAAATGTCCCAGTTTGGATGATGACACACATACAGACTTTTATAAATGACCCCCCCCCCCTCCAATTCCACTGTGTCTGAAATCGCTTCCTCTCTGGCATTTGACAGGCTTCAGAAGACTTTAATTTTTAGAACATCGCTCTAAGTCTCTGTGTTAAAGTTCTAATAGGCCCCGTTGGGCCTTGTGGGGAAGAGACTGTTGTTTAGTGGTACAGTGAGAGTGTTTTGGAGCTACTGTGATGCTCTTTGTGGGATAATGATGAAAAAGCCTCGACAGCTTACTGAGCAGAGATCTATCGTCTAGTTACTCTGGCCATCGGCCCTTAATCTGGGAGAAATGGTATTTTTTTTAACTTTAAGAAAAAGTACAAATGTTTTACCCAAGATGCATTTCTTTCGATATATTCTTTACACTGAATATTGAAGGGTGAAGGAAGTTGTGTGTATTCTATGCATGACCGCTGAATTTGGTTACTGTCAACGGAATACAGCTTGATATCAAAACACACCGAGGAAGAAATATGTATGGTGTGAGGACATTTGTGGCACCTGCCCACACACACACACACACACACACACACACACACACACACACACACACACACACACACACACACACACACACACACACACACACACAAACACACACCCAAACACACACACAAACACACACCCAAACACACACACAAACACACATCCAAACACACACACAAACAAGCATGCATTTCCCTTACATGAATGTGTAATAATAATACGGCGAGGTGTTTGTGTTCCTCCAGGGCTAGCTAGGTAGCGGCGTAGCACCAGCGTGCATATACTGACTGTGTTGTAACACCGCCGTGCGAGAGTGTCACCACAGCTGGTGTGACGCCACTTCCTCTTATCCCCATGGAAACAGGTTTCGTTAGAACACCAGAGGGCGAGAGAGAGACAGGGAGATAACGAGGGAGAGGAGAAAGAGGGAGGGAGGGCTGGGAAACAAGCCATGTTAATAAAACTCAACCAGACCAGGGAGAGATTAAAGACTGAGAAAGGGGAAGAGGAAGAGAGATGGAGAGACGTGTCATTACCTACAAGGCTGTGGTCAACAGAAAATACAATCACAATGAAAAGACAGGACAAACAATGAAAACAGGTGGCGTCTTGTCCAATCACAAAGGCCAGAGAAATAACATTAGTGGGAGCCTCTATACTAGAGCACTGCTTCTTAGTGCAGCTTTAGCATTTGACCATATTAGAGACCAGATCGTGGTGTAAATCCTCACTGGGCAGGAAAACGGCTCAAATGAGGAGGGGAACCAGCAGGATTAGCACCCTGGTTTGGAAAGGAGAGGGGTGTGTGCGGCATGCATGCGTCTATGGGAGCCAGTTGGTGTGCGTACCTGTGTGAGTGGGCTCGTCGGGCGAATACTAAAACCAAACATTATCTACGTCACTCTCTCTCTCTCTCTGAATACAGTCAGAAGATGTGAGATGCCCCTGCTGGAAGATGAAAGGAGAGAAAGCTCTGGATGACTCAGGCCTCTTCTCCTCCTCACCTCCCCGGGTTCATCATTATGCATTAACCAAGCCGAAGAAGTGTGTGTGTGTGTGTGTGTGTGTGTGTGTGTGTGTGTGTGTGTGTGTGTGTGTGTGTGTGTGTGTGTGTGTGTGTGTGTGTGTGTGTGTGTGTGTGTGTGTGTGTGTGTGTGTGTGTGTGTGTGTGTGTGTGCGCGTGTGCGTGCGTGCGTCATGTGTTGCACATGTAACATACACGGACATGTGTATTCTTGCATGAGTGCATGACCGTGTGTGTGAGTGAGTTCATAGTAGACGGAGAAGCGTGTTCTCCAGACTGTACCAGATTATCCTCACTCCATCTCACACACACACACACACACACACACACACCATCAGTCCACCGCCTATTAACCATCACTCACTCTCTCACGCGTACACACACCATCACCCTTTTGCCTTATTAACCATCACTCACTCTCTCTCTCACACACACACACACACACACACACACACACACACACACACACACACACACACACACACACACACACACACACACACCATCAGTCCACCGCCTATTAACCATCACTCACTCTCTCACGCGTACACACACCATCACCCTTTTGCCTTATTAACCATCACTCACTCTCTCTCTCACACACACACACACACACACACACACACACACACACACACACACACACACACACACACACACACACACACACACACACACACACACAAGATGGCTGTTCTGGAGAGAGCCTGGAATTTGAGAGGATCCAACATCTTCCTCAACGAGGACTACTCTGAAGATATACGCCAGGAGCGGGGAAAACTTAACCCAGCTATGAAAGCTGCCAGAGAGCGTGGGCTCATTGTTTACATTCACCTTGTCCACCCTCCCTCCCAAAAGCCTGGGAGGAGTGAGAGAACAAAGCTTCCAGGTCAGTAGCTTCAGCCCACCATCCCACGCATACATCAACTGACACTCACAAGTGCTGGATTGACAGAATATTAGCTAAATTATGTTTTTACTTGACTTTTTATATATACTGTCTATGAATTATGTCTATCTCCAATATGGTAACCAGGAAAGTCGCTTTAGAAATCAGTTTAATGAAATCAATAACTTGCTAACATCGGATAACATTCATATACTGGCCGTCTCGGAAACTCACTTAGATAATTCCTTTGATGATACAGCGGTAAGCAATAAAAGGATCTACTGTAACATCTACAGAAAGTAATGCCTTTGGGAAAGGTTTCTGTATATGTTCACTTCCGGCGCCGACTGAGATGGCCGCCTCGCTTCGCGTTCCAAGGAAACTATGCAGTTTTTTGTTTTTTTTACGTGTTATTTCTTACATTAGTACCCCAGGTCATCTTAGGTTTCATTACATACAGTCGAGAAGAACTACTGAATATAAGATCAGCGTCAACTCACCATCAGTACGACCAAGAATATGTTTTCCGCGACGCGGATCCTGTGTTCTGCCTTAAAAACAGGACAACGGAATGGATCGCATGCAGCGACCCAAGGAAACGACTCCGAAATAGAGGGAAACGCGGCTGTGTTCTGGTCAGACTCCGAAAAAGGGCACATCGCGCACCACTTCCCAGCATTCTTCTTGCCAATGTCCAGTCTCTCGACAACAAGGTTGACGAAATCCGAGCAAGGGTGGCATTCCAGAGGGACATCAGAGACTGCAACGTTCTCTGCTTCACGGAAACATGGCTTACTGGGAAGACGCTATCCAGGGCGGTGCAGCCAACGGGTTTCTCCACGCATCGCGCCGACAGAAACATACATCTCTCTGGTAAGAAGAGTGGCGGGGGCGTATGCCTCATGACTAACGGGACATGGTGTGATGAAGGAAACATACAGGAACTCAAATCCTTCTGTTCACCTGATTTAGAATTCCTCACAATCAAATGTAGACCGCATTATCTTCCAAGAGAATTCTCTTCGATTATAATCACAGCCGTATATATCCCCCCCCAAGCAGACACATCGATGGCTCTGAACAAACTTTATTTAACTCTTTGCAAACTGGAAACCATTTATCCGGAGGCTGCATTCATTGTAGCTGGGGATTTTAACAAAGCTAATCTGAAAACAAGTCTCCCTAAATTTTATCAGCATATCGATTGCGCAACCAGGGGTGGTAAAACCTTGGATCATTGTTACTCTAACTTCCGCGACGCATATAAGGCCCTGCCCCGCCCCCCTTTCGGGAAAGCTGACCACGACTCCATTTTGCTGATCCCTGCCTACAGGCAGAAATTAAAACAAGAGGCTCCCACGCTGAGGTCTGTCCAACGCTGGTCAGACCAAGCTGACTCTACACTCCAAGACTGCATCCATCACGTGGACTGGGACATGTTTCGTATTGCGTCAGATGGAAATATTGATGAATACGCTGATTCGGTGTGCGAGTTCATTAGAACATGCGTCGAAGATATCGTTCCCATAGCAACGATAAAAACATTCCCAAACCAGAAACCGTGGATTGATGGCAGCATTCGCGTGAAACTGAAAGCGCGAACCACTGCTTTTAATCAGGGCAAGGTGTCTGGTAACATGTCCGAATATAAACAATGCAGCTATTCCCTCCGCAAGGCTATTAAACAAGCTAAGCGTCAGTACAGAGACAAAGTGGAATCTCAATTCAATGGCTCAGACACAAGAGGCATGTGGCAGGGTCTACAGTCAATCACGGACTACAAGAAGAAACCCAGCCCAGTCACGGACCAGGATGTCTTGCTCCCAGGCAGACTAAATAACTTTTTTGCCCGCTTTGAGGACAATACAGTGCCACTGACACGGCCTGCAACGAAAACATGCGGTCTCTCCTTCACTGCAGCCGAGGTGAGTAAGACATTTAAACGTGTTAACCCTCGCAAGGCTGCAGGCCCAGACGGCATCCCCAGCCGCGCCCTCAGAGCATGCGCAGACCAGCTGGCCGGTGTGTTTACGGACATATTTAATCAATCTCTATACCAGTCTGCTGTTCCCACATGCTTCAAGAGGGCCACCATTGTTCCTGTTCCCAAGAAAGCTAAGGTAACTGAGCTAAACGACTACCGCCCCGTAGCACTCACTTCCGTCATCATGAAGTGCTTTGAGAGACTAGTCAAGGACCATATCACCTCCACCCTACCTGACACCCTAGACCCACTCCAATTTGCTTACCGCCCAAATAGGTCCACAGACGATGCAATCTCAACCACACTGCACACTGCCCTAACCCACCTGGACAAGAGGAATATCTATGTGAGAATGCTTTTCATCAACTACAGCTCGACATTCAACACCATAGTACCCTCCAAGCTCGTCATCAAGCTGGTGAGGGTAGGCAACAACATCTCCTCCCCGCTTATCCTCAACACGGGGGCCCCACAAGGGTGCGTTCTGAGCCCTCTCCTGTACTCCCTGTTCACCCACGACTGCGTGGCCACGCACGCCTCCAACTCAATCATCAAGTTTGCGGACGACACAACAGTGGTAGGCTTGATTACCAACAACGACGAGACGGCCTACAGGGAGGAGGTGAGGGCCCTCGGAGTGTGGTGTCAGGAAAATAACCTCACACTCAACGTCAACAAAACTAAGGAGATGATTGTGGACTTCAGGAAACATCAGAGGGAACACCCCCCTATCCACATCGATAGAACAGTAGTGGAGAGGGTAGCTAGTTTTAAGTTCCTCGGCATACACATCACAGACAAACTAAATTGGTCCACTCACACTGACAGCGTTGTGAAGAAGGCGCAGCAGCGCCTATTCAACCTCAGGAGGCTGAAGAAATTCGGCTTGTCACCAAAAGCACTCACAAACTTCTACAGATGCACAATCGAGAGCATCCTGGCGGGCTGTATCACCGCCTGGTACGGCAACTGCTCCGCCCTCAACCGTAAGGCTCTCCAGAGGGTAGTGAGGACTGCACAACGCATCACCGGGGGCAAACTACCTGCCCTCCAGGACACCTACACCACCCGTTGTTACAGGAAGGCCATAAAGATCATCAAGGACATCAACCACCCGAACCACTGCCTGTTCACCCCGCTATCATCCAGAAGGCGAGGTCAGTACAGGTGCATCAAAGCTGGGACCGAGAGACTGAAAAACAGCTTCTATCTCAAGGCCATCAGACTGTTAAACAGCCACCACTAACATTGAGTGGCTGCTGCCAACACACTGTCATTGACACTGACCCAACTCCAGCCATTTTAATAATGGGAATTGATGGGAAATTATGTAAATATATCACTAGCCACTTTAAACAATGCTACCTTATATAATGTTACTTACCATACATTATTCATCTCATATGCATATGTATATACTGTACTCTACATCATCGACTGCATCCTTATGTAATACATGTATCACTAGCCACTTTAACTATGCCACTTTGTTTACTTTGTCTACACACTCATCTCATATGTATATACTGTACTCGATACCATCTACTGTATGCTGCTCTGTACCATCACTCATTCATATATCCTTATGTACATATTCCTTATCCCCTTACACTGTGTATAAGACAGTAGTTTTGGAATTGTTCGTTAGATTACTTGTTGGTTATCACTGCATTGTCGGAACTAGAAGCACAAGCATTTCGCTACACTCGCATTAACATCTGCTAACCATGTGTATGTGACAAATAACATTTGATTTGATTTGATTTGATTTGAGACATATTTCTCTAAAGCTTAGAGAGGATCTCATGTCAAATGTTGTTGAAGTGTTGTGGTTGCAGGTTCACCTGCCTCATCTAAAGCCTCTTCTTTCATGGTGCCGCTATTGGCCAAGTGCTAACAGTCAGCGTTTGAATGACATGTATACAATGCTTGATAGTGTGTGTGATGTTAACAGAGAGGTCTGTTTTCTGGGTGACCTGAACATTGACTGGCTAGCAACTAGGTGTCCTCTCAAGACAAAGCTTCTATGACTGATGGCTGTACTTTGACCCAAGTTGTCACTCAACCAACTGGAGTGTAAACCAGTAGTGTTGGATCGGTGACATCCGATTGTATTGATCGTATATTCACTAATTCTGCAGAGCTTTGACCGTAGTGACCGTAACATTGTGGCAATGACAAGGAAAGCCAAAGTGCCGAAGGTTGAGCCTAAAGCAATTTATAAGAGACCATAGAAAGTATGTTTTTTGTTGAATATTTAGCTTTTTGCTAAAACATGTATGTTGGTCTGACGTGTATGAGGAAGTGAATACAGATGCATCACTGGAAGTATTTGGAAAAGCATGCATGCTAATTGATGCTAAGGATGCTAAGTAATGAACTGTGAAAACTGTTAGAGCACCCTGGATTTTTTTATTTAATGTAACTAGTCAGTTAAGAACAAATTCTTATTTTCGATGACGGCCTAGGAAAAGTGGGTTAACTGCCTTGTTCAGGGGCAGAATGACAGATTTGTACCTCGTCAGCTCTGGGATTTGAACTTGCAACCTTTCGGTTACAAATCCAATGCTCTAAGGTTTGATGACGAATTTTAAAATGTTATGGTTCAAAGAAATGATGCATAAGAGTTGGCAAAGTCAGGCTGCTCAGCTGATTGGTTGACATACCGTACATTTACCAAACTTAAAGCTGCAATATGTGATTTTTTTGGGCAACCCAACCAAATTCGCATAGAAATGTGTGATTAAGTTTGTAATTCTCTTTGAAATCAAAGAAGTGGTTGATCTGTTCTATGTGAGCCATGTCTATGCTTCCCATCCCTTTCACTTTCAGTTTTGTACACCAGCTTCAAATTGCTGAAAATACAATATTTTTGTTTAATATATTTCATAGCTGTTTAAATGGTACAATGGTTCTCTACACTATACTTGCTTGTTTTGTCGCATAAACGTAAATTAGGCAAACTATTAGAATATTAGCAACCAGGAAATAGTGGAGCGATTTCAGCATTGTGCTTCTTTAACAAAAATAAAACATGAAATATGCCAAACCAAGATAAATGACAAAAGACAATGGAGTACCTTAAAAAAAATAATAATAATAATCTCCAACACTCACTGAAGTTGATGGGTCATTTATAACAAAACCTTTTGATATTGCCAATAATTTCCAATGACTATTTCACTATAAAAGTGGAAAAACTCAGAAGAGAAATCGAACATTGAACATCATTTTATAAAAGATCCAATAATGAAAGAGAAGGATGGCTGTTTTGAATTTGGTCAAGTTAGTGTGGGAGATGTGGAAAAACTATTGTTATCTATATAGAACGCCGCAGCCTGTCTAGTGTTCAACCTTCCCAAGTTCTCTCACGTCACCCCGCTCCTCCGCTCTCTCCACTGGCTTCCAGTTGAAGCTCGCATCCGCTACAAGACCATGGTGCTTGCCTACGGAGCTGTGAGGGGAACGGCACCTCAGTACCTCCAGGCTCTGATCAGGCCCTACACCCAAATAAGGGCACTGCGTTCATCCACCTCTGGCCTGCTCGCCTCCCTACCACTGAGGAAGTACAGTTCCCGCTCAGCTCAGTCAAAACTGTTCGCTGCTCTGGCTCCCCAATGGTGGAACAAACTCCCTCACGACGCCAGGACAGCGGAGTCAATCACCACCTTCCGGAGACACCTGAAACCCCACCTCTTTAAGGAATACCTAGGATAGGATAAAGTAATCCTTCTCACCCCCTCCCCCTTAAAATATTTAGATGCACTATTGTAAAGTGGTTGTTCCACTGGATGTCATAAGGTGAATGCACCAATTTGTAAGTCGCTCTGGATAAGAGCGTCTGCTAAATGACTTAAATGTAAATGTAAATAATAATGATAAACCACCAGGTATAGACAACCTTGATGGTAAACTATTGTTATCTATAATAATGATAAACCACCAGGTATAGACAACCTTGATGGTAAACTATTGAGAATAGTAGGACTGTATTGACACCCCTATTTGTTTTATCTTTAAACAAAGACTTAAAGGAGTGTGTGTCCACATATGTGGAAGGAAGCTAAAGTCATTCAACTACCTAAACATAGTAAAGCAACCTTGCTGCCCCTGTAACCGTTTTCTTCCTCTTCTGACGATGAAGGACCGGACCAATGCGCAGCGTGGTAAGTGTTCATGTTATTTATTGGAACAGAAACACTAAACAAAATAACAAAGAGAGTGAAACGAAAACGAAACAGTCCTGTAAGGTGCAGCAACACAAAACAGAAAACAACTACCCACAACCCATAGTGGGAAAACAGGCTGCCTAAGTATGGTTCTCAATCAGAGACAACAATTGACAGCTGCCTCTGATTGGGAACCATACCAGGCCAAAACCAGAAATAGAAAACATAGAATGCCCACCCCAACTCACGCCCTGACCAAACTAAAATAGAGACATAAAAAGGGAACTAAGGTCAGGACGTGATAGCCCCATCAGTTTGCTGCCTGTTCTTAGTAAACTGACGGAGTAGACTGTGTTTGACCAAACAATGCTACAGTATTTTTCTGAGAACATGTTAACTACTGACTTTCAGCAGGCATATAGAAAAGGGCACTCAAATTGTACTGCACTGACTCAGATGACAGATGACAAGCATTTCTCTACACCCGCAATAACATATGCTGAATATGTTTGTTTGTGACCAATAAAGGCAATTTGATTTGATTGGTTAAAAGAAATTGGTACGATTATAGTCGATTCTGTATTGTCAGATTTCAGTGCAGCCTTCGATGTTATTGATCATTCATCTTTATTGAAGAAACTTGCTTGCTATGGCTTTACATCACCTGCCATTCACATGGTTGGAGAGTTATCTATCCAATTTCAGTTACGGTATGTACTGTGCGGTGTCATTTTGACAAAGTTGTTGTAAAGATGGGGAGTGGTATGTCTGTTATAAAAAGATGTTCTGCGCTTTTGACACAAAAATCAACTGGACTAGTTGTCTAGACTCGGATCTTGTCCCATCTTGATTACTGTCTGGTAATATGGTCAAGTGCAGCAAAGAAAGACCTAACAAAGCTGCAGCTGGCTCAAAACATTGTTGTCCTTAACTGCACACACAGAACTAACATCAACAACATGCAGGCCAGTCTTTCCTGGTTGAGGGTGGATGAAAGGTGAACTGCTTGCCTTCTAGTGTTCATGAGAAATATTACTGCGATGACATTATCTGCATAATCAAATAACATTCTGCTCAGACATTCATACATACCCCACAAGACATGCCACCAGGGGTCTCGTCACAGTCCCGAAGTCCAAAACGAATTCACGGCAACGCACAGTATTATACAGAGCCATGATTGCATGGAACTCCCTTCCATCTCCTAATACTCAAGCAAACAGCAAAATGACCTTTAAAAAATGAATGAAACAACGTCTCATGGAACGACGGGGATGTGAGGGGACACACAAACACACGCACACACAGACACTCTGACGCACACAATTATTTTAGTTGTGTTGTTTGTATATTGTTGTATTTCAAATGTGTGTGACTTTCCTTGTTTATCAATAACCAGGTTTCCATCAAACATTTTTACGTGAGTAAGGCACATGTGGAATACAAAATGTCATAACAGGCCTTATGGAAACGTTCCAAATGTCGACTAAGCAAAATGTGCTAGACAAGGTTAACATTTTAGTCTGTAAAAAGAATTGGGAAGTTTGGATGAAAACTGTGCCCAGAGTAGATTTCCTGTTACTCAGGCCCAGAAGCTAGGATATCCATATGATATTTGTATTTGGATAGAAAACACTCTAAAGTTTCCAAAACTGTTAAAATAATGTCTGTGAGTATAACCGAACTCATATGGCAGGCAAAAACCTGAGAGAAATCCAACCAGGAAGTGGAAAATCTGAGGTTTGTAGTTTTTAGTTTGTAGTGATTGTCTATCCAATATCCTGTGTCTATTGGGTCAGATTGCACTTCCTAAGGTTGCCAGTAGATGTCAACAGTCTTTAGAAGTTGTTTCAGGCTTGTAGTATTATGAAAGGGGATCGAATAAGAGCTGTTTCAAGCGCGAGGTTTGTTCCCTTTCCTTTCTAATGAAAAAAGTATTGTCCGGTTGAAAAATTATTGAATATTTAGGATAAAAACGCCCTAAGGATTGGTTAGAAACATTGTTTCACATGTTTCTACGAACTTTAATGGAACTTTTTTGACTTTTCGTCTGGACTTTTGGACATAAAGATGTACTTTATCGAACAAAACAAACATTTATTGTCTAACATGGAGACCTGGGAGTGCCATCAGATGAAGATCATCAAAGGTAAGAGATTAATTTTAACACTATTTCTGACTTTTGTGACAGCTCTCCTTGGTTGGAAAATGGCTGTATGGTTTTATGTGGCTAGGCGCTGACCTAACATAATCGCATGGTGTGCTTTCGCTGTAAAGCCTTTTTGAAATCGGACACAGCGGCTGGATTAAGCTACATATGAAATAAGTTATAATGAACTTCAGAGGTGGGTGAAAGTGATGAGCTTAATGCTACTTTCCAATAAATATCAATGGTCTTATTCTGGTGACATGAAGACCAATTCTTGGCTGCCATTTTGAAAAAATAATCAGAATCTCTCTCCATTGTCCATATAAACTCATCATGTAGGCTATACGTGCGCTCTAGCCAACCGCGTGCAGATAGCGTTGTTGGCTAAAGCGTACTTGCCAACACCAGAGTGGGCACACTCGCTGGATAATGCCAAAAAATGTGTGAGAAAATCTTATGCAACTGGCATGCTCATCTGTTTAAAATAACCATAAAACACACTTGTACAGGTTGTTTTTGCATCCATGTTTGACAATGATTTATGATTGACCTTGTGCGCATGAACATTCGGTGTTAGTGTAAAGCCTTGCCGACTGAGATAAGAAGAGCAGCAGGTTGAGATGTCAGAGCGTTGAACTGGTGTAATTGCTTACAAGATCATAGAAACGCTGACCTTCTGTAATGACTTCCTTTAACATCACATCATGTCTACGCACAACTGACGTGGCTTGTATAGGGACCCTACTCTACAACCTCTCAGCCTTCAAAATCCCAGTAAACCTCTTTGATGGATCTCATTGGTTAAAACATGTGACACAACTCTCAGTAGTAGCCAGTGAAATGGATGGATGGACATAGTTAGAACAGAAATATGCCAGCCACTCCCTACTCCCTATAGCGGCCATTGGGACTTGTCCCCATAGACGATAGTGACGGCACTGATGCGATTTGTGGCCATTAGTCTTCATCAGACTGTTTTGTGTGTGCGGAGAGGCGTGAGGTAGTGTAGTCAGTCACTCTGTCTCAATGAGCACTGGGTGCCGGCGGGCCATAGTGGTGCCTGGCACTGCCCATCTGGACTGGCTTTGGCAGTGCCAATCCAATGGAGTTGGGATCTGGGTGTGGTTGGGAGGGTGAGTCAGAGTTTCAGTTGGTGTATATGTATAGTTTGCATGCATCGGTCTAAGGCACTGCATCTCAGTAAATAAATAAGAAAAAAAAAGTAAATAAGAAAAAAAAAGTAAATAAGAATTTGTTCTTAACTGACTTGCCTAGTTAAATAAAAGTTCAATGTGGATGTACTCTTACAGCACGTGGGAGTTCAGAAAGTAATCACAAGTTTGCTAACAAGATCATTTGCTATATCAGTGGCTTAATCAAAGTGGTTTGGATGCTAATCACGGTCATTATGGGGATTATTGATCGGTCTAAGGCGGTGCTGTGGTCTCTAGATGTCTGATTAGAGCTAAGGTCTATAATAATGGTCTTGATTGGGAGAGCCTTTGAAAGAAACCTTGAGCGGGCTAGATCCTCCTATAAGGATAAGGGCTCCGGAAATACAAATACTATTCACATAAAAGGGGAAAGAACTGGCTTGCCTTTAGAGTGGGAGAGAAGGAGAAGGAAGAGAGAGAGAGAGAGAGAGAGAGAGAGAGAGAGAGAGAGAGAGAGAGAGAGAGAGAGAGAGAGAGAGAGAGAGAGAGAGAGAGAGAGAGAGAGAGAGAGAGAGAGAGAGAGAGAGAGAGAGAGAGAGAGAGAGAGAGAGAGAGAGAGAGAGAGAGAGAGAGAGAGAGAGAGAGAGAGAGAGAGAGAGAGAGAGCAGCAAGGAACTGTTTGCTGAAAGAGAGGAGAGGAGGGGTACTTCTTTGGGGTCTTTTATTTCTAGACTTCTCATCCTTAGGCCTATTGCTCCCCTCTGTGGTGTCATGATGCTATCCGGAGGACCCAGAGGACCTCATTTAGTCAGGCAGGAGAAAAGGCCAGCTCAGCAGAAAACAGGGTCCTGATTTCCCTCAGGCACTGGAGAGGCCACCCTGGGAGACAGCAGTGTCGCTCTCAGTCTCGGGCTCTTTCTGTCTATGTCTCGCTTGTCTCTCTGCCTCTCTTTAACTGGCTCTGTTCTCAGCGCTGGTTGGGCCTCGAGGGTCCTGTCCTTTGTATCTCTCTTTCATTCCCTCCCTGCCAACTCTGTCTCTCTGTCTCTGTCTCTCTCTCTCTCTCTCTCTCTCTCTCTCTCTCTCTCTCTCTCTCTCTCTCTCTCTCTCTCTCTCTCTCTCTCTCTCTCTCTCTCTCTCTCTCTCTCTTTCTAAACAAACCCACCTCTCTTCCTAATACCATTGATCTCTCCCCATCAAAACCATGCAGTATTTTGTTACAAAGTTCATGAATGCAACGTAAAGCTCCGCTCTGAATAAAAATCCTTCAAAATGAATACACTAAACTAAATGAAAGCAGAGATGTACTTTTGAAGAGCTTCATGGCCATGAGCTGAGATCAAAGGAAGTTCCTGATATAACAATGTTGTTGAAGGAGCATTTGTGCATCCCAAATGGCACCCTATTCCTGACATTGTGCACTAATTTTGACCTGAGCCCTAAGGGGCCCTGGGCAAAAGTGGTGCACTTTAAATGGAGTAGGGTGCCATTTGGGATGCACCCATGCTCCTTCTTCAACGACATTGTCAACAACTGTAGATGAATAAATTGTGCAGCATCGAAAGACATTGGCCTCCAAAGAACCGAACGAATGGCTATTGTTATGATCAAACCAAGGCTGACCTTCCTTTGCACTCCTCTGTCTGCAATGCAAATATTTTCTTTTAGAAATAAGAAGTGACCTTTTTAAATGGCAATAACAACGATGAATATGCAAATGTACTCTATAATATTCAGTGACTTTGGCTATTGTGCATAATCAACCCATAGAGAGGAAGTGGCTTTGAATGCTTATTATGCTCCCTTTGAATGCTTTAAGGATATGACCTCTGCTGTGATCGGTTAACCCACAGCATGTGTGTGGGGGGGGTGTTATCGTGTGCGTGTGCATGTGTAATGGATGCTAATCAGTGCTTTATGGCCACATGGGGAACATGAGAGGATGCTTACTATTCAAGTGTTGTGTGTGTATGTACATGTTTATCTTTACTGGTGTATAGTTAAAATTGTAAACAAACAAAGATTTGACCAACTGGGGACATTTTGTTGGTCTCTCGAGGGTTTAGGCTTAAGGTTTAGTGTTAAATTAGTGTTTAAATTAGGGTTATGGTTAGGAACTAGGTTTAGGGGTTAGGAAAAATAGGATTTTGAATTGGACTGAATTGTGTCCCCCCATGAGGTTAGTTATACAAGACTGTGTGTGTGTGTGTGTGTGTGTGTGTGTGTGTGTGTGTGTGTGTGTGTGTGTGTGTGTGTGTGTGTGTGTGTGTGTGTGTGTGTGTGTGTGTGTGTGTGTGTGTGTGTGTGTGTGTGTGTGTGTGTGTGTGTGTGTGTTCACTAGTCGCTAACTGTGAGGAGCATGAGAGAAAGCATATGTGTGTGGGTCTCCTCGCTGACCTCCCGTCGTCTCCCTCATGTCTCTCCTCCCTTCATCCCTTCACAGTCAAAACTGACAAGGGAACCAGAGTGGCTTTAGTGCCTGGCGAGGCTTGATGAAACTGAATCCTATTAGAGTCAAAGCTACACACTGAGACAGATGGGAGCCTGGGTGGGCCTGCCAGTGTAGGGGACCACACACCCACCATGCCATCATTATTAGCTCTCATCACATACGGAGACGGTTGCTCTCCATCTTCTCTCTTCCCTCTCCTCCCTCCATCCCTTCTTCCTCATCCCTCCTTTCTCTCACCTGGGTGCCTGTCACTGTGTTTGGAGTTGTGCAACTGAAGTACAACGTAGTTTGGTCTGCTCAGTGGCGCTATTGCTGGTGGTTGCTCTGTATCCTCCCTCCCTCCATCCTTCTACTTTCTTGCATCTGTAGCCTGTAGTCTTGACTGTTACCATAGCACCAGTGTTCTGCTTCATCCTCCTCACTACCTCAGCTACAGTACGGTGACTAAGTGTCTTCCTCGCCTGTATCTTCCTGTATTGACGTAGAAATCCCCAGGCAGGTATAATCTGCTGCCGCGCCTCACCTTTAGACACACCCATCATGGAAATGATCTTTTTATGTTTATTTTACGACAAGACACTTTCTAAAAAAGCCATTACCCCCTTAAACCGGTGCCGTTCAAAATGTCAGGACGCCATTATTATCGTGAGAGGTGTGCCGGTTTTGTATGGTTCTCGCCTGCTCTGCCTCACCTCTGATATTTTGCTATTTGCCAACTGTGCCGAGAGGGCGTTTGGGCATTCGAGTTCAATATTATGGAAATGTTCATTTTGTTAAGCTGGCTGCTGTTTCCTTTGACTGACAGCTGAGTATAATAGGCTATCTGGCAGGCTGTGCACTCGGCTATGGGGGACACACACAATGCAGACTTAATGAGAGGAGATAGCATTGTGCGGAGAGCTGCTGCGGATAGGAGGAGGTCAGGGCAGTGTGTGTGTGTGTGTGTGTGTGTGTGTGTGTGTGTGTGTGTGTGTGTGTGTGTGTGTGTGTGTGTGTGTGTGTGTGTGTGTGTGTGTGTGTGTGTGTGTGTGTGTGTGTGTGTGTGCGCGTGCGTGCGTGCGTGCGTGCGTGCGTGCGTGCGTGCGTGCGTGCGTGCGTGCGTGCGTGCGTGCGTGCGTGCGTGCGCGCGTGCGTGCGCATAGGCAAGCACAGGGATTACCCTGGGTCTTAGAGGGTAATTTCAGTGGATGAAAATGTGTGGTTAGTGATGATGATGTGTATGGCTACAGAGTTGTGATTATAGCTATGGCTGGTGCAAGCATTTGTGTTGATAGATCATAGTTAGGGGTAATGTCTATATGAGCTGTTTAGCTGTGGAGTAGACAGGAAAAAGTGGTAATGTGATTAGGGGTGAGGCTGCATTGTCAGATTGTGTACGGCTGGAGGGTAATCTCGCCCACACACATTGTCCTGCTGACAGGAGCAGAGACAGAGATTCATATGACGCTCTATAATGGGTGGATCAATAGTCCATTCACTGGTGATGAGACACCAGCTAGTCAATAATGCCACACACACAGCCTGGCTGGCAGACAGACAAATAGATAACAATCGCTCGTTCACCTTTCATTTTCATCTCACCTAATTTCACTGTTTCACAATCTCTATCTCTCACTCTCTCACGCCACACACACACAGTACCCCCCCCCTCCCTCACTCTCATTTCTCTATGACACTGGGTGTCGTATTAAAAAGTGATAACTACTTGATCAAGCTCATTACCTCTACTGGAGACTAGATTGAATCCTACTGTTCCCCATTTCATCACTGCTCCATTTAACCCCTAATGTCAGATTGAAAGGGATGAGTAATGTCGGTTAACCCTTTCCTGCATGGCCAACAGTAGGAATGAAGACACATAAAAGGGAGATGGCGTGTCTGACTCTCGACCTCTCTCAGACGGATTCAACTCCATGCCACTCTGCAAGGACCGCATATTAGCATGCAGCGTAGTGTCCATAGATCTTAGGAACTATGGACACCTATCCGATGTAGACCTTTCTCCAAGGCAGTTATGCGTAGGGAAGCAGCGTGTGATATTAAGGTGTGTGCTAGGGATTGTGCCCACCTTGGCCCTATCTACCTTCCTCTTATTCACCCCAATTGGAAGCATCAGTCCCGTAACCTTAACTCTCAGGCACAGGAAAGAATAGGATAGGATGAACTTCAGTGTCCCTGAGGGGAGAGTTGTCTTAGGCACACAATGCTGCTGTGTATATATGCATATATATATATATACTGTACATTACATTATAGCAGGGACACCTATGCAACCTATAGCTTACGAATGAAAACTAACCTGATAGGACCTGATAGTGTAGGAGTTGTGCTCTCTTTCTTTGATTAATTAGACAATGACACAGTAGTCGCCTTAGCAACCTGCAGAGTAGTGTAGGACACAAATACACCTCGTGCCTGAGCCAGCAGGCTACAGTATATCCCCTGATACTGTGGTCTTGTCTGCTGTAATATCATTCCGCGTCCAGTGTATATAGAATAGCTTGACTCAGACAGAATAGATGTCTGAAGCGAGATGTGTCACTTTGAATTGATGCGATTACGCCTGTGCCCTCAGTCTCCTTCAATTTGGTGTCAGAAGTCGATGCGTAGCATATTTACTAAGCTGTGTGATTGATCATGTTTTCTGACTCTCACAAATGTTTTGGGGGTTTTATTACATCCAAACACACCGTGAAGACAATCACGATATTGTGCAAGTTGTTTCACAGCGGCACTCAATTATGTTTCTATTCATTCTCTCAAACGGGTTGTCAGGTCTAACTCACCTCATTGTCTAAACCCACCTCTACAATCAGGTGGATCGTGTGAGGAATGCGCTGCTACAGCCAATTGGCAAACTGCCCTGTTAGGTAGAAGCCAATCAAGAAAAGGGGCCGACTTTTTTTTTTTGTCCCCGTCAAAACCCCATTGACCTGTCATTAATCTGTAGCGGAGAGGTCAGGAACAGATGTCGGGTCAACAAATACTGTTAATACGTTATATAAACGCTGTGCCGCACCGCCGTAACAGGGTCAACCAATTAGGTCGGGGGGAGCTGGCTGGCAATGGAGAGATGAGGAGAGTGGGCGGACATTTTCTCCTTAATGAAGCCTCGTTAGATGGCTAATATTGGTTGATTTGTGTAACTAGGCTGTAACCTATATCGTCTTAAACCACATACCACAGTCGTTATTGTGGGTGGCTGGGGGTGGTTGTGCAAACTGCTCATGATCCCAATGGAGACCATGGCACCTCTCAGGAAAGAACCTGTGAGGTGATTATGTCAAAAGGATAGCTGGTGTTTTGGTATCTACTGTATAGCTACTACTGTGGTCTATGTTGCTTGAGCCTCCAACTGCTGTCTCATTTTGCATTGAGGAGGTCTGTGGGAGCCTGGTCCAAACTCCAGACACACACACACACACTCTCACACACACACTCTCACACACACACTCTCACACACACATTCTCACACACACACACTCTCACACACACACACTCTCACACACACACTCTCACACACACTCTCTCACACACACTCTCACACACACACACTCTCACACACACACTCTCACACACACACTCTCACACACACACTCTCATATGGCGTATTTATCAGCTCTGCAAAATGTATTGCTTGTTCTTTATTAGTGCCTTGACACCCAATCTGGCCGCCGTGTGACAGTGATGAAGCAGCCCATCTCACACAGAGCGACGGGGGGAGACGGGGGTGGAGGGGTGTTGGACTGACCCACATGCAGCTAGCAACTCTTCATTACAGGAGAACTCCAGAGTGTAAACCACGGGCAAAATAACCATCATTTGGTGGGTGTCTATAATATAAGTATATACATTTGATATTACGGCACATAAGTTCATATGTTCACAAAAGCATTTCGGCAACAAAGAAATGCATTTACGTTTTACGTTTTTTGCATATCGCTTGGTGTCACGGCCAAGGTCAGCCATTATCAACAGAGACCCTGGAGCAAGTAGAGTTAGAGTTAAGTACCTTGCTCAAGGGCACATCGACAGATTGTTCACCTTGTCGGCTCGGGGATTCTATCGACCTTTCCCGTTACTGGCCCAATAATCTAACCACTAGACTACAGTACCTGCCACCTCTGTGATTCCCTCAATCTGCATTCAGAGTGACTGCCAGGGCTAGAACAACAAGGCCCTCAGTGACAGATCGCAATGTACTCATAAAACAGGCTCTCACTTATGCAAGCTGCTGATTAGGTGAAATGTATTCAGGGTACACTTCCAATCACAACCCCCCTCTTGGTGGTGAATGGGCAGGAGAGGAGTCTAGGTATGCTTCCCAAATGGCACCCTGTTCTATATAGTGCACTACTTTTGGCCAGAGCCCTTTTGGCCCTGGTCAAAAGTAGTGCACTATATAGGGAATATGGTGCCAATTGAATGCATACCAGCACTCAGGGTAGGTAATTGGAACAGACGAGCCCAGGCTACAGGGTGGTAATGCTGCGGCACACAGGACCAGTAACAGCTTCTACATACTGGTTCACGGACCCCCAATTAGGCTCTCTAGAAGTGGAGGTTCAGGTTCCTTCAGCGAGGGAGAGCAGGATGGTCCTACTTTATTACATCTGGTTGAGAGGTGGTTTGTTTGTGTCCCAAATTACATCCTATTCCCTGTATAGTGCACTACTTTTGGCCAAAAGTAGTGCACTATACAGGGAATAAAGTGGCATTTGGGACATATGGGGCCTGGAAGGCAGCGCATGGAGAGACAGGACTCCAGGTTAGCAAGTAGCGGATAAAACATGTTTTTCTCTCTCTTTTCTTTCTGTCTCCTTAGTGAACGTATTTTCTCACACACGGGGGAGGGGGGTAAGAGTGAAATATTTATACAGAGCCGGATAAACGCTCTTCCTTTCCCTTGCCCTCCTAATGGGTCACAGGAGACTGTGGTTACATACGGAGCTGGAGCTCTAGCTGATGAAAACTGTTCTAGGATCAGCCCATACCTCAGTTATGGGGTTGTTAGAGGGGAGAGCAGCCCCAGAGGAATGATCCTAGTGCTAAACATGTGAAGCCTGCTGAGGAATGGTAAAACGTGGTAATACTGTTGACAGACTGTGGTTGTGTAATATGTCTTATTAGTCAGAGCCCAGAGTTTTTCCTGACCAGGTGACAACAAAAAACCTCAGGGCTCTAGTCATGTTCCTAGTTCTAGGCTATTACAGGGGCACAGGTCTTTTCCTGGTCACATTTAATATGACTTATTGTCTTATTAACGTAGTCTTTAACCAACATGTACGGTAGCATTCAGGTTATTTAAGAGAGAAATGACACTATTTGTGTCTGTCACAGGGGGGAGCTTATCAAGTTACTTCAGACCTCTTGAATAACTCTTGCGTAACATAGTTTTAATGTACATTACCAAAAGTTAGAGGCTCTTTACTTCCTCAGACTTAGTTTGACAGCACCCTGGTATTATTAAAATGCTAATTTGTTAAACACGTTATCCATCATAGTACAAGCAAATCCAAACAACACACAAAAGCGCAGACCTTGCATAAGTCGTGACCCTTTCTTTTCTCCAGAGCAGAATAATCTCTCTCCGTTTTTTGCTCTCGTTGCTAACCATAGTGCCTGTGTGCTGTGTTTCAACACATAACGCCACAGTGCTTCCCCATTGGCTCCATCGTAGTGGGATTACATTCTAACTTTGAGTACATTGGTGAGTTGATTAAAGGTGCGATCTGGTATCTGTTCAATGGCCAATTAAATGATTGATATATACAAGTGGTGGGCCTGCCATTATGCTGAAAAACAAATCCCAGATTGTAGCTTTAAGTTGGAGGGTGAGTTACTTGTTGTCTGGGTCCATTGCGAGTTTCATTACTCCAGGCCTACCCCAGCAACCCCTGGGTGTCTCCCATAGAGACGTAGTTTCAGGAGGTGGCAGAGATACTACTGTAAAGCATACATCATTGTCATCACAGCCGTAGACACCCCAAAAAAGTGTGCACATTTGAGAGATTTTCCTTCTACCTCATCTGATTACCATAGAAGTCATTATTGACTCACACACACACACACACACACACACACACACACACACACACACACACACACACACACACACACACACACACACACACACACACACACACACACACACACACACACACACACACACACACACACACACACACACACACTGTACCACCGCTTCCTGTGTAAATGATTCCTTGGAGGGAAATGACGACAGTTGGGTTTAGCGGAAGGCCAAGTCTTCCCACTCGGGAGGGACTTTGATTTGTCGTTTTAATTACCCTCGCCACCGAGACACTTTCAATCACTTTCTGTGTCTCCTCTCGTTTATAAATGCACACATATTCGTTTTTTGGCCTTTTCTTAATAGTATTTTTCTCTTAATTGTGAAACAAATGTTGTTTTTGCTGCTTGTTTTTACCAACCACCCGGACAACACAAAAACCCTCTGGTGAGAGGCAGAAGCAGTAGAGCCGTAGAGCAGAGCCCATGGAGCTATAATGGGTTAAGCTCCTTGCCCTAGGGCAGATGGATAAAAGGGGAAAAAGCCAGCTGTCCTTGTCCATGGATGGTCTGCCAAACAATGGACTGTATAGTTTCTCTAGAGAGGATGTCTGCATCTCACAATGCAAAGTGGGACTTTATCTGTGTGAGGGACATTTAGTCATTCACTGGAGCATTCTTAGTGGGGTATACTCTCCTTTTCTGGGTCAGATATGGGTCGTTGTCCTAATGTCAGTGAGGTTAAAATGGGGTTTTGCCATGGCTTAAACATGGCTCGTGTTCATAAGGGCACAAACATAGCAAAACTATTTTAACAGCAAAAACAGGCTATTTTTACTGGACAAGTTCAGACATGCCGGTTTTGCTCCGTTTCAAAGTGTTTTTCTCAGTTCTGTGTCTACTGAACACTACCTGGCCTATTCCTTCTGAATCACATCCGCAGGGCTCTTGGTCCTGATTAACTTGTGTGACCAATGCAGAATCGCTGTTCTTGCTCCTGAACGAACTTGAAGAAGAGAATATGTCATGAAATCCACTGTATTTTTCATTGTCATTTCCTCTTCACATATGACGCATGACGACTACTTATATAATATTGCACTTCATTGAATTTCCTCCACATCAAGTTAATAATTGAGTTTAATAATGTTGATTACTTTGAAGTGCTTATGGGCCTACTGTACTTTATATTAGATATGAGTCGATTCATTTCATGCAGACATCTTATTTGACCTGACAAATGTAGATTCTTTCTCTGTCATCAATAACTTGTTTGATACTTTTATCCCCAGAATGTATTTAATAGAACTAGTATGTTCTCTATGATTTTCTCCTTAATCTCACCAAGACCAATGAACATACAGTTGAAGTCGGAGGTTTACATAAACATACATTCGTATTTCAACCACTCCGCAAATGTCTTGTTAACAAACTATAGTTTTGGCAAGTCGGTTAGGATATCTACTTTGTCCATGACACAAGTCATTTTTCCAACAATTGTTTACAGACAGATTATTTCACTTATAATTCACTGTATCACAATTCCAGTGGGTCAGAAGTTTACATACACTAAATTGACTGTGCCTTTAAACAGCTTGGAAAATTCCAGAAAATTATGTAATGGCTTTAGAAGCTTCTGATAGGCCTTGAAATATATCCACAGCTGCACATTTACATTACATTTACATTTAAGTCATTTAGCAGACGCTCTTATCCAGAGCGACGTACAAATTGGTGCATTCACCTTATGACATCCAGTGGAACAGTCACTTTACAATAGTGCATCTAAATCTTAAAGGGGGGGGGGGAATACTTATCCTATCCTAGGTATTCCTTAAAGAGGTGGGGTTTCAGGTGTCTCCGGAAGGTGGTGATTGACTCCGCTGTCCTGGCGTCGTGAGGGAGTTTGTTCCACCATTGGGGGGCCAGAGCAGCGAACAGTTTTGACTGGGCTGAGCGGGAGCTGTACTTCCTCAGTGGTAGGGAGGCGAGCAGGCCGAACGCAGTGCCCTTGTTTGGGTGTAGGGCCTGATCAGAGCCTGGAGGTACTGAGGTGCCGTTCCCCTCACAGCTCCGTAGGCAAGCACCATGGTCTTGTAGCGGATGCGAGCTTCAACTGGAAGCCAGTGGAGAGAACGGAGGAGCGGGGTGACGTGAGAGAACTTGGGAAGGTTGAACACCAGACGGGCTGCGGCGTTCTGGATGAGTTGAAGGGGTTTAATGGCACAGGCAGGGAGCCCAGCCAACAGCGAGTTGCAGTAATCCAGACGGGAGATGACAAGTGCCTGGATAAGGACCTGCGCCGCTTCCTGTGTGAGGCAGGGTCGTACTCTGCGGATGTTGTAGAGCATGAACCTACAGGAACGGGCCACCGCCTTGATGTTGGTTGAGAACGACAGGGTGTTGTCCAGGATCACACCAAGGTTCTTAGCGCTCTGGGAGGAGGACACAATGGAGTTGTCAACCGTGATGGCGAGATCATGGAACGGGCAGTCCTTCCCCGGGAGGAAGAGCAGCTCCGTCTTGACGAGGTTCAGCTTGAGGTGGTGATCCGTCATCCACACTGATATGTCTGCCAGACATGCAGAGATGCGATTCGCCACCTGGTCATCAGAAGGGGGAAAGGAGAAGATTAGTTGTGTGTCGTCTGCATAGCAATGATAGGAGAGACCATGTGAGGTTATGACAGAGCCAAGTGACTTGGTGTATAGCGAGAATAGGAGAGGGCCTAGAACAGAGCCCTGGGGGACACCAGTGGTGAGAGCGCGTGGTGAGGAGACAGATTCTCGCCACGCCACCTGGTAGGAGCGACCTGTCAGGTAGGACGCAATCCAAGCGTGGGCCGCGCCGGAGATGCCCAACTCGGAGAGGGTGGAGAGGAGGATCTGATGGTTCACAGTATCGAAGGCAGCCGATAGATCTAGAAGGATGAGAGCAGAGGAGAGAGAGTTAGCTTTAGCAGTGCGGAGCGCCTCCGTGAGAAAGAGGAGAACAATCTCAGTTGAATGACTAGTCTTGAAACCTGACTGATTTGGATCAAGAAGGTCATTCAGAGAGAGATAGCGGGAGAGCTGGCCAAGGACGGCACGTTCAAGAGTTTTGGAGAGAAAAGAAAGAAGGGATACTGGTCTGTAATTGTTGACATCGGAGGGATCGAGTGTAGGTTTTTTCAGAAGGGGTGCAACTCTCGCTCTCTTGAAGACGGAAGGGACGTAGCCAGCGGTCAGTGATGAGTTGATGAGCGAGGTGAGGTAAGGGAGAAGGTCTCCGGAAATGGTCTGGAGAAGAGGGGAGGGGATAGGGTCAAGCGGGCAGGTTGTTGGGCGGCCGGCCGTCACAAGACGCGAGATTTCATCTGGAGAGAGAGGGGAGAAAGAGGTCAGAGCACAGGGTAGGGCAGTGTGAGCAGAACCAGCGGTGTCGTTTGACTTAGCAAACGAGGATCGGATGTCGTCGACCTTCTTTTCAAAATGGTTGACGAAGTCGTCTGCAGAGAGGGAGGAGGGGGGAGGGGGAGGAGGATTCAGGAGGGAGGAGAAGGTGGCAAAGAGCTTCCTAGGGTTAGAGGCAGATGCTTGGAATTTAGCGTGGTAGAAAGTGGCTTTAGCAGCAGAGACAGAGGAGGAAAATGGAGAGAGGAGGGAGTGAAAGGATGCCAGGTCCGCAGGGAGGAGAGTTTTCCTCCATTTCCGCTCGGCTGCCCGGAGCCCTGTTCTGTGAGCTCGCAATGAGTCATCGAGCCACGGAGCGGGAGGGGAGGACCGAGCCGGCCTGGAGGATAGGGGACATAGAGAGTCAAAGGATGCAGAGAGGGAGGAGAGGAGGGTTGAGGAGGCAGAATCAGGAGATAGGTTGGAGAAGGTTTGAGCGGAGGGAAGAGATGATAGGATGGAAGAGGAGAGAGTAGCGGGGGAGAGAGAGCGAAGGTTGGGACGGCGTGATACCATCCGAGTAGGGGCAGTGTGGGAGGTGTTGGATGAGAGCGAGAGGGAAAAGGATACAAGGTACTGGTCGGAGACTTGGAGGGGAGTTGCAATGAGGTTAGTGGAAGAACAGCATCTAGTAAAGATGAGGTCGAGCGTATTGCCTGCCTTGTGAGTAGGGGGGGAAGGTGAGAGGGTGAGGTCAAAAGAGGAGAGGAGTGGAAAGAAGGAGGCAGAGAGGAATGAGTCAAAGGTAGATGTGGGGAGGTTAAAGTCGCCCAGAACTGTGAGAGGTGGGCCGTCCTCAGGAAAGGAGCTTATCAAGGCATCAAGCTCATTGATGAACTCTCCGAGGGAACCTGGAGGGCGATAAATGATAAGGATGTTAAGCTTGAAAGGGCTGGTAACTGTGACAGCATGGAATTCAAAGGAGGCGATAGACAGATGGGTAAGGGGAGAAAGAGAGAATGACCACTTGGGAGAGATGAGGATCCCGGTGCCACCACCCCGCTGACCAGAAGCTCTCGGGGTGTGCGAGAACACGTGGGCGGACGAAGAGAGAGCAGTAGGAGTAGCAGTGTTGTCTGTGGTGATCCATGTTTCCGTTAGTGCCAAGAAGTCGAGGGACTGGAGGGAGGCATAGGCTGAGATGAACTCTGCCTTGTTGACCGCAGATCGGCAATTCCAGAGGCTACCGGAGACCTGGAACTCCACGTGGGTCGTGCGCGCTGGGACCACCAGATTAGGGTGGCCGCGGCCACGCGGTGTGGAGCGTTTGTATGGTCTGTACAGAGAGGAGAGAACAGGGATAAACAGACACATAGTTAACAGGCTACAGAAGAGGCTACGCTAATGCAAAGGAGATTGGAATGACAAGTGGACTACACGTCTCGAATGTTCAGAAAGTTAAGCTACGTAGCAAGAATCTTATTGACTAAAATTATTTAAATGATACAGTACTGCTGAAGTATGCTAGCTGGCAGTGGGTGCGTTGTTGACACTACACTAATCAAGTCGTTCCGTTGAGTGGAATAGTTTCTACAGTGCTGCTATTCGGGGGCTAGCTGGCTAGCTAGTAGTGTTGTTTATGTTACGTTGCGTTAAAAGAACGACAATAGCTGGCTAGCTAACCTAGAAAATCGCTCTAGACTACACAATTATCTTTGATACAAAGACGGCTATGTAGCTAGCTATGTAGCTAGCTACGATCAAACAAATCAAACCGTTGTACTGTAATGAAATGAAATGAAAATGTGATACTTCCTGTGAATGCGGCCGGGTTGTTGAGTTCTATTCAGAAGACGTTGGCTAGCATTGGCTAGCTGTTGGCTAGCTAGCAGAGTCTCCTACGTTAAGGACGACAAATAGCTGGCTAGCTAACCTCGGTAAATTAAGATAATCACTCTAAGACTACACACTCTAAACCTAAACAACACAATTATCTTGGAACGAAGATACGAAGACAGCAAAGACAGCTATGTAGCTAGCTAACACTATACTGATCAAGTCGTTCAGTTGAGTGTAATAGTTTTCCCAGTGCAGCTAATCAGTGGACGTTAGCTAGCTGGCTAGTGAAGACTACGTTAGGACATCGAAATACGATAGTTACGCAATTATCTTTGATACAAAGACGGCTATGTAGCTAGCTGAGAAGAAATTGCTAAGATTAGACAAATCAAACCGTTGTGCTATAATGAAATATAATGAAATGTAAAAAGTTATACTACCTGCGGGAGCGAAGCGCCGATGCGACCACTCGCTCCGTGCACCTCCAATTGACTCAAATTATGTCAATTAGCCTAACTTCAAACTCAGTGTCACGTTCTGACCTTTATTTCCTGTGTTTTGTATTTAGTTAGTATGGTCAGGGCGTGAGTTGGGTGGGCAGTCTATGTTTGTTTTTCTATGATTTGGGTATTTCTATGTTTCGGCCTAGTACGGTTCTCAATCAGAGGCAGGTGTCATTAGTTGTCTCTGATTGAGAATCATACTTAGGTAGCCTGGGTTTCACTGTGTGTTGGTGGGTGATTGTTCCTGTCTCAGTGTTTGCACCAGATAGGACTTTTTTAGGTTTTCTCACGTTTGTTGTTTTGTTAGTTATCTCATGTGTAGTTTCTTTATAAATTAAAGAACATGAATAACCACCATGCTGCTTTTTGGTCCGCTTCTCTTTCACCAGAAAACCCTTACACTCAGTGCCTCTTTGCTTGGCATCATGGGAAAATCAAAAGAAATCAGCCAAGACCTCAGAGATTAAATGTATTTGGCTAAGGTGTATGTAAACTTCTGACTTCAACTGTACATTATGTTAATGTGTATTTCACATGGTACATCTGAAACATAATGTCTGTCACAACAGTTATGAGGATAACTGAACAGAAACAGAGAGATTGGGTTGTGATGTCCTCCTGGCCTTACCAATGCTGGACTGTGTGTGTGTGTGTGTGTGTGTGTGTGTGTGTGTGTGTGTGTGTGTGTGTGTGTGTGTGTGTGTGTGTGTGTGTGTGTGTGTGTGTGTGTGTGTGTGTGTGTGTGTGTGTGTGTGTGTGTGTGTGTGTGTGTGTGTGTGTGTGTGTGTGTGTGTGTGTGTGTGTGTGTGTAACAAATATACATTTTGTTTGCTGCTTCAGTGTCTTCAGATATTTTTGTCAGCTGTTACTATGGAATACTGAAGTATAATTACAAGTGTCAAAGGCTTTTATTGACAACTACATGAAGTTGATGCAAAGTGTCAATACAGTGCCTTGCGAAAGAACTTTGCGACCTTTTGCCACATTTCAGGCTTCAAACATAAAGATATAAAACTGTATGTTTTGTGAAGAATCAACAACAAGTGGGACACAATCATGAAGTGGAATGACATTTATTGGATATTTCAAACTTTTTTAACAAATCAATAACTGAAAAATTGGGCGTGCAAAATTATTCAGCCCCTTTACTTCCAGTGCAGCAAACTCTCTCCAGAAGTTCAGTGAGGATCTCTGAATGATCCAATGTTGACCTAAATGACTAATGATGATAAATACAATCCACCTGTGTGTAATCAAGTCTCCGTATAAATGCACCTGCACTGTGATAGTCTCAGAGGTCCGTTAAAAGCGCAGAGAGCATCATGAAGAACAAGGAACACACCAGGCAGGTCCGAGATACTGATGTGAAGAAGTTTAAAGCCGGATTTGGATACAAAAAGATTTCCCAAGCTTTAAACATCCCAAGGAGCACTGTGCAAGCGATAATATTGAAATGGAAGGAGTATCAGACCACTGCAAATCTACCAAGAATTGGCCGTTCATCTAAACTTTCAGCTCATACAAGGAGAAGACTGATCAGAGATGCAGCCAAGAGGCCCATGATCACTCTGGATGAACTGCAGAGATCTACAGCTGAGGTGGGAGACTCTGTCCATAGGACAACAATCAGTCGTATATTGCACAAATCTGGCCTTTATGGAAGAGTGGCAAGAAGAAAGCCATTTCTTAAAGATATCCATAAAAAGTGTAGTTTAAAGTTTGCCACAAGCCACCTGGGAGACACACCAAACATGTGGAAGAAGGTGCTCTTGTCAGATGAAACCAAAATTGAACTTTTTGGCAACAATGCAAAACGTTATGTTTTCCACTGTCAAACATGGTGGTGGCAGCATCATTGTTTGGGCCTGCTTTTATTCAGCAGGGACAGGGAAGATGGTCAAAATTGATGGGAAGATGGATGGAGCCAAATACAGGACCATTCTGGAAGAAAACCTGATGGAGTCTGCAAAAGACCTGAGACTGGGACGGAGATTTGTCTTCCAATAAGACAATGATCCAAAACATAAAGCAAAATCTACAATGGAATGGTTCAAAAAGAAACATATCTGGGTGTTAGAATGGCCAAGTCAAAGTCCAGACCTGAATCCAATTCTCCTGACAAGCTTTTTTCCGGATGCCCCAAACAATCAGAAAGGGGATTCATCAGAGAAAATGACTTTACCCCAGTCCTCAGCAGTCCAAACCTTTTGCAGAATATCAGTCTGTCCCTGATGTTTTTCCTGGAGAGAAGTGGCTTCTTTGCTGCCCTTCTTGACACCAGGCCATCCTCCAAAAGCCTTCGCCTCACTATGCATGCAGATGCACTCACACCTGCCTGCTGCCATTCCTGAGCAAGTTCTGTACTGGTGGTGTCCCAATCCCGCAGCTAAATCAACTTTAGGAGATGGTCCTGGCGCTTGCTGGACTTTCTTGGGCGCCCTGAAGCATTCTTCACAACAATTGAACCGCTCTCCTTGAAGCTCTTGATGATCCAATAAATGGTTGATTTAGGTGCAATCTTACAGGCAGCAATATCCTTGCCTGTTGAAGCCCTTTTTGTGCAAAACAATGATGACGGCACGTGTTTCCTTGCAGGTAACCATGATTTACAGAGGAAGAACAATGATTCCAAGCACCACCCTCCTTTTCAAGCTTCCAGTCTGTTATTGAAACTCAATCAGCATGACAGAGTGATCGAGAGAATCACTGACATGATGTCAGCTCGTCCTTTTGTGGCAGGGCTGAAATGCAGTGGAAATGTTTTTGGGGGATTCAGTTCATTTGCAATGCAAAGATGGACTTTGCAAGTAATTGCAATTCATCTTTTCACTCTTCATAACATTATGGAGTATATGCAAATTGCCATCATATAAACTGAGGCAGTAGACTTTGTGAAAATTTAATATTTGTGTCATTCTCAACTTTTGGCCACGACTGTGTGTGTGTGTGTGTGTGTGTGTGTGTGTGTGTGTGTGTGTGTGTGTGTGTGTGTGTGTGTGTGTGTGTGTGTGTGTGTGTGTGTGTGTGTGTGTGTGTGTGTGTGTGTGTGTGTGTGTGTGTGTGTGTGTGTGTGTGTGTGTGTGTGTGTGTGTGTGTGTGTATAGTAACCTACTACTATCATTCACTAGTTATTTCCCCAATTTCTGTGTTTGCACTGTGTCTAGGCAGCTGTGGCGAGGAAAACAAACACACCATCTTGAGGTCACTTCTCTGAGAACAAAGCCATTAAATGAGTCTTTATACCCCATGAAACATGCCCCTATGTTTCAAATGAACGTTCCGTGTGACCCCTCCACCACCGTAAATACTCCCTGCACACCGCTCTGCCTTTCCGCCGCTATTCACTTTAGCTTTAATAACCACTATACTACAGCCATTCTGTACAAGAGCTTGACCGCTCAGACACACACGCTGACGCGCACACACACACACACACACACACACACACACACACACACACACACACACACACACACACACACACACACACACACACACACACACACACACACACACACACACACACACACACACACACACACACACACCCACACACACTGATCCGGACGCGTGTTGACTCAGACGTGCTCCACACACACAGACACACACACACACATAGTCAGTGCTAGCCACTGCCCATAACAGCACTATTACTTACAGTAAATTAAACTCGCTCCTTTAACAGCCCAATACTCCTTCACAGAGGTAGACGGGGACACAAAACAACTAACAGTTAAATTGCTAAGCTATATATCTGCTGAGGTACCAATTGGCCCAAAAGATGGCATATACACACTCACAGACACATACACACACACTGGCCCAAGAGGTTTTACCAGTGAAGGTCGCTGAGGTAGTGGAGTGCAGGGTATGTGTATTCAGAACAGATGTGGTGGAATGCTGGAGTCATCGTTCATAGTCATTTAACTGTTGGACAAACACACACACACACACACACACACACACACACACACACACACACACACACAATACTTGGCTAAAGGCATACTAGGTTTTATTTGCTACTAGCAGAACAAACAAATGTTCCACACTCTGTACCCCTCACATACAATTATCTGTAATGTCCCTAAGTCAAGCAGTGAATTTCAAACACAGATTCAACCATAAAGACCAAGTAGGTTTTACAATGCCTCGGAAAGAAGGGCACCTATTGGTAGATGGGTAAAATAAAAATGAAAACACATTGATTATCTCTTTGATCATGGTGATGTTATCAATTAAACTTTGGATGATGTATCAATAAACCCAGTCATTACAAAGATACAGGCGTCCTTACTAACTCAGTTGCCAGACGGGAAGGAAACGGCTCTGTAAGGGCTGTCGTCTGGAGATAGAGAGGACCAAAGCGCAGCGTGGTTAGTGTTCATCTTTTTAATAAACAGCTGAACGCTTCAAAAATACAAAACAACCAAGTGACAACCGTTACAGAACCACCCACCAAAAAAGGACCAAGCAGCGTGGTAACAGGCAGCAGCAGCAGGAGCAGCGCGATAAGGAGGAATGGACATGGGAGGACATTCTAGATGGCAAGGGTTGCTACACATGGGAGGAGATCCTGGCTGGAAAGGATCGCCACCCATGGGAACAGGTGGAGGCAGCCAGGAAAGCGGAGGCAGCAGCTAAAGGGAGCCAGCGCTTTGAGGGAATACGGCTGGCAAGGAAGCCCAAGAAGCAGCCCCAAAAATGTCTTGGGGGGTGGCACACGGGGAGTGTGGCTAAGGCAAGTAGGAGACCTGCGCCAACTCCCTGTGCTTATTGTGGAGAGAGAAGGCGTTGTACCGGGCAGGCACCGTGTTATGTGGTGGAGCACACGGTGTCCACGGTGCGTGTGCATAGCCCTGTGCAGTACATTCCAGCTACCTGTATCGGACGGGCTAGAGTGGGCATCGAACCAGGTGCCATGAAGCCGACTCTGCGCATCTGGTCTCCAGTGCGTCTCCTCGGGCCGGCATACATGGCACCAGCCTTACGCATGGTGTCCCCGGTTCGCCAGCACAGCCCAGGGCGGGCTATTCCACCGCGCCGCACTGACCTGGCTACGGGGAGCATTCAACCAGGTAAGGTTGGGCAGGCTCGGTGCTCCAGATCTCCAGTGCGCCTTCTTGGTCTGGTCTATCCGGTGCCATCTCCACGCACCAGCCCTCGGGTGGCAGCCCCCCGCACCAGGCTTCCAGTGTGCCTTCAGGTTCCAGTACTCCCTGTCCCTGTTCCTGCTCCTCGCACTCACCCCAGCCCGCTACCACCAGTGCCGGCACCATGCACCAGGCCTACAGTGCGCCAGAGCCGCCAGAGTCTCCCGTCTGTCCTGAGCCGCCAGAGTCTCCCGTCTGTCCTGAGCCGCCAGAGTCTCCCGTCTGTCTGTCCTGAGCCGCCAGAGTCTCCCGTCTGTCCTGAGCCGCCAGAGTCTCCCGTCTGTCCTGAGCCGCCAGAGTCTCCCGTCTGTCCTGAGCCGCCAGAGTCTCCCGTCTGTCCTGAGCCGCCAGAGTCTCCCGTCTGTCCTGAGCCGCCAGTCTGTCCTGAGCCGCCAGTCTGTCCTGAGCCGCCAGTCTGTCCTGAGCCGCCAGTCTGTCCTGAGCCGCCAGTCTGTCCTGAGCCGCCAGTCTGTCCTGAGCCGCCAGTCTGTCCTGAGCCGCCAGTCTGTCTTGAGCCGCCAGTCTGTCCTGAGCCGCCAGTCTGTCCTGAGCCGCCAGTCTGTCCTGAGCCGCCAGTCAGCCAGGAGCCACCAGTCAGCCAGGAGCCGCCAGAGCTGCCTGTCACGCCGGCGATGCCGGAATTACTCTTCAGTCCGGAGCTGCTCTTCAGTCCGGATCTGCTCTTCAGTCCGGAGCTGCTCTTCAGTCCGGAGCTACCCCACAGTCCTGAGCTGCCCCTCAGTCCTGAGCTGCCCCTCAGTCCGGAGCTGCCCCTCAGTTCGGAGCTGCCCCTCAGTCCAGAGCTGTCCCTCAGTCCAGTGGGGCCCTTTAGTAGGGTTGCCAGTCCTGGGTTGGCGGCGAGGGTCGCCGTTCCTAGGGGGCCACAGAAGCGGACTAAGACTATGGTGGAGTGGGGTCCACGTCCAGCGCCAGAGCCACCACCGCGGACAGATGCCCACCCAGACCCTCCCCTATAGGTTCTGGTTTTGCGGCTGGAGTCCGGGGGGGTACTGTCACGTTCTGACCCTAGTTCTTGTGTTATTTCTTTGTTTTAGTTGGTCAGGACGTGAGTTGGGTGGGTATTCTATGTTTTGTGTTTCTAGGTTGGGGTTCTTGTTTGGCCTGATTTGGTTCTCAATCAGAGGCAGGTGTTAGTCATTGTCTCTGATTGGGAAACATATTTAAGTAGCCTGTTTTCTGTTGGGGTTTGTGGGTGGTTATTTTCAGTCTTTGTGTGTCTGCACCAGATAGAACTGTTTCGGTTGTCACTTTGTTGTTTTGTATTTTTGAAGTGTTCAGTTGTTGTTATCTCCAGACGACAACCGTTACACGCTCAGGGATTTTACCATGAGGACAATGGTGACTTTAAAACAGTTCAAGTTTAATGGCTGTGATAGGATAAAACTGAGGATGGCTCAAGAACAATGTAGTTACTCCACAATACTGACTTAAATGACAGTGAAAAGAAGGAAGCCTGTACAGAATACAACATATTCCAAAACATGAATCCTGATTGCAATAAGGCACTAAAGTAAAACTGCAAAACAATGTGCAAAGACATTTATTGTATGTCCTGAATACAAAGTGTTATGTTTGGGGCAAATCCAACACAACACATCACTGAGTACCACTCGTCATTTTTTCAAGCAAGGTGGTGGCTGCATCATGTTATAGGTATGCTTGTATTTGGAAAGGACTAGGGAGTTTTTTAGGATACAAATAAACAAATAGAGAGAAGCACAGGCAAAATCCTAGAGGAATTCTTGGTTCAGTCTGATTTCCAACAAATTCACCTTTCAGCAGGACAATTTTCTAAAACACCAGATGACAGTGAATGTTCCTGAGTGGCCTAGTTACAGTTTTGACTCAAATCAGTTTAAAAATCTATGGCAGGACTTGAAAATGGCTGCCTAGCAACGAACAACAACCAATTTGACAGAGCTTGAAGAATTTTTCTAAAGAATAATGTGCAAATATTGTACAATCCAGGTGTGCAAAGCTCTGAGACTAACCCAGAAAGACTCACAGCTGTCATCACTGGCAAAGGGGATTCTAACGTGTATTGACTCGGGGGTGTGAATACTTACATCAATTAGATATTTATCTATTTCATTTTCAAAAAATGTGCAAATTTCTAAAAACATGTTTTAACTTTGTCATTATGGGGTATTGTGTGTGGGTGAGCAACATTTGAATCCACTTTGAATTCAGGCTGTAACACAACAACATGTGCAATAAGTCAAGGAGTGTGAATGCTTTCTGAAGGCACTGTATGCCAACTGTTTTGACTGGGAAGCATACGTTAAGTTTAAGGGGTAACTAAACCAGCTAAAAAAAGTGTTGAGAGAGATGGGTTCAGCAGATTGAGATTCAGTCTGGTGAGGCCGTTATTGAGAGAACAAGTTTAAGAGAATGATCATTGGCTGGCATAGGCTGCTTGTTTAATCTCAATTCCAAGGCTGGCAGGACCTGCCTCCTGCTGTAAGGCTCCATGATTAGACAGACATCTCTCTCTCTCTCTCTCTCTCTCTCTCTCTCTCTCTCTCTCTCTCTCTCTCTCTCTGCCTCTCTCTGTCTCTCTCTGTCTCTCTGTCTCTGTCTCTGTCTCTCTCTCTCTCTGTCTGTCTGTCTGTCTGTCTGTCTGTCTGTCTGTCTGTCTGTCTGTCTGTCTGTCTGTCTGTCTGTCTGTCTGTCTGTCTGTCTGTCTGTCTGTCTGTCTGTCTGTCTGTCTGTCTGTCTGTCTGTCTCTCTCTCTCTCTGTGTCTCTGTCTCTGTCTCTCTGTCTCTCTGTCTCTCTGTCTCTCTCTCTGTCTCTCTCTCTGTCTCTCTCTCTGTCTCTCTCTCTGTCTCTCTCTCTGTCTCTCTCTCTCTCTCTTCGTGTAAGGTACCATGATTGGACAGACATCTCTCTCTCTCTCTCTCTCTCTCTCTCTCTCTCTCTCTCTCTCTCTCTCTCTCTCTCTCTCTCTCTCTCTCTTCGTGTAAGGTACCATGATTAGACAGCCCTCTCTCTTTCTCTCTCGTTTTCTTAACCTCTCTCTCAATGTACCCTCTCTCTTTCTCTCTAACCTTTTACATTAGCCTCTATCGCATCTCTCTCTCCATCTCTCTTCTCTCTCTCCCCTCATCTCCCTCCCTCCTCCGCTCTCAGTACCCAGCGAGGTGACCTGTCCGATCTAGCCAAGGTCATGGATCTAGCCAAGGTCAGCCCTCCTTACATCCCCTCCTTCCATCCCCTCCTTCCATCCCCTCCATCCCTCCATTCCCTCCTTCCATCCCCTCCATCCCCTCCATCCCTCCCTCCATCCTCTCCATCCCTCCTTGCACCCCCTCCATCCCTACTTCCACCCCCTCCATCCCTACTTCCATCCCCTCCATCCCTCCTTCCATACCCTCCATCCCCTCCATCCCTCCTTCCATCCCCTCCATCCCTCCATCCCTAAATCCCCTCCATCCCTCCTTCCATCCTCTTCATCCCCTCTATCCCTCCTTCCATCCCTTCCATCCCTCCGTCCATCCCCTCCATCCCTCCATCCTCTCCATCCCTCCTTCCATCCCTTCATCCCTCCTTCCATCCCCTCCATCCCTCCATTCCCCCTCCATCCCTCCTTCCATCCCCTCCATCCCTCTATTCCCCCTCCATCCCTCCTTCCATCCCCTCCATCCCTCCATTCCCCCTCCATACCTCCTTCCATCCCCTCCATCCCTCCATTTACCCCTCCATCCCTTCATTCCCCCTCCATCAATCCATTCCCCCATCCATCCCTCCTTCCACCCCCCATCCCTCCTTCCATCCCCTCCATCCCTCCTTCTATCCCCTTCATCCCTCCTACCACCCCTCCATCCCTCCTTCCATCCCATTCATCCCTCCATCCACACCCTCCATCCCTCCTTCCATCCACTCCATCCCTCCATTCCCCCTCCATCCCACCTTCCATACCCTCCATCCCTCCTTCCATCCCCTCATCCCTCCTTCCATCCCTCCATCCCTCCATTCCCCCTCCATCCCTCATTCCATCCCCTCCATCCCTCCTTCCATCCCCTCCATTCCCCCATCCGTCCCTCCATCTCCTCCATCCCCCTTCCATCCCTCCATCCCTCCATCCCTAAATCCTCCATCCCTCCTCCATCCCTCCTTCCACCCCCTCCATCCCTCCATTCCCCCTCCATTCCTCCTTCCATCCCTCCATCCCTCGTTCCATCCCCTCCATCCCTCGTTCCATCCCCTCCATCCCTCCGTCCACCCCCTCCATCCCTCGTTCCATCCCCTCCATCCCTCGTTCCATCCCCTCCATCCCTCCGTCCATCCCTCCATCCCTCCTTCCATCCCCCCCATCTCTCCTTCCATCCCCTCCATCCCTCATTCCATCCCCTCCATCCCTCCTTCCATCCCCTCCATCCCTCCGTCCACCCCCTCCATCCCTCCTTCCATCCCCTCCATTCCCCCCCTCCATCCCATCCTTCCATCCCTCCTTCCATCCCCTCCATCCCTCCTTCCATCCCCTCCATCCCTCCTTCCATCCCCTCCATCCCTCCATTCCCCCTCCATCCCACCCCATCCCTCATCCCATCCCCTCCATCCATCCCTCCTTCCATCCCCTCCATCCCTCCTTCCATCCCCTCCATCCCTCGTTCCATCCCCTCCATTTCTCCATTCCCCCTCCATCCCTCCATTCCCCCTCCATCCTCCTTCCATCCCCTTCATCCCTCCATTCCCCCTCCATCCTTTCATTCTCCCCTCCATCCCTCCATCCCTCCTTCCATCCCCTCCATTCCCCCTCCATCTCTCCTTCCATCCCCTCCATCCCTCATTCCATCCCCTCCATCTCTCTGTCCACCCCCTCATCCCTCTTTCCATTCCCTCCATCCCTCCATTCCCCCTCCATCCCTCCTTCCATCCCCTGCATCCCCCTCCTTCCATCCCCTCCACCCCTCCATCCCCCTCCATCCCTCCTTCCATCCCTCCTTCCATCCCCTCCATCCCTCGTTCCATCCCCTCCATCCCTCCATTCCCCCTCCATCCCTCCTTCCATCCCCTCCATCCCTTCATTCCCCCTCCATCCTTTCATTCTCCCTCCATCCCTCCATCCCTCCTCCCATCCCTCCATTCCCTCCTACATCTCTCCTTCTATCCCCTCTATCCCTCCTTCCATGCCCTCCATCCCTCATTCCATCCCCTCCATCCCTCCTTCAATCCTCTTCATCCCCTCTATCCCTCATTCCATCCCCTCCATCCCTCCTTCCATACCCTCCATCCCCTCCATCCCTCCTTCCATCCCCTCCATCCCTCCATCCCTAAATCCCCTCCATCCCTCCTTCCATCCTCTTCATCCCCTCTATCCCTCCTTCCATCCCTTCCATCCCTCCGTCCATCCCCTCCATCCCTCCATCCTCTCCATCCCTCCTTCCATCCCTTCATCCCTCCTTCCATCCCCTCCATCCCTCCATTCCCCCTCCATCCCTCCTTCCATCCCCTCCATCCCTCTACTCCCCTCCATCCCTCCTTCCACCCCTCCATCAATCCATTCCCCCTTCCATCCCTCCTTCCATCCCCTCCATCCCTCCTTCTATCCCCTTCATCCCTCCTACCACCCCCTCCATCCCTCCTTCCATCCCCTTCATCCCTCCGTCCATACCCTCCATCCCTCCTTCCATCCACTCCATCCCTCCATTCCCCCTCCATCCCACCTTCCATACCCTCCATCCCTCCTTCCATCCCCTCCATCCATCCCTCCTTGCATCCCCTCCATCCATCCCTCCTTCATCCCCTCCATCGCTCCTTCCACCCCTCCATCCCTCCTTCCATCCCCTCCATCCCTCCTTCCATCCCCTCCATCCCTCATTCCATCCCCTCCATCCCTCCATCCCTCTTTCCATCCCTCCATCCTCCATCCCTCCATCCCCCTTCCATCCCCTCCATCCCTCCTTCCACCACTCCATCCCTTCTTCCATCCCCTCCATCCCTCCTTCCATCCCTCGTTCCATCCCCTCCATCCCTCCGTCCACCCCTCCATCCCTCCTTCCATCCCCCTACATCTATCCTTCCATCCCCTCCATCCCTCGTTCCATCCCCTCCATCCCTCGTTCCATCCCCTCCATCCCTCCTTCCATCCCCCCTACATCTCTCCTTCCACCCCTCCATCCCTCCATTCCCCCTCCATTCCTCCTTCCATCCCCTCCATCCCTCGTTCCATCCCCTCCATCCCTCCTTCCATCCCCTCCATCCCTCCGTCCACCCCCTCCATCCCTCCTTCCATCCCCCTCCATCTATCCTTCCATCCCCTCCATCTCTCATTCCATCCCCTCCATCCCTCGTTCCATCCCCTCCATCCCTCCTTCCATCCCCCCTACATCTATCCTTCCATCCCCTCCATCCCTCATTCCATCCCCTCTGTTATGTTCTGTTAATTACGGATGTCCCCTTTAAGGATGAAGCGCCCTTGGTCATGCGCAGTAGTGTTCTATGTTATTCTGGTACTAACCTGTTTGAGTAAATGTGAAGCTCCAGTTCCATTGCTTGTATTCAGAGTCTTTCTTATTACATAAATAAGTACTAAGTGTTAAGACACTACAATGGCGACGAGGATGATTACCTGCAGTGTGCATCACGAATACAGATGGAGTTCGTAGGAAGAGAGGAAGATTTTGACTCTTTAGCACAACAGCTAGCAAGCAGTGAGGACGAGGGGAGAGCTGACGAGAACGAGGCGGCAGATCAAAGACCCGTGGAGCCGGAGGTAAAGAGAATGGCTAGCATCGGGAAAATAGATGTGTTTGATGTCACGCAAGAAAACTGGGCAACATACATTGAACGACTGGAACAGTACTTCATTGCAAACGACATTGCTGATAACAAAAGAGTGCCAGCGTTGTTGAGTTTAATTGGCCCAAAAACATACAGTTTGCTAAGAGATCTGACTGCCCCTCTGAAGCCCTCAAATAACACATTCACAGAGATTGTGGAGATATTGCAAAATCACCTATCACCTAAACCACTCCTCATCGCGGAACGTTTTCGTTTCCACAAGAGAGATCAGAATGAGGGGGAGGGTGTTAATACATATGTAGCAGTGTTGAAGAAACTGTCTGAACATTGCCAGTTGAGAGAGAACCTAAATGACACATTAAGGGATAGATTTGTTTGTGGACTGAAACATGAACACATTCAAAAACGTTTGCTCACAGAATCAGAGCTCACATTTGCAAAGGCTGTTGAAATTGCTGTGGCTATGGAAATCGCGAATAAAGATACTTTTGAGTTGCAAAGTAAAAGTACCGACCTGTCACAAATTTCCCTGCACAAGTTTTCACGCAGTCGACAACGCCCCCGTGTGGCCGAAAAATGCAACCGGTGTGACAGAGATGGTCACAGAGCAGAGAACTGCCGTTTCAAAGACGAAATTTGTCACAAATGCAGTAGAAGGGGGCACATTCAAAGAGCATGCAAAGCCAAATTCAGTCACAACAGGAAAACTGAGAAAATTAAAGGTTATGTGAATGCACTAGCAGGGAACAGTGGCAGTGATTCAGATGAACGATTAATTGGTACAATGGAGTTAAACACAGTGACTTCTCCCAGCAGTAGCATAATATGGGTGACACCAGATATCGAAGGCAAACCCCTCAAAATGGAGCTGGACACAGGATCTGCAGTGTCTATTATTTCCACTACTGTCTACAATGAGCACTTTAAGGCTATCAAGCTGAAGAACACAAATGTGTTGCTAAAGACATACTCAGGAGAGAGATTGAGCCCAATGGGGGCGTTGCAGGTCAGAGTGCATTATGGGGGGCAAACACAGAGGTTACAGCTGTATGTGGTGCCTGGAACTGGCCCCCCATTATTTGGCAGGGAATGGCTTTCAAAAATAAAGCTGAATTGGTGTGACTTGAAAATGCTCCACACGTTCCAGTCCAAAGAGAAAGGCACAGACCAAACACTGGAACACTTGCGGAATAAATACAATACAGTTTTCAGTGATCAGATGGGAACAGTAAAAGGCTTCACAGCAAAACTTGTACTAAGAGATGATGCAACCCCAAAATTCTGCAAAGCCAGATCTGTTCCATACTCCCTGAGACCAAAGGTGGAAGCGGAAATCGATCGCTTGCAGGATACAGGGATCCTGACGAAAGTGGACAGAAGCGAATGGGCCACACCCATAGTTCCTATTGTGAAGAAAGACGGGTCTGTTAGAATGTGTGGGGACTTCAAGGTAACTGTGAATCCAATGTTGCATGTGGACCAATACCCCCTACCACGCCTGGATGACATCTTTGCTGCACTAGCTAGTGGGAAACACTTCAGTAAAAGACGGGCTATACAGGTATAACCGCCTGGTGTTTGGCATTGCATCAGCCCCAGCCATTTGGCAACGAACTATTGACCAGATTTTGCAAGGAATCCCAGGAACCCAGTGTATCCTGGATGACATGATCATAACAGGACGCACCGACAATGAGCACCTGGCTAACCTGGAAGAGGTCCTGAAAAGACTGAAAGAGTATGGTCTACAGGCAAACTTAAAGAAGTGTGAGTTCGTCAAAGACAAGATTGTTTTCTGTGGACATGAGATTGACTGTAATGGATTGCACAAAACACAGGACAAAATCGAGGCAGTGGTACAGGCACCACGACCACAAAATATCACAGAAGTGAGATCTTTCACGGGACTGATCAATTACTACAGAAGATTCCTCCCAAACCTTTCAGCAGTACTCCAGCCTCTAAATCAGCTCCTGGAAAAGAATAGGACATGGCGGTGGACAGAGCAATGTGAAAATGCATTTCTGGAGGCAAAACGGCTCATAACATCTGAACAGGTCCTGATGCATTACGACCCTGAAATGCCAGTGAAGTTGGCTTGTGATGCGTCCCCTTATGGATTAGGGGCAGTCCTTTCACACACACTGAAAGATGGGTCAGAGAGGCCAGTTGCATTTGCGTCACGAACATTGAATGATGCAGAGAAAAACTACTCACAAATCGACAAAGAAGCACTGGCACTAGTGTGGGGCGTCAAGACATTCCATGCATACCTATATGGCAAGCGTTTCACACTGGTTACAGATCACCAGCCGTTGCTTTCCATTTTCAGTCCAAAGAAAGGTATTCCGGCAATGACAGCAGCCAGGTTACAGCGATATGCCCTGTTCCTTGCCAGTCATATGTATGACATTGAGTTTAAGCCGTCATCCCTCCACACAAATGCAGATGGATTATCCAGACTGCCATGTACAAGAGAAAGGCAAAGGAGGGTGGATGCAGTGGACATGTTCCATACCGCTCAGCTCGAGGCACTACCGGTCACAAGCACAGTTATCAAACATGAGACAAGGAAAGATGTGACCTTGTCAAAAGTGTACACCTACACCATGTCAGGATGGCCAGCTACTGGCAGAAAGGAGCTGACTCCGTATTTCCAGCGGAGAAACGAAATTACAACGTACCAGGGATGTTTGATGTGGGGTATGAGAGTCATGATACCCCAGAAATGCCAACATCGAGTCTTGCTGTCATGTTTGTCATTTATTATCATGTCTTGTCCCTGTGCTCCCCATTCTATTCGTTTCCCTCTGCTGGTCTTATTAGGTTCTTTCCCTCTTTCTATCCCTCTCTCTCCCCCTCCCTCTCTCACTCTCTCGCTCTCTCTTCTCTCTATCGTTCCGTTCCTGCTCCCAGCTGTTCCTATTCCCCTAATCATCATTTAGTCTTCCCACACCTGTTCCCGATCCTTTCCCCTGATTAGAGTCCCTATTTCTTCCTTTGTGTTCCGTTCCTGTCCTGTCGGTTCCTTGTTTAGAATTCACCGTGCTGTGATTGTGTATCGCCCTGTCCTGTCGTGTTTTTGCCTTCATCAGATGCTGCGTGTGAGCAGGTGTCTCTGTCAGCTACGGCCTGCGCCTACCCGAAGCGACCTGCAGTCTGTGGCCGCTTCTCCTGTTATTCCCCTCTACAGACTAGAGGATTTCTGTTATTCCCTGTTTGGACATTTCCTGTGAAGGATTCAGGATTTGTCGTTTTCTGTTTGGACTTGAATAAACTCTGTTTCTGTTAAGTCGCTTTTGGGTCCTCTTTCACCTGCATGACAGAAGGAACCGACCAAGGAATGGACCCAGCGACTTCAGACGCTCGTTACACTGCCGTCGAGATCCAAGGAGCCATGCTCGGCAGACACGAGCAGGAATTGTCTGCTGCTCGCCATGCCGTGGAGAACCTGGCCGCTCAGGTTTCCGACCTCTCTGGACAGTTCCAGAGTCTACGTCTCGTGCCACCTGTTACTTCCTGGCCTGCCGAGCCTCCAGAACCTAGGGTTAATAACCCACCTTGCTACTCCGGGCAGCCCACTGAGTGCCGCTCCTTTCTCACGCAGTGTGAGATTGTGTTCTCTCTCCAACCCAACACATACTCTAGAGAGAGAGCTCGGGTTGCTTACGTCATTTCACTCCTTACTGGCCGGGCTCGAGAATGGGGCACAGCTATCTGGGAGGCAAGGGCTGATTGCTCTAACAAGTTCCAGAACTTTAAAGAGGAGATGATTCGGGTTTTTGACCGTTCAGTTTTTGGTGGGGAGGCTTCTAGGGCCCTGGCTTCCTTATGCCAAGGTGAACGGTCCATAACGGATTATTCTATTGAGTTTCGCACTCTTGCTGCCTCTAGTGAGTGGAACGAGCCGGCGCTGCTCGCTCGTTTTCTGGAGGGACTCCACGCAGTGGTTAAGGATGAGATTCTCTCCCGGGAGGTTCCTTCAGATGTGGACTCTTTGATTGCTCTCGCCATCCGCATAGAACGACGGGTAGATCTTCGTCACCGGGCTCGTGGAAGAGAGCTCGCATCAACGGTGTTTCCCTGCTCCGCATCGCAACCATCTCCCTCCTCTGGCTTTGAGACTGAGCCCATGCAGCTGGGAGGGATTCGCATCTCGACTAAGGAGAGGGAACGGAGGATCACCAACCGCCTGTGCCTCTATTGCGGAGTTGCTGGACATTTTGTTAATTCATGTCCAGTAAAAGCCAGAGCTCATCTGTAAGCGGAGGGCTACAGGTGAGCGCAACTACTCAAGTCTCTCCATCAAAATCCTGTACTACTTTGTCGGTCCATCTACGCTGGACCGGTTCGGGTGCTACATGTAGTGCCTTGATAGACTCTGGGGCTGAGGGTTGTTTCATGGACGAAGCATGGGTTCGGAAACATGACATTCCTTTCAGAGAGTTAGAGAAGCCTACGCCCATGTTCGCCTTAGATGGTAGTCATCTTCCCAGTATCAGATTTGAGACACTACCTTTAACCCTCACAGTATCTGGTAACCACAGTGAGACTATTTCTTTTTTGATTTTCCGTTCACCGTTTACACCTGTTGTTTTGGGTCATCCCTGGCTAGTATGTCATAATCCTTCTATTAATTGGTCTAGTAATTCTATCCTATCCTGGAACGTTTCTTGTCATGTGAAGTGTTTAATGTCTGCCATCCCTCCCGTTTCTTCTGTCCCTACTTCTCAGGAGGAACCTGGCGATTTGACAGGAGTGCCGGAGGAATATCATGATCTGCGCACGGTCTTCAGTCGGTCCCGAGCCAACTCCCTTCCTCCTCACCGGTCGTATGATTGTAGTATTGATCTCCTTCCGGGGACCACTCCTCCTCGAGGTAGACTATACTCTCTGTCGGCTCCCGAACGTAAGGCTCTCGAGGATTATTTGTCTGTGTCTCTTGACGCCGGTACCATAGTGCCTTCTTCCTCTCCGGCCGGGGCGGGGTTCTTTTTTGTTAAGAAGAAGGACGGTACTCTGCGCCCCTGCGTGGATTATCGAGGGCTGAATGACATAACGGTTAAGAATCGTTATCCGCTTCCCCTTATGTCATCAGCCTTCGAGATTCTGCAGGGAGCCAGGTGCTTTACTAAGTTTCTATCGGCGTTTCATTCGTAATTTCGGTCAAGTTGCTGCCCCTCTCACAGCTCTTTCTTCTGTCAAGACGTGTTTTAAGTGGTCCGGTTCCGCCCAGGGAGCTTTTGATCTTCTAAAAGAACGTTTTACGTCCGCTCCTATCCTCGTTACTCCTGACGTCACTAGACAATTCATTGTCGAGGTTGACGCTTCAGAGGTAGGCGTGGGAGCCATTCTATCCCAGCGCTTCCAGTCTGACGATAAGGTTCATCCTTGCGCTTATTTTTCTCATCGCCTGTCGCCATCTGAGCGCAACTATGATGTGGGTAACCGTGAACTGCTCGCCATCCGCTTAGCCCTAGGCGAATGGCGACAGTGGTTGGAGGGGGCGACCGTTCCTTTTGTCGTTTGGACAGACCATAAGAACCTTGAGTACATCCGTTCTGCCAAACGACTTAATGCCCGTCAAGCTCGTTGGGCGTTGTTTTTCGCTCGTTTCGAGTTTGTGATTTCTTACCGTCCGGGTAGCAAGAACACCAAGCCTGATGCCTTATCCCGTCTGTTTAGTTCTTCTGTGGCTTCTACTGATCCCGAGGGGATTCTTCCTTATGGGCGTGTTGTCGGGTTAACAGTCTGGGGAATTGAAAGACAGGTTAAGCAAGCACTCACGCACACTGCGTCGCCGCGCGCTTGTCCTAGTAACCTCCTTTTCGTTCCTGTTTCCACTCGTCTGGCTGTTCTTCAGTGGGCTCACTCTGCCAAGTTAGCTGGTCATCCCGGTGTTCGAGGCACTCTTGCGTCTATTCGCCAGCGCTTTTGGTGGCCGACTCAGGAGCGTGACACGCGCCGTTTCGTGGCTGCTTGTTCGGACTGCGCGCAGACTAAGTCGGGTAACTCTCCTCCTGCCGGTCGTCTCAGACCGCTCCCCATTCCTTCTCGACCATGGTCTCACATCGCCTTAGACTTCATTACCGGTCTGCCTTTGTCTGCGGGGAAGACTGTGATTCTTACGGTTGTCGATAGGTTCTCTAAGGCGGCACATTTCATTCCCTCGCTAAACTTCCTTCCGCTAAGGAGACGGCACAAATCATTATTGAGAATGTATTCAGAATTCATGGCCTCCCGTTAGACGCCGTTTCAGACAGAGGCCCGCAATTCACGTCACAGTTTTGGAGGGAGTTCTGTCGTTTGATTGGTGCGTCCGTCAGTCTCTCTTCCGGGTTTCATCCCCAGTCTAACGGTCAAGCAGAGAGGGCCAATCAGACGATTGGTCGCATACTACGCAGCCTTTCTTTCAGAAACCCTGCGTCTTGGGCAGAACAGCTCCCCTGGGCAGAATACGCTCACAATTCGCTTCCTTCGTCTGCTACCGGGTTATCTCCGTTTCAGAGTAGTCTGGGTTACCAGCCTCCTCTGTTCTCATCCCAGCTTGCCGAGTCCAGCGTTCCCTCCGCTCAAGCGTTTGTCCAACGTTGTGAGCGCACCTGGAGGAGGGTGAGGTCTGCACTTTGCCGTTACAGGGCACAGACGGTGAGAGCCGCCAATAAACGCAGGATTAAGAGTCCAAGGTATTGTTGCGGCCAGAGAGTGTGGCTTTCCACTCGCAACCTTCCTCTTACGACAGCTTCTCGTAAGTTGACTCCGCGGTTCATTGGTCCGTTCCGTGTCTCCCAGGTCGTCAATCCTGTCGCTGTGCGACTGCTTCTTCCGCGACATCTTCGTCGCGTCCATCCTGTCTTCCATGTCTCCTGTGTTAAGCCCTTTCTTCGCACCCCGTTCGTCTTCCCTCCCCCTCCCGTCCTTGTCGAGAGCGCACCTATTTACAAGGTACATAAGATCATGGACATGCGTTCTCGGGGACGGGGTCACCAATACTTAGTGGATTGGGAGGGTTACGGTCCTGAGGAGAGGAGTTGGGTTCCGTCTCGGGACGTGCTGGACCGTTCACTCATCGATGATTTCCTCCGTTGCCGCCAGGATTCCTCTCGAGTGCGCCAGGAGGCGCTCGGTGAGTGGGGGGTACTGTCATGTTTGTCATTTATTATCATGTCTTGTCCCTGTGCTCCCCATTCTATTCGTTTCCCTCTGCTGGTCTTATTAGGTTCTTTCCCTCTTTCTATCCCTCTCTCTCCCCTCCCTCTCTCACTCTCTCGCTCTCTCTTCTCTCTATCGTTCCGTTCCTGCTCCCAGCTGTTCCTATTCCCCTAATCATCATTTAGTCTTCCCACACCTGTTCCCGATCCTTTCCCCTGATTAGAGTCCCTATTTCTTCCTTTGTGTTCCGTTCCTGTCCTGTCGGTTCCTTGTTTAGAATTCACCGTGCTGTGATTGTGTATCGCCCTGTCCTGTCGTGTTTTTGCCTTCATCAGATGCTGCGTGTGAGCAGGTGTCTCTGTCAGCTACGGCCTGCGCCTACCCGAAGCGACCTGCAGTCTGTGGCCGCTTCTCCTGTTATTCCCCTCTACAGACTAGAGGATTTCTGTTATTCCCTGTTTGGACATTTCCTGTTAAGGATTCAGGATTTGTCGTTTTCTGTTTGGACTTGAATAAACTCTGTTTCTGTTAAGTCGCTTTTGGGTCCTCTTTCACCTGCATGACACTTGCAGCAACTACATGAAGGTCATGTTGGAATTGTCAAAATGAAGCTGCTCGCAAGGAGCCACTTCTGGTGGCCAGGTCTGGACCAACAGATAGAAAATATGGCAAAGAACTGTAGTGGATGTTTGGAAACCCTTCACATGCCTGCTCCTGTCCCAGTCCACCCATGGGAATGGCCCGCAGAGCCATGGCAGAGAATTCATGTGGACTACGCTGGTCCTTTTGAAAAGCACATGTTTCTGGTTATAGTGGATGCCCATTCCAAATGGCCAGAGGTGTTTTGCACTGACTCCTCCACCTCAGCTCAGACGATAGAGTGTCTCAGAACAACGTTTGCACGCTTCGATTTGCCACTGCAGCTGGTAAGTGACAACGCGCAAGCTTTTGTAAGTGACGAGTTTACAAGATTCATGTCAGTAAATGGAATCAAACACTCAACTTCAGCTCCGTACCACCCTGCCACCAATGGGCTGGCAGAACGCTTTGTGCAAACTCTAAAGCAAGGACTCCGTGCAGCAAAACGAGACGAAGGGACTTTGCAAACAAAACTGGCCAAGTTCCTGGCCTCCTACCGAAACACCCCACATGCCACAACAAATGAAAGCCCAGCCTTACTGATGTTCGGGAGGCCTCTCCGCACACAGCTGGACATCATGAAGCCAAACAGGCGTAATGAAGTGCTGAACAAACAAGCCAAGATGCTCTCCGGTGGCCGGGAGCGCCATCTCCAAACAGGACAGGAAGTGATGGTGCGAGACTACAGAAGAGGAGGGAAATGGACAAGAGGGACCGTATACACACAAACGGGACCCAGAACTTACCAGGTTCAAGTGAGCCCAGACATAATGTGGCGGCGTCACATTAACCAAATGCATTCCACGGAAAACAGCACAACAATCGAGAGAGAACAGGCACAGAGAGCTCCCGAGAGTGACACACAAGGAACTGTAGAGGACGGTGGGGCAGTAGAGAGACCCCAGGCTGAAAGAAGGGAACGTGTTGATGAAGGTGCTGCTATAGCAGACGCTATAATGGAACAAGCACACACTGAGGATGTTCAGGAGCCTCCAGGTACTCTGAGGCGCTACCCAGAACGAAGGCACCGTCCACCAGACAGACTAGACTTATAAACAAACAAACAAAAACTAACTGTTCAAGTTCAAATTAAAAGATGCAAAATAACTACAACAAGTTCTGGGAAATGTTTCAGTTGTGTTTTGGTAAAAGTAACTCTGATTGTATAAGAGAAGGAATGTTATGTTCTGTTAATTACGGATGTCCCCTTTAAGGATGAAGCGCCCTCGACTTCTTGGCACTGACGGAAACATGGATCACCACAGACAACACTGCTACTCCTACTGCTCTCTCTTCGTCCGCCCACGTGTTCTCGCACACACCGAGAGCGTCTGGTCAGCGGGGTGGTGGCTCCGGGATCCTCATCTCTCCCAAGTGGTCATTCTCTCTTTCTCCCCTTACCCATCTGTCTATCGCCTCCTTTGAATTCCATGCTGTCACAGTTACTAGCCCTTTCAAGCTTAACATCCTTATCATTTATCGCCCTCCAGGTTCCCTCGGAGAGTTCATCAATGAGCTTGATGCCTTGATAAGCTTTCCTGAGGACGGCTCACCTCTCACAGTTCTGGGCGACTTTAACCTCCCCACGTCTACCTTTGACTCATTCCTCTCTGCCTCCTTCTTTCCACTCCTCTCCTCTTTTGACCTCACCCTCTCACCTTCCCCCCCTACTCACAAGGCAGGCAATACGCTCGACCTCATCTTTACTAGATGCTGTTCTTCCACTAACCTCATTGCAACTCCTCCAAGTCTCCGACCACTACCTTGTATCCTTTTCCCTCTCGCTCTCATCCAACACCTCCCACACTGCCCCTACTCGGATGGTATCGCGCCGTCCCAACCTTCGCTCTCTCTCCCCCCGCTACTCTCTCCTCTTCCATCCTATCATCTCTTCCCTCCGCTCAAACCTTCTCCCACCTATCTCCTGATTCTGCCTCCTCAACCCTCCTCTCCTCCCTCTCTGCATCCCTTGACTCTCTATGTCCCCTATCCTCCAGGCCGGCTCGGTCCTCACCTCCCGCTCCGTGGCTCGATGACTCATTGCGAGCTCACAGAACAGGGGCTCCGGGCAGCCGAGCGGAAATGGAGGAAAACTCGCCTCCATGCGGACCTGGCATCCTTTCACTCCCTCCTCTCTACATTTTCCTCCTCTGTCTCTGCTGCTAAAGCCACTTTCTACCACGCTAAATTCCAAGCATCTGCCTCTAACCCTAGGAAGCTCTTTGCCACCTTCTCCTCCCTCCTGAATCCTCCTCCCCCTCCCCCTCCTCCCTCTCTGCAGATGACTTCGTCAACCATTTTGAAAAGAAGGTCGACGACATCCGATCCTCGTTTGCTAAGTCAAACGACACCGCTGGTTCTGCTCACACTGCCCTACCCTGTGCTCTGACCTCTTTCTCCCCTCTCTCTCCAGATGAAATTTTGCGTCTTGTGACGGCCGGCCGCCCAACAACCTGCCCGCTTGACCCTATCCCCTCCTCTCTTCTCCAGACTATTTCCGGAGACCTTCTCCCTTACCTCACCTCGCTCATCAACTCATCCCTGACCGCTGGCTACGTCCCTTCCGTCTTCAAGAGAGCGAGAGTTGCACCCCTTCTGAAAAAACCTACACTCGATCCCTCCGATGTCAACAATTACAGACCAGTATCCCTTCTTTCTTTTCTCTCCAAAACTATTGAACGTGCCGTCCTTGGCCAGCTCTCCCGCTATCTCTCTCTGAATGACCTTCTTGATCCAAATCAGTCAGGTTTCAAGACTAGTCATTCAACTGAGACTGCTCTCCTCTGTATCACGGAGGCGCTCCGCACTGCTAAAGCTAACTCTCTCTCCTCTGCTCTCATCCTTCTAGACCTATCGGCTGCCTTCGATACTGTGAACCATCAGATCCTCCTCTCCACCCTCTCCGAGTTGGGCATCTCCCGGCGCGGCCCACGCTTGGATTGCGTCCTACCTGACAGGTCGCTCCTACCAGGTGGCGTGGCGAGAATCTGTCTCCTCACCACGCGCTCTCACCACTGGTGTCCCCCAGGGCTCTGTGCTAGGCCCTCTCCTATTCTCGCTATACACCAAGTCACTTGGCTCTGTCATAACCTCACATGGTCTCTCTTATCATTGCTATGCAGACGACACACAATTAATCTTCTCCTTTCCCCCTTCTGATGACCAGGTGGCGAATCGCATCTCTGCATGTCTGGCAGACATATCAGTGTGGATGACGGATCACCACCTCAAGCTGAACCTCGGCAAGACGGAGCTGCTCTTCCTCTCGGGGAAGGACTGCCCGTTCCATGATCTCGCCATCACGGTTGACAACTCCATTGTGTCCTCCTCCCAGAGCGCCAAGAACCTTGGCGTGATCCTGGACAACACCCTGTCGTTCTCAACCAACATCAAGGCGGTGGCCCGTTCCTGTAGGTTCATGCTCTACAACATCCGCAGAGTACGACCCTGCCTCACACAGGAAGCGGCGCAGGTCCTAATCCAGGCACTTGTCATCTCCCGTCTGGATTACTGCAACTCGCTGTTGGCTGGGCTCCCTGCCTGTGCCATTAAACCCCTTCAACTCATCCAGAACGCCGCAGCCCGTCTGGTGTTCAACCTTCCCAAGTTCTCTCACGTCACCCCGCTCCTCCGTTCTCTCCACTGGCTCCCAGTTGAAGCTCGCATCCGCTACAAGACCATGGTGCTTGCCTACGGAGCTGTGAGGGGAACGGCACCTCAGTACCTCCAGGCTCTGATCAGGCCCTACACCCAAACAAGGGCACTGCGTTCATCCACCTCTGGCCTGCTCGCCTCCCTACCACTGAGGAAGTACAGCTCCCGCTCAGCCCAGTCAAAACTGTTCGCTGCCCTGGCCCCCCAATGGTGGAACAAACTCCCTCACGACGCCAGGACAGCGGAGTCAATCACCACCTTCCGGAGACACCTGAAACCCCACCTCTTTAAGGAATACCTAGGATAGGATAAGTAATCCCTCTCACCCCCCCCCCCTAAGTTTTAGATGCACTATTGTAAAGTGACTGTTCCACTGGATGTCATAGGGTGAATGCACCAATTTGTAAGTCGCTCTGGATAAGAGCGTCTGCTAAATGACTGAAATGTAAATGTAATGTAAATGGTCATGCGCAGTAGTGTTCTATGTTATTCTGGTACTAACCTGTTTGAGTAAATGTGAAGCTCCAGTTCCATTGCTTGTATTCAGAGTCTTTCTTATTACATAAATAAGTACTAAGTGTTAAGATACTACACCCTCCATCCCTCGTTCCATCCCCTCCATCCCTCCGTCCACCCCCTCCATCCCTCCTTCCATCCCCTCCATTCCCCCCTCCATCCCGCCTTCCATCCCTCCTTCCATCCCCTCCATCCCTCCTTCCATCCCCTCCATCCCTCCTTCCATCCCCTCCATCCCTCCATTCCCCCCTCCATCCATCCCTCCTTCCATCCCCTCCATCCATCCCTCCTTCCATCACCTCCATCCATCCCTCCTTCCATCCCCTCCATCGCTCCTTCCACCCCCTCCATCCCTCCTTCCATCCCCTCCATCCCTCCTTCCATCCCCTCCATCCCTCATTCCATCCCCTCCATCCCTCCATCCCCCTTCCATCCCCTCCATCCCTCCATCCCCCTTCCATCCCCTCCATCCCTCCTTCTACCACTCCATCTCTCCTTCCATCCCCTCCATCCCTCCTTCCATCCCTCCTTCCATCCCTTCCATCCCCCTCCATCCCTCCATTCCCCCTCCATCCTTTCATTCTCCCCTCCATCCCTCCATCCCTCCTTCCACCCCTCCATCCCGCCTTCCATCCCTCCATCCCTCCTTCCATCCCCTCATCCCTCATTCCATCCCCTCCATTTCTCCATTCCCCCTCCATCCCTCCTTCCATCCCCTCCATCCCTCCATTCCCCCTCCATCACTCCTTCCATCCCCTTCATCCCTCCATTCCCCTCCATCCTTTCATTCTCCCTCCATCCCTCCATCCCTCCTTCCATCCCCTCCATTCCCTCCTACATCTTGCCTTCCATCCCCCATCCCTCCTTCCATCCCCTCCATCCCTCATTCCATCCCCTCCATCCCTCCGTCCACCCCCTCCATCCCTCTTTCCATTCCCTCCATCCCTCCATTCCCCCTCCATCCCTCCTTCCATCCCCTCCATTCCCCCTCCTTCCATCCCCTCCATCCCTCCATCCCCCTCCATCCCTCCTTCCATCCCTCCTTCCATCCCCTCCATCCCTCGTTCCATCCCTCCATCCCTCCATTCCCCCTCCATCCCTCCTTCCATCCCCTCCATCCCTTCATTCCCCCTCCATCCTTTCATTCTCCCCTACATCCCTCCATCCCTCCTTCCATCCCCTCCATTCCCTCCTACATCTCTCCTTCCATCCCCTCCATCCCTCCTTCCATCCCCTCCATCCCTCATTCCATCCCCTCCATCCCTCCGTCCACCCCCTCCATCCCTCTTTCCATCCCCTCCATCCCTCCATCCCTCCATTCCCCCTCCATCCCTCCTTCCATCCCTCCTTCCATCCCCTCCATCCTTCCATTCCCCCTCCGTCCCTCCTTCCATCCCCCATCCCTCCTTACATCCCCTCCATCCCTCCTTACATCCCCTCCCTCCAACCCCTCCATCCCTCCATTCCCCCTCCATCCCTCATTCCATCCCCTCCATCCCTCCTTCCATCCCCTCCATCCCTCATTCCATCCCCTCCATCCCGCCATTCCCCCTCCATCCCTCCTTCCATCCCTCCTTCCATCCCTTCCATCCCCCTCCATCCCTCCATTCCCCCTCCATCCTTTCATTCTCCCCTCCATCCCTCCATCCCTCCTTCCACCCCTCCATCCCGCCTTCCATCCCCTCCATCCCTCCTTCCATCCCCTCCATCCCTCGTTCCATCGCCTCCATTTCTCCATTCCCCCTCCATCCCTCCTTCCATCCCCTCCATCCCTCCATTCCCCCTCCATCACTCCTTCCATCCCCTTCATCCCTCCATTCCCCCTCCATCCTTTCATTCTCCCCTCCATCCCTCCATCCCTCCTTCCATCCCCTCCATTCCCTCCTACATCTTGCCTTCCATCCCCCCATCCCTCCTTCCATCCCCTCCATCCCTCATTCCATCCCCTCCATCCCTCCGTCCACCATCCCTCCATCCCTCTTTCCATTCCCCCTCCATCCCTCCATTCCCCCTCCATCCCTCCTTCCCTTCCCCCTCCATCCCCCTCCATCCCTCCTTCCATCCCTCCTTCCATCCCCTCCATCCCTCATTCCATCCCCTCCATCCCTCCATTCCCCCTCCATCCCTCCCTCCATCCCTTCATTCCCCCTCCATCCTTTCATTCTCCCCTACATCCCTCCATCCCTCCTTCCATCCCCTCCATTCCCTCCTACATCTCTCCTTCCATCCCCTCCATCCCTCCTTCCATCCCCTCCATCCCTCATTCCATCCCCTCCATCCCTCCGTCCACCCCCTCCATCCCTCTTTCCATCCCTCCATACCTCCATCCCTCCATTCCCCCTCCATCCCTCCTTCCATCCCTCCTTCCATCCCCTCCATCCTTCCATTCCCCCTCCGTCCCTCCTTACATCCCCTCCATCCCTCCTTACATCCCCTCCCTCCACCCCCCTCCATCCCCCTCCATTCCCCCTCCATCCCTCATTCCATCCCCTCCATCCCTCCTTCCATCCCCTCCATCCCTCATTCCATCCCTCCATCCCGCCATTCCCCCTCCATCCCTCCTTCCATCCCCTCCATCCCTCATTCCATCCCCTCCATCCCGCCATTCCCCCTCCATCCCTCCTTCCATCCCCTCCATTCCCCCTCCGTCCCTCCATCTCCTCCATCCCCCTTCCATCCCCTCCATCCCTCGTTCCATCCCCTCCATCCCTCGTTCCATCCCCTCCATCCATCGTTCCATCCCCTCCATCCCTCCGTCCATCCCCTCCATCCCTCCTTCCATCCCCCCTACATCTCTCCTTCCATCCCCTCCATCCCTCATTCCATCCCCTCCATCCCTCGTTCCATCCCCTCCATCCCTCCGTCCACCCCCTCCATCCCTCCTTCCATCCCCTCCATTCCCCCTCCATCCGCCTTCCATCCCTCCTTCCATCCCCTCCATCCCTCCTTCCATCCCCTCCATCCCTCCTTCCATCCCCTCCATCCCTCCATTCCCCCTCCGTCCATCCCTCCTTCCATCCCCTCCATCCATCCCTCCTTCCATCCCCTCCATCCATCCCTCCTTCCATCCCCTGCATCGCTCCTTCCACCCCCTCCATCCCTCCTTCCATCCCTCCATCCCTCAATCCCCCCTTCCATCCCCTCCATCCCTCCATCCCCCTTCCATCCCCTCCATCCCTCCTTCCACCACTCCATCCCTCCTTCCATCCCCTCCATCCCTCCTTCCATCCCTTCCATCCCCCTCCATCCCTCCATTCCCCCTCCATCCTTTCATTCTCCCCTCCATCCCTCCATCCCTCCTTCCACCCCTCCATCCCGCCTTCCATCCCCTCCATCCCTCCTTCCATCCCCTCCATCCCTCCTTCCATCCCCTCCATCCCTCGTTCCATCCCCTCCATTTCTCCATTCCCCCTCCATCCCTCCTTCCATCCCCTCCATCCCTCCATTCCCCCTCCATCACTCCTTCCATCCCCTTCATCCCTCCATTCCCCCTCCATCCTTTCATTCTCCCTCCATCCCTCCAACCCTCCTTCCATCCCCTCCATTCCCTCCTACATCTCTCCTTCCATCCCCTCCATCCCTCCTTCCATCCCCTCCATCCCTCATTCCATCCCCTCCATCCCTCTGTCCACCCCCTCCATCCCTCTTTCCATTCCCTTCATCCCTCCATTCCCCCTCCATCCCTCCTTCCATCCCCTCCATTCCCCCTCCTTCCATCCCCTCCATCCCTCCATCCCCCTCCTTCCATCCTTTCCATCCCTCCATCCCCCTCCATCCCTCCTTCCATCCCTCCTTCCATCCCCTCCATCCCTCATTCCATCCCCTCCATCCCTCCATTCCCCCTCCCTCCCTCCCTCCATCCCTTCATTCCCCCTCCATCCTTTCATTCTCCCTCCATCCCTCCTTCCATCCCCTCCATTCCCTCCTACATCTCTCCTTCCATCCCCTCCATCCCTCCTTCCATCCCCTCCATCCCTCATTCCATCCCCTCCATCCCTCCGTCCACCCCCTCCATCCCTCTTTCCATCCCCTCCATCCCTCCATCCCTCCATTCCCCCTCCATCCCTCCTTCCATCCCTCCTTCCATCCCCTCCATCCTTCCATTCCCCCCCCCATTCCCTCCTACATCTTGCCTTCCATCCCCCCATCACTCCTTCCATCCCCTCCATCCCTCATTCCATCCCCTCCATCCCTCCGTCCACCCCCTCCATCCCTCTTTCCATTCCCTCCATCCCTCCATTCCCCCTCCATCCCTCCTTCCATCCCCTCCATTCCCCCTCCTTCCATCCTTTCCATCCCTCCATCCCCCTCCATCCCTCCTTCCATCCCTCCTTCCATCCCCTCCATCCCTCATTCCATCCCCTCCATGCCTCCATTCCCCCTCCATCCCTCCCTCCATCCCTTCATTCCCCCTCCATCCTTTCATTCTCCCCTACATCCCTCCATCCCTCCTTCCATCCCCTCCATTCCCTCCTACATCTCTCCTTCCATCCCCTCCATCCCTCCTTCCATCCCCTCCATCCCTCATTCCATCCCCTCCATCCCTCCGTCCACCCCTCCATCCCTCTTTCCATCCCCTCCATCCCTCCATCCCTCCATTCCCCCTCCATCCCTCCTTCCATCCCTCCTTCCATCCCCTCCATCCTTCCATTCCCCCCTCCGTCCCTCCTTCCATCCCCCATCCCTCCTTACATCCCCTCCATCCTCCTTACATCCCCTCCCTCCACCCCCCATCCCTCCATTCCCCCTCCATCCCTCATTCCATCCCCTCCATCCCTCCTTCCATCCCCTCCATCCCTCATTCCATCCCCTCCATCCCGCCATTCCCCCTCCATCCCTCCTTCCATCCCCCCTCATTCCATCCCCTCCATCCCGCCATTCCCCCCTCCATCCCTCCTTCCATCCCCTCCATTCCCCCTCCGTCCCTCCATCTCCTCCATCCCCCTTCCATCCCCTCCATCCCTCGTTCCATCCCCTCCATCCCTCGTTCCATCCCCTCCATCCATCGTTCCATCCCCTCCATCCCTCCGTCCATCCCCTCCATCCCTCCTTCCATCCCCCCTACATCTCTCCTTCCATCCCCTCCATCCCTCATTCCATCCCCTCCATCCCTCGTTCCATCCCCTCCATCCCTCCTTCCATCCCCTCCATTCCCCCTCCATCCCGCCTTCCATCCCTCCTTCCATCCCCTCCATCCCTCCTTCCATCCCCTCCATCCCTCCTTCCATCCCCTCCATCCCTCCATTCCCCCTCCGTCCATCCCTCCTTCCATCCCCTCCATCCATCCCTCCTTCCATCCCCTCCATCCATCCCTCCTTCCATCCCCTGCATCGCTCCTTCCACCCCTCCATCCCTCCTTCCATCCCTCCATCCCTCAATCCCCCTTCCATCCCCTCCATCCCTCCATCCCCCCTTCCATCCCCTCCATCCCTCCTTCCACCACTCCATCCCTCCTTCCATCCCCTCCATCCCTCCTTCCATCCCTTCCATCCCCCTCCATCCCTCCATTCCCCCTCCATCCTTTCATTCTCCCCTCCATCCCTCCATCCCTCCTTCCACCCCTCCATCCCGCCTTCCATCCCCTCCATCCCTCCTTCCATCCCCTCCATCCCTCCTTCCATCCCCTCCATCCCTCGTTCCATCCCCTCCATTTCTCCATTCCCCCTCCATCCCTCCTTCCATCCCCTCCATCTCTCCATTCCCCCTCCATCACTCCTTCCATCCCCTTCATCCCTCCATTCTCCCCTCCATCCTCTCATTCTCCCTCCATCCCTCCAACCCTCCTTCCATCCCCTCCATTCCCTCCTACATCTCTCCTTCCATCCCCTCCATCCCTCCTTCCATCCCCTCCATCCCTCATTCCATCCCCTCCATCCCTCTGTCCACCCCCTCCATCCCTCTTTCCATTCCCTTCATCCCTCCATTCCCCCTCCATCCCTCCTTCCATCCCCTCCATTCCCCCTCCTTCCATCCCCTCCATCCCTCCATCCCCCCTCCATCCTTCCTTCCATCCCTCCTTCCATCCCCTCCATCCCTCGTTCCATCCCCTCCATCCCTCCATTCCCCCTCCATCCCTCCTTCCATCCCCTCCATCCCTTCATTCCCCCTCCATCCTTTCATTCTCCCCTCCATCCCTCCATCCCTCCTTCCATCCCCTCCATTCCCTCCTACATCTCTCCTTCCATCCCCTCCATCCCTCCTTCCATCCCCTCCATCCCTCATTCCATCCCCTCCATCCCTCCGTCCACCCCCTCCATCCCTCCGTCCACCCCTTCATCCCTCTTTCCATCCCCTCCATCCCTCCATCCCTCCATTCCCCCTCCATCCCTCCTTCCATCCCTCCTTCCATCCCCTCCATCCTTCCATTCCCCCTCCGTCCCTCCTTCCATCCCCCCCATCCCTCCTTACATCCCCTCCATCCCTCCTTACATCCCCTCCCTCCACCCCTCCATCCCTCCATTCCCCCTCCATCCCTCATTCCATCCCCTCCATCCCTCCTTCCATCCCCTCCATCCCTCATTCCATCCCCTCCATCCCGCCATTCCCCCTCCATCCCTCCTTCCATCCCCTCCATCCCTCATTCCATCCCCTCCATCCCGCCATTCCCCCTCCATCCCTCCTTCCATCCCCTCCATTCCCCCTCCGTCCCTCCATCTCCTCCATCCCCCTTCCATCCCCTCCATCCCTCGTTCCATCCCCTCCATCCCTCGTTCCATCCCCTCCATCCATCGTTCCATCCCCTCCATCCCTCCGTCCATCCCCTCCATCCCTCCTTCCATCCCCCCTACATCTCTCCTTCCATCCCCTCCATCCCTCATTCCATCCCCTCCATCCCTCGTTCCATCCCCTCCATCCCTCCTTCCATCCCCTCCATTCCCCCTCCATCCCGCCTTCCATCCCTCCTTCCATCCCCTCCATCCCTCCTTCCATCCCCTCCATCCCTCCTTCCATCCCCTCCATCCCTCCATTCCCCCTCCGTCCATCCCTCCTTCCATCCCCTCCATCCATCCCTCCTTCCATCCCCTCCATCCATCCCTCCTTCCATCCCCTGCATCGCTCCTTCCACCCCCTCCATCCCTCCTTCCATCCCTCCATCCCTCAATCCCCCTTCCATCCCCTCCATCCCTCCATCCCCCTTCCATCCCCTCCATCCCTCCTTCCACCACTCCATCCCTCCTTCCATCCCCTCCATCCCTCCTTCCATCCCTTCCATCCCCCTCCATCCCTCCATTCCCCCTCCATCCTTTCATTCTCCCCTCCATCCCTCCATCCCTCCTTCCACCCCTCCATCCCGCCTTCCATCCCCTCCATCCCTCCTTCCATCCCCTCCATCCCTCCTTCCATCCCCTCCATCCCTCGTTCCATCCCCTCCATTTCTCCATTCCCCCTCCATCCCTCCTTCCATCCCCTCCATCCCTCCATTCCCCCTCCATCACTCCTTCCATCCCCTTCATCCCTCCATTCTCCCTCCATCCTTTCATTCTCCCCTCCATCCCTCCAACCCTCCTTCCATCCCCTCCATTCCCTCCTACATCTCTCCTTCCATCCCCTCCATCCCTCCTTCCATCCCCTCCATCCCTCATTCCATCCCCTCCATCCCTCTGTCCACCCCTCCATCCCTCTTTCCATTCCCTTCATCCCTCCATTCCCCCTCCATCCCTCCTTCCATCCCTCCATTCCCCCCTCCTTCCATCCCCTCCATCCCTCCATCCCCCTCCATCCTTTCATTCTCCCCTCCATCCCTCCATCCCTCCTTCCATCCCTCCATTCCCTCCTACATCTCTCCTTCCATCCATCCCTCCTTCCATCCCCTCCATCCCTCCCATCCTCCATCCCTCCATTCCCCCTCCATCCCTCCTTCCATCCCCTCCATCCCTTCATTCCCCCTCCATCCTTTCATTCTCCCCTCCATCCCTCCATCCCTCCTTCCATCCCCTCCATTCCCTCTCCTACATCTCTCCTTCCATCCCCTCCATCCCTCCTTCCATCCCCTCCATCCTCATTCCATCCCCTCCATCCCTCCGTCCACCCCCTCCCATCCCTCCGTCCACCCCCTTCATCCCTCTTTCCATCCCCTCCATCCCTCCATCCCTCCATTCCCCCTCCATCCCTCCTTCCATCCCTCCTTCCATCCCCTCCATCCTTCCATTCCCCCTCCGTCCCTCCTTCCATCCCCCCATCCCTCCTTACATCCCCTCCATCCCTCCTTACATCCCCTCCCTCCACCCCCTCCATCCCTCCATTCCCCCTCCATCCCTCATTCCATCCCCTCCATCCCTCCTTCCATCCCCTCCATCCCTCATTCCATCCCCTCCATCCCACCATTCCCCCCTCCATCCCTCCTTCCATCCCCTCCATCCCTCCATTCCCCCCTCCATCCATTCATTCCTCCCTCCATCCCTGTGGAGGCCTGCAAGCCCTCTTCATCATGTGATTAGCAGGACCTCTGTTTTCTGGCTATCAGAGCTGGACATCAAGGGGAATGGAGGCTGGTTGTGTGTGTATATGGAGGGGGAGCTGTGTGTGTGTGGGGGGTGTACAGGCGTGCGTGAGAAACAGAATCTAAGAGACTGTTTGTGTGTGTGTGGGGGGGGGTGTGTACAGGCATGCATGAGAAACTAAATCTAAGAGACTGTGTGTGTGGGGGTGGGGAGTGTACAGGCGTGCGTGAGAAACAGAATCTAAGAGACTGTGTTTGTGTCCATTCCCCCTCCGTCCCTCCGTCTCTCCTTCCATCCCCCCATCCCTCCTTACATCCCCTCCATCCCTCCTTACATCCCCTCCCTCCACCCCCTCCATCCCTCCATTCCCCCTCCATCCCTCATTCCATCCCCTCCATCCCTCCTTCCATCCCCTCCATCCCTCATTCCATCCCCTCCATCCCGCCATTCCCCCTCCATCCCTCCTTCCATCCCCTCCATTCCCCCTCCGTCCCTCCATCTCCTCCATCCCCCTTCCATCCCCTCCATCCCTCCTTCCATCCCCTCCATCCCTCCTTCCACCCCCTCCATCCCTCCATTCCCCCTCCATTCCTCCTTCCATCCCCCTACATCTATCCTTCCATCCCCTCCATCCCTCGTTCCATCCCCTCCATCCCTCGTTCCATCCCCTCCAATCCCTCCGTCCATCCCCTCCATCCCTCCTTCCATCCCCCTACATCTCTCCTTCCATCCCCTCCATCCCTCATTCCATCCCCTCCATCCCTCGTTCCATCCCCTCCATCCCTCCGTCCACCCCCTCCATCCCTCCTTCCATCCCCTCCATTCCCCCTCCATCCCGCCTTCCATCCCTCCTTCCATCCCCTCCATCCCTCCTTCCATCCCCTCCATTCCTCCTTCCATCCCCTCCATCCCTCCATTCCCCCTCCATCCATCCCTCCTTCCATCCCCTCCATCCATCCCTCCTTCCATCCCCTCCATCCATCCTCCTTCCATCCCCTCCATCCATCCCTCCTTCCATCCCCTCCATCCCTCCATTCCCCCTCCATCCCTCATTCCATCCCCTCCATCCCTCCTTCCATCCCCTCCATCCCTCATTCCATCCCCTCCATCCCGCCATTCCCCCTCCATCCCTCCTTCCATCCCCTCCATTCCCCCTCCGTCCCTCCATCTCCTCCATCCCCCTTCCATCCCCTCCATCCCTCCTTCCATCCCCTCCATCCCTCCTTCCACCCCCTCCATCCCTCCATTCCCCCTCCATTCCTCCTTCCATCCCCCCTACATCTATCCTTCCATCCCCTCCATCCCTCGTTCCATCCCCTCCATCCCTCGTTCCATCCCCTCCATCCCTCCGTCCATCCCCTCCATCCCTCCTTCCATCCCCCCTACATCTCTCCTTCCATCCCCTCCATCCCTCATTCCATCCCCTCCATCCCTCGTTCCATCCCCTCCATCCCTCCGTCCACCCCCTCCATCCCTCCTTCCATCCCCTCCATTCCCCCTCCATCCCGCCTTCCATCCCTCCTTCCATCCCCTCCATCCCTCCTTCCATCCCCTCCATTCCTCCTTCCATCCCCTCCATCCCTCCATCCCCCCTCCATCCATCCCTCCTTCCATCCCCTCCATCCATCCCTCCTTCCATCCCCTCCATCCATCCCTCCTTCCATCCCCTCCATCGCTCCTTCCACCCCCTCCATCCCTCCTTCCATCCCCTCCATCCCCTTCCATCCCTCCATCCCTCATTCCATCCTCCATCCCTCCATCCCCCTTCCATCCCCTCCATCCCTCCATCCCCCTTCCATCCCCTCCATCCCTCCTTCCACCACTCCATCCCTCCTTCCATCCCCTCCATCCCTCCTTCCATCCCTCCTTCCATCCCTTCCATCCCCCTCCATCCCTCCATTCCCCCTCCATCCTTTCATTCTCCCCTCCATCCCTCCATCCCTCCTTCCACCCCTCCATCCCGCCTTCCATCCCCTCCATCCCTCCTTCCATCCCCTCCATCCCTCCTTCCATCCCCTCCATCCCTCGTTCCATCCCCTCCATTTCTCCATTCCCCCTCCATCCCTCCTTCCATCCCCTCCATCCCTCCATTCCCCCTCCATCACTCCTTCCATCCCCTTCATCCCTACATTCCCCTCTCCATCCTTTCATTCTCCCCTCCATCCCTCCATCCCTCATTCCATCCCCTCCATTCCCTCCTACATCTCTCCTTCCATCCCCTCCATCCCTCCTTCCATCCCCTCCATCCCTCATTCCATCCCCTCCATCCCTCCGTCCACCCCCTCCATCCCTCTTTGCATTCCCTCCATCCCTCCATTCCCCCTCCATCCCTCCTTCCATCCCCTCCATTCCCCCTCCTTCCATCCCCTCCATCCCTCCATCCCCCTCCATCCCTCCTTCCATCCCTCCTTCCATCCCCTCCATCCCTCGTTCCATCCCCTCCATCCCTCCATTCCCCCTCCATCCCTCCTTCCATCCCCTCCATCCCTTCATTCCCCCTCCATCCTTTCATTCTCCCCTCCATCCCTCCATCCCTCCTTCCATCCCCTCCATTCCCTCCTACATCTCTCCTTCCATCCCCTCCATCCCTCCTTCCATCCCCTCCATCCCTCATTCCATCCCCTCCATCCCTCCATCCACCCCCTCCATCCCTCTTTCCATCCCCTCCATCCCTCCATCCCTCCATTCCCCCTCCATCCCTCCTTCCATCCCCCATCCCTCCTTACATCCCCTCCATCCCTCCTTACATCCCCTCCCTCCACCCCCTCCATCCCTCCATTCCCCCTCCATCCCTCATTCCATCCCCTCCATCCCTCCTTCCATCCCCTCCATCCCTCATTCCATCCCCTCCATCCCGCCATTCCCCCTCCATCCCTCCTTCCATCCCCTCCATCCCTCCATTCCCCCTCCATCCCTTCATTCCTCCCTCCATCCCTGTGGAGGCCTGCAAGCCCTCTTCATCATGTGATTAGCAGGACCTCTGTTTTCTGGCTATCAGAGCTGGACATCAAGGGAATGGAGGCTGGTTGTGTGTGTATATGGAGGGGAGCTGTGTGTGTGTGTGTGGGGGGGGGTGTACAGGCGTGCGTGAGAAACAGAATCTAAGAGACTGTTTGTGTGTGTGTGGGGGGTGTACAGGCATGCATGAGAAACTAAATCTAAGAGACTGTGTGTGTGGGGGGGGGGGGAGTGTACAGGCGTGCGTGAGAAACAGAATCTAAGAGACTGTGTGTGTGGGGGGGGTGTACAGGCGTGCGTGAGAAACAGAATCTAAGAGACTGTGTGTGTGGGGGGGGGGGTGTACAGGCGTGCGTGAGAAACAGAATCTAAGAGACTGTGTGTGTGGGGGGGTGTACAGGCGTGCGTGAGAAACAGAATCTAAGAGACTGTGTGTGTGGGGGGGTGTACAGGCGTGCGTGAGAAACAGAATCTAAGAGACTGTGTGTGTTGGGGGTGTACAGGCATGCGTGAGAAACAGAATCTAAGAGACTGTGTGTGTGGGGGGGAGGTGGGGGGGTGTACAGGCGTGCGTGAAAAACAGAATCTAAGAGACTGTGTGTGTCTTAAAGAGAGACAAACTCTGCCAAGAAAATAATGACTTGGCCCCAAGGCTCCAGACAGTATCTTGCGCTGTGTAGCAGTGTCCAATGGGGGAATGTGATGTCTTGACTGCTCCCTATAGGAGATGGGGAATTCTGACACACACACACACACACACACACACACACACACACACACACACACACACACACACACACACACACACACACACACACACACACACACACACACACACACACACACACACACACACACACACACACACACACACACACACGCACACACACACACACGCACACACACACACACACACACTCCATGGGGCTTCCATCAAAGCAGCTGGTGGCTGAACAACAACCATTTAAGTCTTCTTTCAAAGGAAAGTGTAGCGGTCCTTCCTCATGCTTCATGGGTAAAAGTATTAACCCAGGACATTGCCTAGGAAGGTATGCTTCCATTCTGTTCTATTTTCAACACAAGAGGCGGTGGTTTCGCTGTTTGGCTAATGGAAAGATCATGTAAGACTTCCCAAATGAGTCACTATGTGTTATGTGGTTAGGAGGCCTTTGGAGATGGGTTGAGTCAATGTTATCTTTTATATGGTGGAAAATAGCATTGTCTTGTCTCTGTTTCTTCACCCCAGACTAGACAATGAGAGCAGCGAGAGAGGATGGATCATTATTTTGAGATAAAAGGGGCAAAGCCGCAGTGGTGTGTACTGTGCATGTGCAACGGTGAAAAGGGTACACTACACTCCCGCAATATTCCAGAGAGAAGGGTTCCTCTGAGAATTACTCCTACAGTTTAGATGTTCTCTGAGACACACAAGATAACGGGCGACACTATCTCAGAAAAGGTGTGTGTGTGTGTGTGTGTGTGTGTGTGTGTGTGTGTGTGTGTGTGTGTGTGTGTGTGTGTGTGTGTGTGTGTGTGTGTGTGTGTGTGTGTGTGTGTGTGCACCTCAAAGTTCCTGTCTCATACTGCAACTTGTAGTAGGAGCAGAATGCTACGTCATGTACAGTACTTGCTAGCATTCCGATTTCAATAAGATTAGCTGACTAAATACCATCATCACATCCTCCTCATTCTCCTACAGTGGCGTATTTAGCATATATTGCCTTTTTAATGTTCTACGTGTATAACGAACCCCATGTGAGTGGAGACTTGCAAATTACTCTTTTCAAAGGTGATTACCCACAATCCCTCACGGTTGTAATTAATCACGAGCAGTAAGCGAAGGGCGAAGGGCTTCATGTATTCATGACATGTACTTAAGCACATACCATATATTTCACTCTGCCGCCAACTAACATGTTCCTTAATAATGAAGTCAATTTATCAAAGCTTCTCCGGGACTGAATATATTAGCATTGATTGCATCCCAAATGACACACTAGTCCCCACATAGTGCACTACTTTTGACCAGAATCATATGGGCACTTAAAAGGGAATATGGTGCCATTTGGGACATCCCCATGAACATTACCTCAGGATGTGGAGAGCTGGAATGAGGGGCCTCTGGTCCAGTGCTTTCCAACATGTTCCGTCTCATTGCAGTGCTACAGTTGGATTTAGTGCTACAATCACCTCCTGTGCTTCTTCATATGCACTGGGTGTATCAAAGTAATGGAGTCATTTGCATGGTATGCTGGAATAGCTTTAGGTCATCCTGAACGTGTTTGACGGCATGAGGAGTTCATTTTGTCTACTGGAGGATGGAGGAGGATAGAGGATTGTCATACTAGAAGTCTGTGACATCCGTCATTATTATTATAGGGTTCTCACTCTATGGGCCGTTGCCTTTGTTCAATGTCAGTGCAGGAAAGGAGACAAGGAGAAGAGGCAACAACAGACTATTGAGATGGACCCAATCTCTTTATAACTTTCTCTCTCCCTCAACTCCTCTCCCTCTCTCCTCCCTCTCCCTCTCTTTTCCCTCTCTTTCTTTCTCTCTCTCTCTCTCTCCCTCAACTCCTCTCCCTCTCTCCTCCCTCTCCCTCTCTTTTCCCTCTCTTTCTTTCTTTCTTTCTTTCTCTCCCTCTCTCCTCCCTCTCCCTCGCTTTTCCCTCTCTTTCTTTCTTTCTCTCCCTCTCTCCTCCCTCTCCCTCTCTTTTCCCTCTCTTTCTTTCTTTCTTTCTCTCCCTCTCTCCTCCCTCTCCCTCTCTTTTCCCTCTCTTTCTTTCTTTCTTTCTTTCTTTCTTTCTTTCTTTCTTTCTCTCTCTCTCTCTCTCTCTCTCTCTCTCTCTCTCTCTCTCTCTCTCTCTCTCTCTCTCTCTCTCTCTCTCTCTCTCTCTCTCTCTCTCTCTCTCTTTCTCGCTCTCTCTCTCATGTTCTCTTCTCACTCTCTCTCTCTCTTATCCCTCTCTCTAACTCGCCCTATTTCTTCCCTCTCTCTCTCTCTCTCACTCACTCTCTCTCTCTCTCTCTCTCTCTCTCTCTCTCTCTCTCTCTCTCTCTCTCTCTCTCTCTCTCTCTCTCTCGCTTCTCCCTCTCTCTAACTCTCCCTCTCTCTTCCCTCTCTCGCTCTCTCTCCCTCTTCTCCCTCTTTCTAACTCACCCTCTCTCTTCCCCTCTCTCTATCTCTCTCTCTCTCTCTCTCACATTCTCTTCTCACTCACTCTCTCTCTATCCCTCTTGTCTCTCTCTCTCTCTCTCTCTTTCGCTCTATCTCTCTCGCTCTCTCACGTTCTCTTCTCACTCTCTCCCTCTCTCTCTCTTGCTATCTCTCTCTCTCTCAGACACAGGCTGTAATCTCATGCTTTGATCAGGCCTAATAATTCTCATCAGTGCTGCTTAAGGAGGCCTGGCCCTGTGCCCAACGCTGCTGTGTGCGTGCGTGCGTGTCATAACCCCGACCACAAACATGCCTCCAGCCAGCCCTTGACATGCCCACAGTAAAGAGACACTGGGCACACACTGAAAGATCCACTGAAGAGGCTGATGTCGTTCTATAAGCATGGATGACAGGTTCAGTACACATCACTGCATTCTGTATCAGAGACTACAGCCGTACGTTACTTCCTGGTTAACCTACAGACATACGAGCTACCAGACCTCATGATTGGCTAACCCTAGAGATCCCTTCCGTCTCCACTGACTTAGATAAATCTGCTTTGATTTTTTTTGCACCTCGTGTATGGATCAATCAACAGGACTCCCTGCAGCTTGATGTTCTAGTGTATCTGAGGCTGTTCAACTTGTTGATTATAGACCTCTTTGCTGAGGGATGTGATTGTTTTACTTGAATGGCTTGTAGATCTTGTATGTTTTTATTATGTCTTAAATACTAGTGCATATGTAGGGCTCCCTTGTGAAACATTCCTTGGTCTCAATGGGACAAAAAGAATGACTTAACTGGGCCTTGTGCTGTGTAGAGCCATAGTCTTTTAAGCCTGTTTGTGTTCCCACCTACAAACTTACACTGTTCACCAAACGTTGTTAGTGAATTTGCTTTCCTTTACTATACTGTAATATAATCCGGAATCAGTCACTTTTGAACCAAGCTCCTCCATTCATCCCCCACTGTGCTGCATCCTCATTGGCGTACCAGTCTGTACCACTGTACTGCATCCTCATTGGCGTACCAGTCTGTACCACTGTACTGCATCCTCATTGGCGTACCAGTCTGTACCACTGTGCTGCATCCTCATTGGCGTACCAGTCTGTACCACTGTGCTGCATCCTCATTGGCGTAACAGTCTGTACCACTGTGCTGCATCCTCACTGGCGTACCAGTCTGTACCACTGTGCTGCATCCTCATTGGCATAACAGTCTGTACCACTGTGCTGCATCCTCATTGGCGTACGAGTCTGTACCACTGTGCTGCATCCTCATTGGCATAACAGTCTGTACCACTGTGCTACATCCTCATTGGCATACCAGTCTGTACCACTGTGCTGCATCCTCATTGGCGTACCAGTCTGTACCACTGTGCTGCATCCTCATTGGCGTACCAGTCTGTACCACTGTGCTGCATCCTCATTGGCATACCAGTCTGTACCACTGTGCTGCATCCTCATTGGCGTACCAGTCTGTACCACTGTGCTGCATCCTCATTGGCATAACAGTCTGTACCACTGTGCTGCATCCTCATTGGCATAACAGTCTGTACCACTGTGCTGCATCCTCATTGGCGTAACAGTCTGTACCACTGTGCTGCATCCTCATTGGCATAACAGTCTGTACCACTGTGCTGCATCCTCATTGGCGTACCAGTCTGTACCACTGTGCTGCATCCTCATTGGCGTACCAGTCTGTACCACTGTGCTGCATCCTCATTGGCGTACCAGTCTGTACCACTGTGCTGCATCCTCATTGGCGTACCAGTCTGTACCACTGTGCTGCATCCTCATTGGCGTACCAGTCTGTGCCACTGTGCTGTATCCTCATTGGCGTAACAGTCTGTACCATTGTGCTGCATCCTCATTGGCATACCAGTCTGTACCACTGCGCTGCATCCTCATTGCCATAACAGTCTGTACCACTGTGCTGCATCCTCATTGGTGTACCAGTCTGTACCACTGTGCTGCATCCTCATTGGCGTACCAGTCTGTACCACTGTGCTGCATCCTCACTGGCGTACCAGTCTGTACCACTGTGCTGCATCCTCATTGGCGTACCAGTCTGTACCACTGTGCTGCATCCTCATTGGCGTACCAGTCTGTACCACTGTGCTGCATCCTCATTGGCGTAACAGTCTGTACCACTGTGCTGCATCCTCATTGGCGTAACAGTCTGTACCACTGTGCTGCATCCTCATTGGCGTACCAGTCTGTACCACTGTGCTGCATCCTCATTGGCGTACCAGTCTGTACCACTGTGCTGCATCCTCATTGGCGTACCAGTCTGTACCACTGTGCTGCATCCTCATTGGCGTACCAGTCTGTACCACTGTGCTGCATCCTCATTGGCGTACCAGTCTGTACCACTGTGCTGCATCCTCATTGGCGTACCAGTCTGTGCCACTGTGCTGTATCCTCATTGGCGTAACAGTCTGTACCACTGTGCTGCATCCTCATTGGCATACCAGTCTGTACCACTGCGCTGCATCCTCATTGCCATAACAGTCTGTACCACTGTGCTGCATCCTCATTGGTGTACCAGTCTGTACCACTGTGCTGCATCCTCATTGGCGTACCAGTCTGTACCACTGTGCTGCATCCTCACTGGCGTACCAGTCTGTACCACTGTGCTGCATCCTCATTGGCGTACCAGTCTGTACCACTGTGCTGCATCCTCATTGGCGTACCAGTCTGTACCACTGTGCTGCATCCTCATTGGCGTACCAGTCTGTACCACTGTGCTGCATCCTCATTGGCGTACCAGTCTGTACCACTGTGCTGCATCCTCATTGGCGTAACAGTCTGTACCACTGTGCTGCATCCTCATTGGCGTAACAGTCTGTACCACTGTGCTGCATCCTCATTGACGTAACAGTCTGTACCACTGTGCTGCATCCTCATTGGCATAACAGTCTGTACCACTGTGCTGCATCCTCATTGGCGTACCAGTCTGTACCACTGTGCTGCATCCTCACTGGCGTACCAGTCTGTACCACTGTGCTGCATCTTCATTGGCATAACAGTCTGTACCACTGTGCTGCATCCTCACTGGCGTACGAGTCTGTACCACTGTGCTGCATCCTCACTGGCGTACCAGTCTGTACCACTGTGCTGCATCCTCATTGGCATAACAGTCTGTATCACTGTGCTGCATCCTCACTGGCGTACCAGTCTGTACCACTGTGCTGCATCCTCATTGGCATACCAGTCTGTACCACTGTGCTGCATCCTCATTGGCGTACCAGTCTGTACCACTGTGCTGCATCCTCATTGGCATACCAGTCTGTACCACTGTGCTGCATCCTCATTGGCGTACCAGTCTGTACCACTGTGCTGCATCCTCATTGGCATAACAGTCTGTACCACTGTGCTGCATCCTCATTGGCATAACAGTCTGTACCACTGTGCTGCATCCTCATTGGCGTAACAGTCTGTACCACTGTGCTGCATCCTCATTGGCATAACAGTCTGTACCACTGTGCTGCATCCTCATTGGCGTACCAGTCTGTACCACTGTGCTGCATCCTCATTGGCGTACCAGTCTGTACCACTGTGCTGCATCCTCATTGGCGTACCAGTCTGTACCACTGTGCTGTATCGTCATTGGCGTAACAGTCTGTACCACTGTGCTGCATCCTCATTGGCTTACCAGTCTGTACCACTGCGCTGCATCCTCATTGCCATAACAGTCTGTACCACTGTGCTGCATCCTCATTGGTGTACCAGTCTGTACCACTGTGCTGCATCCTCATTGGCGTACCAGTCTGTACCACTGTGCTGCATCCTCACTGGCGTACCAGTCTGTACCACTGTGCTGCATCCTCATTGGCGTACCAGTCTGTACCACTGTGCTGCATCCTCATTGGCGTACCAGTCTGTACCACTGTGCTGCATCCTCATTGGCGTAACAGTCTGTACCACTGTGCTGCATCCTCATTGGCGTACCAGTCTGTACCACTGTGCTGCATCCTCATTGGCGTACCAGTCTGTACCACTGTGCTGCATCCTCATTGGCTTACCAGTCTGTACCACTGTGCTGCATCCTCATTGGCGTACCAGTCTGTACTACTGTGCTGCATCCTCATTGGCGTACCAGTCTGTACCACTGTGCTGCATCCTCATTGGCGTACCAGTCTGTACCACTGTGCTGCATCCTCATTGGCGTACCAGTCTATACCACTGTGCTGCATCCTCATTGGCGTACCAGTCTGTACCACTGTGCTGCATCCTCATTGGCGTACCAGTCTGTACCACTGTGCTGCATCCTCATTGGCGTACCAGTCTGTACCACTGTGTTGCATCCTCATTGGCATACCAGTCTTTACCACTGTGCTGCATCCTCATTGGCATACCAGTCTGTACCACTGTGCTGCATCCTCATTGGCGTACCAGTCTGTACCACTGTGCTGCATCCTCATTGGCATACCAGTCTGTACCAATGTGCTGCATCCTCATTGGCGTACCAGTCTGTACCACTGTGTTGCATCCTCATTGGCATACCAGTCTGTACCACTGTGCTGCATCCTCATTGGCGTACCAGTCTGTACCACTGTGCTGCATCCTCATTGGCGTACCAGTCTGTACCACTGTGCTGCATCCTCATTGGCGTACCAGTCTGTACCACTGTGCTGCATCCTCATTGGCATAACAGTCTGTACCACTGTGCTGCATCCTCATTGTCGTACCAGTCTGTACCACTGTGCTGCATCCTCATTGGCGTACCAGTCTGTACCACTGTGCGCTTCTATTGTCTGGCATGAGGCAATCTGGGTCTGACTCTCCAGGGTCCGTTTATGCAATACATTAGCTTTTGTAGTTTTGAAGGTTAAGCTGTATCAGTGTCTTCAGGGAGTGAGGTATGTGTGTGTCCCACTATCTCTCTCTTTACTCACACACACACACACACACACACACACACACACACACACACACACACACACACACACACACACACACACACACACACACACACACACACACACACACACACACACACACACACACACACACACACACACACACTCCTATTTAGACACACATACACATACACACAAGCAAACACACACACACACACAAACACAGCTCCTGTTTAGACACACATACACACACACACACACACACACACAAGCAAACACACACACAGCTCCTATTTAGACACACACACAAGCAAACATACACACACACACACACACACCCACAAGCAAACACACACACACACACAGTGACATGTCAACACACACACACAAACACACACATACAAGCAAACACACTCATCTGCTATTTAGACACACTCACACTAGCAAATATATGCATGTACGAAGCACACAGTCCTGCAACTCTCCTGTTTCTACACACACACACACACACACACACACACACACACACACACACACACACACACACACACACACACACACACACACACACACACACACACACACACACACACACACACACACACACACACACACACACACACACACACAGTGACATGTCAACACACACACACAGTGACATGTCAACACACCCACACACACACACACAGTGACATGTCAACACACACACACACACACACACACACACACACACACACACACACACACACACACACACACACACACACACACACACACACACACACACACACACACACACACACACACACACACACAGAGTGACATGTCAACACACACACACAAACACACACATACAAGCAAACACACTCATCTGCTATTTAGACACACTCACACTAGCAAATATATGCATGTACGAAGCACACAGTCCTGCAACTCTCCTGTTTCTACACACACACACACACACACACACACACACACACACACACACACACACACACACACACACACACACACACACACACACACACACACACACAAGCAAATACACACGCAAACACACACACACACAAGCAAATACACACACACACACAGTGACATGTCAACACACACACACGAACACACACATACAAACAAACACACTCATCTGCTATTTAGACACACTCACACTAGCAAATATATGCATGTACGAAGCACACAGTCCTGCAACTCTCCTGTTTTTACACACACACACAAAAACACACACACACACACACACACACACACACGCAAACACACACACACACAAGCAAATACACACACACACAGTGACATGTACACACACACACACACACACACACACACACACACACACACACACACACACACACACACACACACACACACACACACACACACACACACACACACACACACACACACTGCCCCACTATTTTGGTTAGCTCTGCCCCGGTGCACCTGGGGAGACGCAAAAGGAAGCAGGGAAATGTATCGTGTTCTGTTTATCTCCTTGATTATTTACCTCAACCTTCGGCAGTGCAGTTCTGTTTTTGTTGTTTGAAGGTCTTTCCCTCCCAGAGAGATGACTCATGTTACAGCAGGCAGTCTCTTTAATTCTAATTAGTGTGTGATTAGCATAACCTGGATTAGCATAGTTAAATGGTTTGTTTTTCTTTGTGACTGACTGTGTGCGCATGTATACGTTCTGCATGACTGACTGACCACCCTGGGAAGAGGACGCCATGAGGCAGATGCGTCCGTCGGCGTTGACCCTCTGGGTTGGCGTGCTTGATATCTGACCCCCACATGACCTTCTGACCTCCCAATTGTTTGATGGTGTTTGACTTTATGTGATTTGTTGTTTTAATTCAGATACAGTTGATTCAGATTAGGCCGAGATGAAAAATCATTAACTTGTATATAATCCTTAGTAACAATTTAGGCTTGTCTGAATGAGCCTCTATGGTGGTGTCCAATGTGAGTTACTAAGGGAGAGTATTTGCATATGGCGTTTTCGCATTAAATATCCCTCATTGACACCTCTTCTTTTTGCCACAAACCCACATCAGTCAAACAGACTCCTATTGGAGAATTCAATCTCACATTTAATTTGCCATTGTAATGCAATTTGCAACACACATTTATTTTCCCCCTCTGAGGGGAACAGAAAAGGACATTTGTCATCATCGTTTCATCATCGTACAACAGCGCATCAATCTCGTGCCCCTGCCACCTATAACATATCAGTGAATCAACTTCAACAGTGATTCTTCCCAAGGCAACCACACACGTGGATAGTTAGAAAAACAGCCTCAGCACCAAAGGCTGGTTGGTTTAGTTATCTTGTTTATGCCCTGGGAATGGATGTCGTTAAGTAAGTTGTTTTCGTTGCACCCAGAAGCTGTCTGCCCTGTTTCTATTGTAGTCTTTGTTAGAAAGAACTAGTCTGTGTTCATTAGGGCACATCGTTGCAAAACGGAAACCAAAAATGTGCATTTCTTATTGGATAGATAGTTCGTCCATTCCTGTTTCAGACTGTTTTCTTCTGTTTCGTGCCTAATGAACATGACCCAGGAGAGTACCTCCTAGCTAAAGTGAATGCATCATTTCTATCACACTGTGCTCTGAAATGTGATTATCCACTTTATTATGGTGAGAGCTCCCCTACTGTGAATTTAAATGGCTGCCTTTGGGAAATGATCATTACATTTGATCTAGCCCAGTGGTTCACATCTCCTCAATACCCCCAGCAATACATTGTTTTTGGAGACCCAGACAACACACCTGATTCAACTTGTCAACTAATCATCAAGCCCTCAAGGAGTTGAATCAGGTGAGTTTGTCTGGGTCTACAACAAAACTGTGTGCCGTTGGGGGGGTACTGGAGGATTGGAGTTGGGAAACATTGCTCTAGCCAGTGTATAATCAGAAGGGGAAATGACCTGAGCTTATTGTTTTACTTGTATCTAGCAGGACCTTTAGTGAGGCTGGTTGGTTGATTTATACCCGTAGCCTGGGTATCAATTTAATTTCAATTCAATTTAAGGGGCTTTATTAGCATGGGAAACACACGTTAACATTGCCAAAGCAAATTAAATAGATAGTTAACAAAAGTGAAATAAACAATAAACAAAAAATGTACATCCAAAAGATTTAAAGACATTTCAAATGTCATTATGTCTATAAACAGTACAGTGTTGTAACGATGTGCAAATAGTTCAAGTACAAAAGGGAAAATAAATCAACAAAATGATGGGTTCTAGTGATCTGTCCTTCTATGGCCTGCAATCATCTGGGTTGTTTCATTGGGGCACACTGTAGCACAACGCTTTTCAGCGTGAAATGAAACAAGTGGTTCCATTTTGGACAAATATTTATTTTTCAACAGAACAGGAAAACAAGAGGTTATTATTGGACGAATCCAGGTAGTCCCTCCCTGTTTTAGTCTGTTTGGTGCCCTACTAAAATAAGTCCTTCATGGCATTGTAGTTGGAGTACCCTCTTTCCAGAGATGAAGACCAACTTACATATCAGTGGAAATCATAGTCAATCACTTAAAAAGTTGATTTAAGTCAACATTTTAATAAAGCAATTTGATTATAAAGTTAGGAAATAGGCCTATTCACACCTAAAAGTATTATCAATTGATTAAGTGATTCAACAATTATAAGGACAATATACATAGTAGGACAAGTATTTATACAAGTATTAGCAGAAATCCCATATGTAAAACAATTAATTGTGTAGAAATAAAGAGAACGCTAAATCTATCTTTCCATTTGGAATTGGTCTTCAGTAGCAGATGAAGTTGAGGCTCTCCTGGCAGTCCCGGGCTTCCCATGATCCCTCTGTTGCTATGGCCCCACAGCGGAGGTTCCAGGCGGGGCATTGATGCAGTCCACCCTGGGGCCAGGCCTCGTACTCCAGTGGGTCCCCATTCACCCACAACCAGCGGTTGGCCAGGTAGCGCAGGCCCGTCCACAAGTGTGTTGTTGTGGTCTGGGCCTCCCTGCTCTCCCTCTGGGCCAGAAGCAGCTCCGTCTCAGACACCAAGCTGGTGAGGTCTGTGTGCTGCTCCCTACAGTGCTCCAGAGCCTCCTCCCACGTCTTGCTCTCTCTCACCACAATCAGCTTCAAGCAGAAGAAGGGTATCTGAAGGTCTTCAAACACATTATGCCATGTATTTCCTATAATCATACCATAGTTTTTTCCATATGCGTTGTTTGGTTGACCCTTGTCCCAGGGACCAAGGTAGGTTGCGTATCCACCTCCCGACCACCTCCAGCCTGTTAGGTTGTGGGGCTCTCTGTACAGACCAATCCAGGTGGACAAATCAATCCACCTATCTCCCCGCCTTTGTAGCTGCCGCTGATCCCGAACACTGCTGATAGAGGACAAGTCGGTGTAATGTTTTCTGCAGAACTCCTGAGCTTCTAACCACCTTTTTTGGTCATGAACATAGACGTGCTTCCCAGACACAGAGATGTATGGTTGATTCCCCCCGTATCCAATCTCCCAAAATGCCCCCAACACATTGGACAGGAGGAGTACTGTGCAAACGGTCTTCTCCATGACAGTGTTGTGTTTCCGATTTGAGGTGAAGTGTGTCTCCTCTGCTGATGCTGCTCTGTTTGATGCTCTGATTGATGACGCTGGACTGTTTTGAGGCATGAGGGACCAATAGAAGAGTTTTACATTTTACATTTTTGTTTTGCAAATATGCTCACCTGTACAAACATAAGGAAGGCAAATCGAACATACAAATGATGTCTCTTCGGGGGGCTCACTGAAGATGGGTGGAACAAGTTTAACAATAGTCAGCAAGTGACACGTAGAACTTTGAATGAGGGGCCAAAGTGGTTTGCCTGGTCGTTGTGTCTCTACCAGTCAAACAAATTCTCTGACACATGAAAAGGCTGCTCGTAGAAAATGGATGGAAAAGGTTGAGGTCTGTGCAAATAACGTGAATAACTTTGAATGAGGAGCAACAGTTGTTAGTTTAGCGCCATTACTATAGGATTGTCTTCTCTTGACACCCCGACCAGTTCCTCCCTGCCCGGCTGCCTGTGCAGAATAGCCTAGAATCCTAGCAAAATAGGATCTGATTTAGAGGGAAATGTCATTGTATTCACGCTTTTTAATTACTTTCAATCGACAAATTGACTTTTAACTAACTCAGGAAGGGACAGATGGGCCTTTTACAGTGGGGAGGATGTGGGCAGAGCCATGCAAGAGAGAGCGAAATCCAATTGGCACATTCTAGCATGTACTGTATTAGCATATTTCCGTTAGGGAAGTCTCTGAAGTACGTGTGTTGAAGAACTTGAATTCGCCATTGGATTCCTTCTAAACAACAGCCATTTTGGAAACTCTGGCAAAGGGAAGAGCTGAGCGATTAGTGTTTTTTAAGGTCCATTCGGTTTACTCACGAAGTGACCCTCTGTGACCAAGAGAAAGTGGGCGTGTTTCATTTCTTTAAAATGATTTTGTATTTTTTCATGTTGAGAGTGAGACAGAGAGATAACCACCATTTCCGTCTCCCAGGCACTCCCTATGCAAATGTGGGGTGTGAAACCTGACACTTCAAGTTAGCTCCACTGACAGCGGAAAGTAGACAGATGGGTCTTTCTGGCACTTCAAGGCACTGGATCCTGCGACGTTCCCAGAGCGCTTTGTACACCAAAATGTCAGTCGAAACCGGTCCAGAACAGCTTAAATATCCCCTTGAGCATGGTGAATGAAGTTATTAACTACACTTTGGAGGGTGTATCAATACACCCAGTCACTACAAAGATACAGGCATCCTTTCTAGCTCAGTTGCCGGAGAGGAAGGAAACCGCTAAGGGATTTTACCATGAGACCAACAGTGACTTTTAAACAGTTAACTGAGTTTAATGGCTGTGGTAGGATAAAACTGAGGATGGCTCAAGAACAATGTAGTTACCCCACAATACTGACTTAAATGACAGTGAAAAGAAGGAAGCCTGTACAGAATACAACATATTCCAAAACATGAATCCCGATTGCAATAAGGCACTAAAGTAAAACTGCAAAACAATGTGCAAAGACATTTACTTTATGTCCTGAATACAAAGCGTTATGTTTGGGGCAAATCCAACACAACACTGAGTACCAATCTTCATATTTTCAAGTATGGTGGTGGCTGCATCATATTATGGGTATGCTTTTCATCATCAAGGACGAGGGAGTTTTAAAAAATAAAAATAAATGTAATAGAGCACAGGCAACATCCTAGAGAAAAACCTGGTTCAGTCTACTTTCCACCAGACACTGGGAGATGAATTCACCTTTCAGCAGGACAATAACCTAAAATACAAGGCCAAAGATACATTGGAGTGTCTTACAAAGATGACACTGAAAGTTCCAGAGTGGCGTAGTTCCAGTTTTGACTGAAAGTAGCTTGAAAATCTATGGCAAGACTTGAAAATGGCTGTCTAGCAGTGATCAACAACCAGCTTGATAATAATGTGCAAACATTGCACAATCCATGTTTGCAAAGCTTTTTGTCATGTTTGTCATTTATTATCATGTCTTGTCCCTGTGCTCCCCATGCTATTCGTTTCCCTCTGCTGGTCTTATTTGGTTCTTTCCCTCCTTCTATCCCTCTCTCTCCCCCTCCCTCTCTCACTCTCTCGCTCTCTCTTCTCTCTATCGTTCCGTTCCTGCTCCCAGCTGTTCCTATTCCCCTAATCATCATTTAATCTTCCCACACCTGTTCCCGATCCTTTCCCCTGATTAGAGTCCCTATTTATTCCTTTGTGATCCGTTCCTGTCCCGTCGGTTCCTTGTATTGTATTCACCATGCTGTGATTGCGTTTCGCCCTGTCCTGTCGTGTTTTTGCTGTGATTGTGTATCGCCCTGTCCTGTCGTGTTTTTTTGCCTTCATCAGATGCTGCGTGTGAGCAGGTGTCTCTGTCGACTACGGCCTGCGCCTACCCGAAGCGACCTGCAGTCTGTGGCCGCTTCTCCAGTTATTTCCCCTCTACAAGTCTAGAGGATTTCTGTTATTCCCTGTTTGGACTTAAATAAACTCTGTTTCTGTTAAGTCGCTTTTGGGTCCTCTTTCACCTGCATGACAGAAGGAACCGACCAAGGAATGGACCCAGCGACTTCAGACGCTCGTTACACTGCCGTCGAGATCCAAGGAGCCATGCTCGGCAGACACGAGCAGGAATTGTCTGCTGCTCGCCATGCCGTGGAGAACCTGGCCGCTCAGGTTTCCGACCTCTCTGGACAGTTCCAGAGTCTACGTCTCGTGCCACCTGTTACTTCCTGGCCTGCCGAGCCTCCAGAACCTAGGGTTAATAACCCACCTTGCTACTCCGGGCAGCCCACTGAGTGCCGCTCCTTTCTCACGCAGTGTGAGATTGTGTTCTCTCTCCAACCCAACACATACTCTAGAGAGAGAGCTCGGGTTGCTTACGTCATTTCACTCCTTACTGGCCGGGCTCGAGAATGGGGCACAGCTATCTGGGAGGCAAGGGCTGATTGCTCTAACAAATTCCAGAACTTTAAAGAGGAGATGATTCGGGTTTTTGACCGTTCAGTTTTTGGTGGGGAGGCTTCTAGGGCCCTGGCTTCCTTATGCCAAGGTGATAACGGATTATTCCATTGACGGTCCATAACGGATTATTCCATTGAGTTTCGGCACTGAGCCCATGCAGCTGCTGCCTCTAGTGAGTTGGGACATTTTGTTAATTCATGTCCAGTAAGAGGCCAGAGCCCATCAGTCCTCTTTCTATTAGCGGCCATCACTCTGTTTTTCTCCCGTTTTCTGGAGGGGCACTCATTAAGTGTTTGATCACATTTGCAGTGGAGGGATTAAGGATGAGATACCAGGCAGTTCTCTCCCATCCGGGAGGTTCCTTGACCAGATCTTTGTGGACTATGTCATTTGAAAATATATATTTTTAACTGACCCGGATTATTCTTAAAGAATCCTGTAAGAGTCTGCCAACTTCCACAGGCTTCAAGCTTCCTGTTAAGAGGCATTTTCTCAGCTATCTGTAATACAGGTATGATTGAAGAATGAAGCTGCTAATCAATGGCTTTGCTCCACAGAAAGCCGGGCTCCATTGTCAATAGGAAGAGAGAAAATACCATACAAGTATCATGGGCTTTTAAAACAATTCAATCTGTTTTCTTTGATCATATTTTGGACCATATTTTCCCCGAGGTGAATCTCCGCATCGCAATAACATCTTTATCTCCAGATAATCACCAAAAAGCCTACCAGTGCAAATTATGGCTGGCTTTGAGACTGAGCCCATGCAGTCTGGGATGGGATTCCATGTTGAAAATACAAACATAATCTTTAGTTTACTTGACGCATCGGGACAACACAGGTCCATTTTACATGATTTCTGAATGGGAAGGATATGAACGGAGGATCAATCAACACAGCCTGTGCTGCATATGAAACTATTAGATTCTAGATTGCTAGAAGATGTTGCTGGACATTTTTTCTCTGTTGCAAATTGTAAACATGTCCACTGAAAATGATTGTGTAACTGGCTGTGTAGGCCAGAAAACACTGATCCAAAGTTATTCAGGTCAGGTTAGTAAAACTGTTCTTTTAACACGGAGGACAGCTAATCACCGCCTGGAGACACCTGAAACCCCACCTCTTTAAGGAATACTAGGATAGGATAAAGTAATCCTTCTCACCCCCCTCAAAAGATTTAGATCCCTTTCACTCTAGATCTTGTACTATAAGAGCTAAATGACTCGGTCCATCTACGGTCCATCGCTAAAGATCGTCCTCACCCCACCTCTACCAGTGCAAATTATGCATAGAGCTTCTTAAAGTAATCACCGTCACTGTCAACAAGATTTAGGACCGGTTCGGTGCTACATGCAGTGCCTTGATTGACTCTGGGGCTGAGGGTTGTTTCATGGACGAAGCATGGGTTCGGAAACATAACATTCCTTTCAGACCGTTAGACAGGCCTACGCCCATGTTTGCCTTAGATGGTAGTCATCTTCCCAGTATCAAGTTTGAGACACTACCTTTAACTCTCACAGTATCTGGTAACCACAGTGAGACTATTTCTTTTTGATTTTCCGTTCACCGTTTACACCTGTTGTTTTGGGTCATCCCTGGCTAGTATGTCATAATCCTTCTATTAATTGGTCTAGTAATTCTATCCTATCCTGGAACGTTTCTTGTCATGTGAAGTGTTTAATGTCTGCCATCCCTCCCGTTTCTTCTGTCCCTACTTCTCAGGAGGAACCTGGCGATTTGACAGGAGTGCCGGAGGAATATCATGATCTGCGCACGGTCTTCAGTCGGTCCCGAGCCAACTCCCTTCCTCCTCACCGGTCGTATGATTGTAGTATTGATCTCCTTCCGGGGACCACTCCTCCTCGAGGTAGACTATACTCTCTGTCGGCTCCCGAACGTAAGGCTCTCGAGGATTATTTGTCTGTGTCTCTTGACGCCGGTACCATAGTGCCTTCTTCTTCTCCGGCCGGGGCGGGGTTCTTTTTGTTAAGAAGAAGGACGGTACTCTGCGCCCCTGCGTGGATTATCGAGGGCTGAATGACATAACGGTTAAGAATCGTTATCCGCTTCCCCTTATGTCATCAGCCTTCGAGATTCTGCAGGGAGCCAGGTGCTTTACTAAGTTGGACCTTCGTAACGCTTACCATCTCGTGCGCATCAGAGAGGGGGACGAGTGGAAAACGGCGTTTAACACTCCGTTAGGGCATTTTGAGTACCGGGTTCTGCCGTTCGGTCTCGCCAATGCGCCAGCTGTTTTTCAGGCATTAGTTAATGATGTTCTGAGAGACATGCTGAACATTTTTGTTTTTGTCTATCTTGACGATATCCTGATTTTTTCTCCGTCACTCGAGATTCATGTTCAGCACGTTCGACGTGTTCTACAGCGCCTTTTAGAGAATTGTCTCTACGTAAAGGCTGAGAAGTGCTCTTTTCATGTCTCCTCCGTTACTTTTCTCGGTTCCGTTATTTCCGCTGAAGGCATTCAGATGGATTCCGCTAAGGTCCAAGCTGTCAGTGATTGGCCCGTTCCAAGGTCACGTGTCGAGTTGCAGCGCTTTTTAGGTTTCGCTAATTTCTATCGGCGTTTCATTCGTAATTTCGGTCAAGTTGCTGCCCCTCTCACAGCTCTTACTTCTGTCAAGACGTGTTTTAAGTGGTCCGGTTCCGCCCAGGGAGCTTTTGATCTTCTAAAAGAACGTTTTACGTCCGCTCCTATCCTCGTTACTCCTGACGTCACTAGACAATTCATTGTCGAGGTTGACGCTTCAGAGGTAGGCGTGGGAGCCATTCTATCCCAGCGCTTCCAGTCTGACGATAAGGTTCATCCTTGCGCTTATTTTTCTCATCGCCTGTCGCCATCTGAGCGCAACTATGATGTGGGTAACCGTGAACTGCTCGCCATCCGCTTAGCCCTAGGCGAATGGCGACAGTGGTTGGAGGGGGCGACCGTTCCTTTTGTCGTTTGGACAGACCATAAGAACCTTGAGTACATCCGTTCTGCCAAACGACTTAATGCCCGTCAAGCTCGTTGGGCGTTGTTTTTCGCTCGTTTCGAGTTTGTGATTTCTTACCGTCCGGGTAGCAAGAACACCAAGCCTGATGCCTTATCCCGTCTGTTTAGTTCTTCTGTGGCTTCTACTGATCCCGAGGGGATTCTTCCTTATGGGCGTGTTGTCGGGTTAACAGTCTGGGGAATTGAAAGACAGGTTAAGCAAGCACTCACGCACACTGCGTCGCCGCGCGCTTGTCCTAGTAACCTCCTTTTCGTTCCTGTTTCCACTCGTCTGGCTGTTCTTCAGTGGGCTCACTCTGCCAAGTTAGCTGGTCATCCCGGTGTTCGAGGCACTCTTGCGTCTATTCGCCAGCGCTTTTGGTGGCCGACTCAGGAGCGTGACACGCGCCGTTTCGTGGCTGCTTGTTCGGACTGCGCGCAGACTAAGTCGGGTAACTCTCCTCCTGCCGGTCGTCTCAGACCGCTCCCCATTCCTTCTCGACCATGGTCTCACATTGCCTTAGACTTCATTACCGGTCTGCCTTTGTCTGCGGGGAAGACTGTGATTCTGACGGTTGTCGATAGGTTCTCTAAGGCGGCACATTTCATTCCCTCGCTAAACTTCCTTCCGCTAAGGAGACGGCACAAATCATTATTGAGAATGTATTCAGAATTCATGGCCTCCCGTTAGACGCCGTTTCAGACAGAGGCCCGCAATTCACGTCACAGTTTTGGAGGGAGTTCTGTCGTTTGATTGGTGCGTCCGTCAGTCTCTCTTCCGGGTTTCATCCCCAGTCTAACGGTCAAGCAGAGAGGGCCAATCAGACGATTGGTCGCATACTACGCAGCCTTTCTTTCAGAAACCCTGCGTCTTGGGCAGAACAGCTCCCCTGGGCAGAATACGCTCACAATTCGCTTCCTTCGTCTGCTACCGGGTTATCTCCGTTTCAGAGTAGTCTGGGTTACCAGCCTCCTCTGTTCTCATCCCAGCTTGCCGAGTCCAGCGTTCCCTCCGCTCAAGCGTTTGTCCAACGTTGTGAGCGCACCTGGAGGAGGGTGAGGTCTGCACTTTGCCGTTACAGGGCACAGACGGTGAGAGCCGCCAATAAACGCAGGATTAAGAGTCCAAGGTATTGTTGCGGCCAGAGAGTGTGGCTTTCCACTCGCAACCTTCCTCTTACGACAGCTTCTCGTAAGTTGACTCCGCGGTTCATTGGTCCGTTCCGTGTCTCCCAGGTCGTCAATCCTGTCGCTGTGCGATTGCTTCTTCCGCGACATCTTCGTCGCGTCCATCCTGTCTTCCATGTCTCCTGTGTTAAGCCCTTTCTTCGCACCCCGTTCGTCTTCCCTCCCCCCCTCCCGTCCTTGTCGAGAGCGCACCTATTTACAAGGTACATAAGATCATGGACCATGCGTTCTCGGGGACGGGGTCACCAATACCTAGTGGATTGGGAGGGTTACGGTCCTGAGGAGAGGAGTTGGGTTCCGTCTCGGGACGTGCTGGACCGTTCACTCATCGATGATTTCCTCCGTTGCCGCCAGGATTCCTCCTCGAGTGCGCCAGGAGGCGCTCGGTGAGTGGGGGTACTGTCATGTTTGTCATTTATTATCATGTCTTGTCCCTGTGCTCCCCATGCTATTCGTTTCCCTCTGCTGGTCTTATTTGGTTCTTTCCCTCCTTCTATCCCTCTCTCTCCCCCTCCCTCTCTCACTCTCTCGCTCTCTCTTCTCTCTATCGTTCCGTTCCTGCTCCCAGCTGTTCCTATTCCCCTAATCATCATTTAATCTTCCCACACCTGTTCCCGATCCTTTCCCCTGATTAGAGTCCCTATTTATTCCTTTGTGATCCGTTCCTGTCCCGTCGGTTCCTTGTATTGTATTCACCATGCTGTGATTGCGTTTCGCCCTGTCCTGTCGTGTTTTTGCTGTGATTGTGTATCGCCCTGTCCTGTCGTGTTTTTTTGCCTTCATCAGATGCTGCGTGTGAGCAGGTGTCTCTGTCGACTACGGCCTGCGCCTACCCGAAGCGACCTGCAGTCTGTGGCCGCTTCTCCAGTTATTTCCCCTCTACAAGTCTAGAGGATTTCTGTTATTCCCTGTTTGGACTTAAATAAACTCTGTTTCTGTTAAGTCGCTTTTGGGTCCTCTTTCACCTGCATGACACTTTTAGAGACTTACCCAGAAAGACTCACAGCTATAATCACTGCCAAAGGTGATTCTAACATGTATTGACTCTGGGGTTTGAATACTTATGTCAATGTGATGTTTCTGAATTTCATTTTCAATACATATGTAAAATGTCTAAAAACATGTTTTGACTTTGTCAGTATGGGGTATTGTGTGTAGATGAGTAAGAATTATATATATTTTTTAATCCATTTTTTAATTCAGGCTGTAACACAACAAGATATGGAATAAGTCAAGGGGTATGAATACTTTCTGAAAGCACTGTGTATACTGTATACTGTAACATCTCAGGCAGTAGCAGCCAGACAGACAGCAGGAGAGCCAAGATAACCATCAAAACGTTATCTCTTTGCTCCACAACTAGCCAAGCTCCCCTTGGCTAGCGAAAAGTGTAGCCCGTAATCATTGGGTTGCCACAGCTGCCCATGCTGCCGAGCGGTCTGACCAAATCCCTATTTAAGTAGTTCTTCAAAGCATACTATCAATATTGCTACAACTATCAATCGGGTAGAGCTACTTCATGAACTGTCTCTATCGCTCTCGTCACTGTGTTTTGTACATTCATCTCGATCTCATGCGGTCTGTGCAAGGGGCCAAGACGAATAGGCGCAAGGGATTCTGGTGATTGTAGTTACTTACCACATGTTCTGCACTGACCTAGGTTGAATATTTACCTGTTGAAAACTACAACTCCCTACAGCTTCCCACAGTTCGTTCTTGATTTGATTATTGATCTTGTGTTTGATATGATTTCTCATTAGAGAAACGACACATTCAGCCCACTTTCAACATGCAACAACCTCAAAGATTTTACTGAGTTACAGCTCATATATAGAAATCAGTCATAAAAATCGATTAGGCCCTAATCTATGGATTTCACCTGACTGGGATTACAGATATGAATCTATTGGTCACAGAACCCTTAAAAAATAAGGTAGGGGCTTGGATCACAAAATCAGTCAGTATCTGGTGTGACCACCATTTGCCTCATTCAGCGTGACACATCTCCTTCACATAGAGTTGATCAGGCTGTTGATTGTGGCCTGTGGAATGTTGTCCGACTCCTCTTCAATGGCTGTGTGAAGTAGCTGGATATTGGCAGGAACTGGAACAGACTGCCGTACATGTCGATCCAGATCATCCCAAACATGCTCAATGGGTGACATGTCTGGTGAGCATGCAGGCGATGGAAGAACTGGGACATTTTCAGCTTCCACAAATTTTGTACAGATCCTTGCGACACGGGGCCGTGCATTATCATGCCGAAACACAAGGTGATGGCAGCGGATGGATTGCATGACAATGGATCTCGTCACGGTATCTCTGTGCATTCAAATCCCCATTGATCAAATGCACTTGTGTTCGTCGTCTGTAGCTTATGCCTGCCCATACCATAACCTCACCACCACGGGGCACTATGTTCACAACGTTGACATCAGCAAACCGTTCGCCCACATGATGCCATACACAAACGTGGTCTGTGGTTGGACATGCTGCCAAATTCTCTCAAACAACATTGGAGGAGGATTACGGCAGAGACATTAACACTAACAGCTCTTGTGGACGTTCCTGCAGTCATATTTTATTTCAGCTCATGAAACATGGGATCAACACTTTACATGTTGCATTTATATTTTTGTCAGTGTAAATGTAAACTAAATACATATTTGGTTAATCATTCAGCACTAGCAAAGGGTCAAGTCTATTGAAGTTGGTGCGCTCTATTCCGACCAGATTTGAGGCTTGAACAGAAAACTGTACTGAGATAGGATGCCATTCGTGAGAACATTTGCAGACTGTCAGCCTAGCTTAATCTTCTGCCTCTGCCTTGCCACTACACTTCCTCTCATCGCCATATGTGGTAATGATTGGATGCCCCTAGCAGACGCTTCGAGTTGTTCTACATGTGTCCAATCGGGGTTTCCACCGTTATGTCAACAATAGTTATTATTTACCACATTATTTACCACCTCATGTGTTTGCCTTCTGTTGAAAGAGCAGGCTGGGTCAGGGAGTTTCATTTAAAGACATTCATTGAGCTAGTCCACCTGTGCAACTTTCGGAACACTTTTTCAAACCACTTTTGCACGTGCCAGGTGTTTCCATACGATTTTGTTTTGGAGGAAGACACATGGGAAAACATGACTGTTGCTCCTCACTCAAAATGATGCACCTCATTTGCACACACCTGTTCAAACCTTCCTACCCACTGTGTACCCACTGTGTACCCACTGTGTACCCACTGTGTACCCACTGTGTACCCACTGTGTACCCACTGTGTACCCAGTGCATCAGTCACATTTCCAGACATCGGACAGGGAATTTGTTTGGGGGAAAAAATCATTTGTGTTCCTAGATTTGCTTGTCGCGTGTTTGAATGAGCATTCAAAGGAACTTTCCTTTTCGTCTCAAAAACAACTAAGAAATGTCCATTGTGCCTCCAAACAGACCGGCCTCATCCTCATCACTCATGAGTCAAATCATCAGACGGATCAGACACAGCAGAACAGACACACTGTACTTCACACCTAACATCTGAACACTACACTGCAATGGTGAAGACCATCTCCACAGTGCTCCTCATGTCCAGTGTGTTTGGAAAGAGACTGATGACTTGGGCACAAGCTCAGAAGTTCTGCAGAGATCATTATACTGGCCTGTCCTCCATCAGCAGTGATAGGGAAGAGTAACAGCTAAGAAGTGTTGCAGGTGGTTGGTTGTACCATTGGATCTGCATTGGTCTGTACAGAGAGCCTTACAACCTAACAGGCTAGAGGTGATCAGGAGGTGGATATGCAACCTACCTTGGGACCTGTGCACCCGTACAACCAAACAACGGCCTCTTGAAAAACGCTGATTTTCTCTATTGTGATGGGTGGCATGATAACTATGAGAATGTTCCATCCCCCTGCTGCTCTGTGCTGATTGTGGTGAGGGAGAGCAAGATGTGGGAGGAGGCCTCGGCAGCCTGGTGTCTGAGACGGAGCTGCGTCTGGCCCCGAGGGAGAGCAGGGAGGCCCAGACCACCTCGGCCCACGTGTGGACGGGCCTGCACTATTTTGCCGACCGCTGGCTGTGGGTGAACGGGGATCCCCTTGAGGACCAGGCCCCAGGGTGGACAGCATCAGTGTCCCCGCCTGGAACCTTCTATGTGGGGCAATTGCAACAGAGGCATGGTGGGAGGCCAACGATTGCCAGAAGGAACTCAGCTTAATCTGCTACTAAAGACTGAGACCTTTTTACGGAAGAGGGACCTGAGAATCTCATTGGGTGCATCTCAATAGTCCAAAATGCTTTTCTCGCAAATTCGAATAAGATTTTTCGGCATTATAATGCACGGCCCAAACAAAAAAAATACACTTTACTTCACACCTCACATCTGAACACAACACCGCAATGGAGAGACCATCTTAAATTCTTAAAATAAGAATTTGTTCTTAACTGACTTGCCTAGTTAAATAAAGATTTTAAAAATATAAAAAATCTCCACAGTGCTCCTCATGTCCAGTGTGTGAGGGATATTTGAGAAGAAACTAATGAAAGACTCATCTTGGGGCAATCAAAATTCTTTGGTATCTGAGAAGCACATCTATGTTTGACAATACATGGGCAATAGCTCAGGAGTTCTGCAGAGAGCCTTAGACTGACCTGTCGTCCTCCATCAGTGGAGAGGACAGTGTGCATCTCAATAGTCCAAAATGGTTTCCTCTCAAATCCTAATACCGTTTGAACAATAACGATCAAAAATCCACCATTTTCATATAAACATGCCCTATCTTCTGAAAATGTTCCGACAGACAGTGAAAAAGTACACACACTGTAAAGTACAAGCTCGTACAACTTTTCAATGAGAGCTATTTTACTTTTAACACAGCCCTGATCCTCCTTCAGGTTTAACTTTACTGTGAGTCATTGGAGGTAAGCAATTCTGTCTGCTTTATGATATATAAGCAGCATACAGTATGCCTTTACTTCCCCAGGAAAATACCGTTCTGACAGCGAGGCTGAATGTGAGCCAATTACGACTGTTGTGCATTTCCATTACTAGCGTGTCGGGTTCTATATTTGCCGTGTCAATTGAAGTAGCCCGCCGGGTTGCTAATAGCTAACAGCGTCTTTGACACAAACACATTGGAGGTGAACAACAGGTTATAACCGAGGGTCCAACGGAGACCCGGTGCTAATAGGAACAGGTTGCACCTCTCTGCTGTACTCCTTCCCTTACCGAACGGACCTGAGTACACTTAGTGATGATCAAACCCAGTTGGTGGGAGGAAGGAGGCAGCAGAGCGCCATTCAGTGCTGAATCAACCAATCGGAGACCTCTGCACCTCTTTCATGAGGTTATTAGACAGGAAGTGTGCCTCACAGCGGGTGCTGCCTCAATGCCAACCTGAAGTGATTGCCAAGGCAACAAACTCTGACGGTTAGGCCAACACACAAGGAGACCTCAGCATTAAGAATCTTTATATTATTAGAAAATGTTGGATAATCCATTAACTTTACACTGTTAGTTGAGATTAGAAGTCCACCCTCACTAGTTCTTCTTGTATCTGAGTGGCTCTCTGGTTGTAATAAATTCAAATATTCTTTAATTATACTAGTGTGGCTGCCCGAAGCCTGTCTGCAATCTGACTATTAAAGTGCCCCACTAATTTGATTTGATGTTGCCATACCAACCACGACCAGACAAATCTACGGGGATTTTTAGTTGGTGGCAATTCAAGTAGTTAGTCCTGTATTAGATGTTCAATTATGCAAAACAATGTATCTTTTTCAAAGGTTGATTTGATGGACGCTCCCTGTTGCAGATGATACTGTATGTATTAGTGAAATGGATTGTTTTGCGTCAAAACAGAATCAAAAGTGGAGAGTTTTTCTTCTGGGCCTGTAATCACAAAGCGTCTCAGAGTAGAAGTGTTGATCTAGAATCAGTTTTCACTTTTAGATCATAATGTTTAAGATTATATGGGCTGGTAGGATCTGATCATAGATCAGCACTCCTAGTCTGAGACACTTTGCCCTGAACCTTTCATTTCTTTGCACCTGCTTTGTCCATCACAATGGTATAACTGCCAAGCAGGAAGAATCCCATTAGCCATCACTGTCACTGTTACAATGGTGACATTACGTACCCTGGTCATTTGTTTGTTTTTCTAAATGACAAGTCTGACTGGGGCTGAGGAGATATCCTTGGATCGCCCACTACGGGAACAGGCACTTCGCATGAGAGGTTAAAGAACAGGTGTGTGTTCGTGTGAGGGTGTATGTCTGCATGTGCGTGTGTGTATGTGCGTATGTGCTGAGGGGTGTAAATGCTCAAAATAATACTTATCATGTGAGTTTAAAGGGCAGGTGTGTGTCTCTGAGAGTGTGTGAGAGATCTGCATGTGCACACACACACACACACACACTTTCGGAGACGCACTGACTATCAAAGGCACCTCGGCAGCATCCAATTTGACCAGGTCCATAAATGATTGAGTGGGGAGGGGGTCAGGTGTTTCTCTTCTATTTATGCCTGTGAACAAAGTTCCTACCCACTCGTTTCATTTCCGCCAGGCTTGTCACTCGGGACTCCAGAGGTGCCTTTGTTCAGACAGATTACACGACAGAGAAATTCATCAAATAAATCTTACAAATGTTTTTCCATGAATATAAACACTATTTGACTGTAATCAACACATTGGATTGGACAGACTAGACTTGGAGCTTTCAAATGGAAGATGTATTCCACTGAAGTGGAATATAAGTGGAATAACAGAGGTTTTTTTTCTCATTTTGAGTACAAATGGGGAGAAGAAGCACACACTCACTTTGAAAGTGTGCTTCAAAGCGCTTCAGAGTTAGTCCCAATAACACAGTCACTATGTACAATCAGTCACCCAAACATACGGCTATCATTTTTGATCAACACTCACTCTCCTATGTATTTATTTAGACAGTGAAACTGACATTGGTAAATGTGTCTCTATACTCCAGCATTTTGGATTTGAGATCAGACGGTTCATATGAGGCGACAGTATAGAATGTCACCTTTTATTTGAGGTTATTTTCATACGTATCTGTTTTACCATTTGAAATGAAAGCACTTTATGTATCTAGTCCCCGCATTCAAAAAAATATTTGGACAAATTCACTTATAGTGTTGTAGACGAGTCAAAAGTTTAGTATTTGCTACCGTATCCCTAGCCAGCGATGGCTACGTCAAGCATGTGGCTCAAACTTGTTGGATCCATTTGCAGTTTGTTTTGTTTTTGTTTCGGATTATGCAAATTCATCCAAAAAGCAAACGCTTCCAACAAGTTTGTAGTGTTAGAAGCTTGATGTAGACATTGTGTGCTAGGGGCCCAAATCCTAAACTTTTTGGCTAAATGTAATACGCTATAAAAGTGAATTTGTCTAACTACTTAGGACACCTTCAAAGGGACAAGATACTTAAAGTGCATTCATTTCGAAACGGCAAAACAAATGTATGAAAATACCCTCAAATAAAGAGTGACATTTTATACATTCGCCTCATAAAACATCTCAAATACCAAACTAAAAGATTCAGTTTCACTGTCCAAATAAATATGTAGGGGACAGTACCTCTGCACTAGCATTTCTTTTCTATCAAAGAAGCAGATAGATGCTCGGAAGGCGGGACTACAGCACCCCAACACACACACATTCACACTCACACACTACTTCTAATGCAGCAGCTGTGTCCCACCAAAGCCAGGCAGATTTCTAACCCTCGTCCATCGATTTAAAGAGATTTCTATCTGATCCTACAGAGCTTTGATTGACAGTTTTCAGGGAGAGCGATCACCAATCCCTCTCCCATCCCGCCCCCTGGCCATACTGTTTCTGTGCAGTTTAACGCCCAGCCATTATGCTGGGTTATGTGTGCGTCCATCTCTGGTCCTTCTCATGAATCTCATATCTGCCCAGTGGAGTGAAGAACTGCCAGGAGTTTCCTCCTCCCAGAACTTGACACTAACATAGAATACACATTTTTACGGCTTTTTCACTCCTCATTGCAGTCAATCATGCGACTGGATCGTGTTTTAAAGGCAATGTTCATGTGCGGGCATATTCTAGCTGTCAATCAAACATTTTTACCCCCATAATTAAAATGTCTCACAAGTGGAAGGCAATGTCCATGGGCAGCATCCTCTACCTGTCAATCAATTATTGTTCACCGCCACAATCAAAGTGAATAGTTTTTCCTATGAGAAGGTGATCTTCTTATGAGAATGTACATTTTTAGTTCTGCTTTCTAGTTGTATAATTGCTCTACGACGTCAGAACAGGTCATGTGGCCAGGGGCTGGGGAACTGGTGACGCCGCGCTACATCTCGTGGTGTTGCAGCATATGTTGCCTGCCAGCATATGTCAACTGCCGAGGGAGACCAGCCAATTAAACAGCAGTCTGTGGCAGGAGGTGGTCGACTGTAACACCGTCTCCCAGGTGCGTTTGTAGCGCAGGATCACTGAATTATTCCCGACCACCCCATTGGCTGCCTCCCTTTAAAAGTGCTGCCAGAAGAGGAGTAAGGTGAGCTTGTGTTTTGGCTATGCCTTTGAGATACAGGATGTGTATAGTGTGGACGTAGTACAAAAGTCCCTGCATCCCAAACCAGCCAGTGGAACCAGCCGGTGCTGCATCTTTCCTGAGACCTAGAAGTACTGTCACCCAGGTTAGAGAAATGCTTTTCAGGGCCAGTGTTCTAGACGATGTTTCGGGAGTTTGTTGTGTTGCAGTGCGGAGGGTTGTGAGTTCGCACCCCAGTCAGGGCAGAATTTCCACCCCTTCACACTTCCAGAGAGAAAAAAGTGCAACAGTGAAGAGTTGAATTTTACCTTGGAATAAACAGAACATTACTCATCTGTGGCCAGTGAGACTTTATACGCAGGCCGGCAGGAAGAGACAAATCTATATCTTATTTATGCAAGTGTCCTTCGTCCTCCAGATTGTCTGACACAAAAGCCTTTTCAGTGGTGTATCCCTGAGATGTTCTTTTCGATTCTCTACAGCTCCATTCAGTACATTTGTGCTCTTACTGTGTGATCAACACTAGATAATAACAGAAGCATTTGAGATGACATGTCTCAAGTGCAATCTTTCAGGAAGTCAGGTGTCTTTCTCTAACTGGCTATATTGTTTAGTGAGTGTGATTGGACCATTTGAGCATCCTATAGTTACTTTGTATGCTACAAAGAGACACAATGAAAGGCAAACAAAAGAAGTCAACATCAGCACCCACCTGAGACAAAAAAGACATGAATGACCCCATGTTGAGAATTGTATGGGATATTATAATATTACATCTGCATGAAGAAGCCTGACACAGATTCTACTGCCGAGGTTCTACAGTGCTGACAGAGAAAGAAGCCCAGCCTAGTTAACTGCACTGGCCCACTTGGCAGTGTCTCAGCGTGGGCTCTCTCTCGCTCTCTGTCTTTCGCTCTGTCTTTCTCTCACTCTCTCCATCGCTATCTCTCTCTCTCTCTTTCTCTCCACCATCTCCCTCTCTGTTTGTCTCTCTCTATCTGTCTCTCTCCCTCCCTCTCTTTCTCCACCATCTCTGTCTCTCTCTCTCTGTCTCGTTCTCTCTGTCTGTTTCTGTCTCTCTCTCTCTCCGTCTCTCTCTCCCCACCATCTCTGTCTCTGTCTGTCTTGTTCTCTCTCTCCCTCTCACTCCACCATCTCTCTCTTTCTCTCCATGCTCTCTCTCTCTCCATCCCAGCTGTGTTCTACAGTGTTATTTATCCTGGTCTTCTGGAACAACAGCTTATCGCACCATCCAAGCCTGTTCCAATTAGCTCTACTTCATGGGATCATCGACACACTCTCTAAGCATCTGCTCTGTCGTGCGCATGTATGTGTGTGAGTCACTGACAGGGTTCGAACCCATGTCTCGTGAAAAGTGCATTGGCCCGCTAAGCCAAACACCTGCGCCTAATTGAAAGGGTAGACACCTGCGTCTCAGTCTTTGTGTGATATGTTTAATTTGATAGATGTTGCTTAGCTCAACATAACTGCAAATCAGTACCTACATTCTTTCAATTGGAACCATGTCTCTCTCATTCCTTTCCAAGCCAACTTACGTGATATAAGGCCGGGTTGTTTTTTTCCCAGCTACTCTCGTGTTGAGACCGTACCACCAAACAAAGAGAGGAAGGAAAGAGAGTGGAATGAACGAGAGTGGAGTGTGGAGACCGTACCACCAAACAAAGAGAGGAAGGAAAGAGAGTGGAATGAACGAGAGAGGAGTGTGGAGACCGTACCACCAAACAAAGAGAGGAAGGAAAGAGAGTGGAATGAACGAGAGAGGAGTGTTGAGACCGTACCACCAAACAAAGAGAGGAAGGAAAGAGAGTGGAATGAACGAGAGAGGAGTGTGGAGACCGTACCACCAAACAAAGAGAGGAAGGAAAGAGAGTGGAAAGAACGAGAGAGGAGTGTGGAGACCGTACCACCAAACAAAGAGAGGAAGGAAAGAGAGTGGAATGAACGAGAGAGGAGTGTGGAGACCGTACCACCAGACAAAGAGAGGAAGGAAAGAGAGTGGAATGAACGAGAGAGGAGTGTGGAGACCGTACCACCAGACAAAGAGAGGAAGGAAAGAGAGTGGAATGAACGAGAGAGGAGTGTGAGACCGTACCACCAAACAAAGAGAGGAAGGAAAGAGAGTGGAATGAACGAGAGAGGAGTGTTGAGACCGTAACAAAGAGAGGAAGGAAAGAGAGTGGAATGAACGAGAGAGGAGTGTGGAGACCGTACCACCAAACAAAGAGAGGAAGGAAAGAGAGTGGAATGAACGAGAGAGGAGTGTGGAGACCGTACCGCCAAACAAAGAGAGGAAGGAAAGAGAGTGGAATGAACGAGAGAGGAGTGTGGAGACCGTACCACCAAACAAAGAGAGGAAGGAAAGAGAGTGGAATGAACGAGAGAGGAGTGTGGAGACCGTACCACCAAACAAAGAGAGGCAGGAAAGAGAGTGGAATGAACGAGAGAGGAGTGTGGAGACCGTACCACCAGACAAAGAGAGGAAGGAAAGAGAGTGGAATGAACGAGAGAGGAGTGTGGAGACCGTACCTCCAAACAAAGAGAGGAAGGAAAGTCCTTCTGTAGCTCAGTTGGTAGAGCATGGCGCTTGTAACGCCAGGGTAGTGGGTTCGATCCCCGGGACCACCCATACGTAGAATGTATGCACACATGACTGTAAGTCGCTTTGGATAAAAGCGTCTGCTAAATGGCATATATTATTATTATTATTATTATAAGGAAAGAGAGTGGAATGAACGAGAGAGGAGTGTGGAGACCGTACCACCAAACAAAGAGAAGAAGGAAAGAGAGTGGAATGAACGAGAGAGGAGTGTTGAGACCGTACCACCAAACAAAGAGAGGAAGGAAAGAGAGTGGAATGAACAAGAGAGGAGTGTGGAGACCGTACCACCAAACAAAGAGAGGAAGGAAAGAGAGTGGAATGAACGAGAGAGGAGTGTGGAGACCGTACCGCCAAACAAAGAGAGGAAGGAAAGAGAGTGGAATGAACGAGAGAGGAGTGTGGAGACCGTACCACCAAACAAAGAGAGGAAGGAAAGAGAGTGGAATGAACGAGAGAGGAGTGTGGAGACCGTACCACCAAACAAAGAGAGGCAGGAAAGAGAGTGGAATGAACGAGAGAGGAGTGTGGAGACCGTACCACCAGACAAAGAGAGGAAGGAAAGAGAGTGGAATGAACGAGAGAGGAGTGTGGAGACCGTACCTCCAAACAAAGAGAGGAAGGAAAGTCCTTCTGTAGCTCAGTTGGTAGAGCATGGCGCTTGTAACGCCAGGGTAGTGGGTTCGATCCCAAACAAAGGACCACCCAATACGTAGAATGTATGCACACATGACTGTAAGAGCTTTGGATAAAAGCGTCTGCTAAATGGCATATATTATTATTATTAAAGAGATAAGGAAAGAGAGTGGAATGAACGAGAGAGAGGAGTGTGGAGACCGTACCACCAAACAAAGAGAAGAAGGAAAGAGAGTGGAATGAACGAGAGAGGAGTGTGGAGACCGTACCACCAAACAAAGAGAGGAAGGAAAGAGAGTGGAATGAACGAGAGAGGAGTGTGGAGACCGTACCACCAGACAAAGAGAGGAAGGAAAGAGAGTGGAATGAACGAGAGAGGAGTGTGGAGACCGTACCACCAGACAAAGAGAGGAAGGAAAGAGAGTGGAATGAACGAGAGAGGAGTGTGGAGACCGTACCACCAAACAAAGAGAGGAAGGAAAGAGAGTGGAATGAACGAGAGAGGAGTGTGGAGACCGTACCACCAGACAAAGAGAGGAAGGAAAGAGAGTGGAATGAACGAGAGAGGAGTGTGGAGACCGTACCACCAAACAAAGAGAGGAAGGAAAGAGAGTGGAATGAACGAGAGAGGAGTGTGGAGACCGTACCACCAAACAAAGAGAGGAAGGAAAGAGAGTGGAATGAACGAGAGAGGAGTGTGGAGACCGTACCGCCAAACAAAGAGAGGAAGGAAAGAGAGTGGAATGAACGAGAGAGGAGTGTGGAGACCGTACCACCAGACAAAGAGAGGAAGGAAAGAGAGTGGAATGAACGAGAGAGGAGTGTGGAGACCGTACCACCAAACAAAGAGAGGAAGGAAAGAGAGTGGAATGAACGAGAGAGGAGTGTGGAGACCGTACCACCAAACAAAGAGAGGAAGGAAAGAGAGTGGAATGAACGAGAGAGGAGTGTGGAGACCGTACCACCAAACAAAGAGAGGAAGGAAAGAGAGTGGAATGAACGAGAGAGGAGTTTGGAGACCGTACCACCAAACAAAGAGAGGAAGGAAAGAGAGTGGAATGAACGAGAGAGGAGTGTGGAGACCGTACCACCAAACAAAGAGAGGAAGGAAAGAGAGTGGAATGAACGAGAGAGGAGTGTTGAGACCGTACCACCAAACAAAGAGAGGAAGGAAAGAGAGTGGAATGAACGAGAGAGGAGTGTGGAGACCGTACCACCAGACAAAGAGAGGAAGGAAAGAGAGTGGAATGAACGAGAGAGGAGTGTGGAGACCGTACCACCAAACAAAGAGAGGCAGGAAAGAGAGTGGAATGAACGAAAGAGGAGTTTGGAGACCGTACCACCAAACAAAGAGAGGAAGGAAAGAGAGTGGAATGAACGAGAGAGGAGTGTGGAGACCGTACCACCAAACAAAGAGAGGAAGGAAAGAGAGTGGAATGAACGAGAGAGGAGTGTGGAGACCGTACCACCAAACAAAGAGAGGAAGGAAAGAGAGTGGAATGAACGAGAGAGGAGTGTGGAGACCGTACCACCAAACAAAGAGAGGAAGGAAAGAGAGTGGAATGAACGAGAGAGGAGTGGGAGACCGTACCACCAGACAAAGAGAGGAAGGAAAGAGAGTGGAATGAACGAGAGAGGAGTGTGGAGACCGTACCACCAGACAAAGAGAGGAAGGAAAGAGAGTGGAATGAATGAGAGAGGAGTGTGGAGACCGTACCGCCAAACAAAGAGAGGAAGGAAAGAGAGTGGAATGAACGAGAGAGGAGTGTGGAGACCGTACCACCAAACAAAGAGAGGAAGGAAAGAGAGTGGAATGAACGAGAGAGGAGTGTGGAGACCGTACCACCAGACAAAGAGAGGAAGGAAAGAGAGTGGAATGGACGAGAGAGGAGTGTGGAGACCGTACCACCAAACAAAGAGAGGAAGGAAAGAGAGTGGAATGAACGAAAGAGGAGTGTGGAGACCGTACCACCAAACAAAGAGAGGAAGGAAAGAGAGTGGAATGAACGAGAGAGGAGTGTGGAGACCGTACCACCAAACAAAGAGAGGCAGGAAAGAGAGTGGAATGAACGAAAGAGGAGTTTGGAGACCGTACCACCAAACAAAGAGAGGAAGGAAAGAGAGTGGAATGAACGAGAGAGGAGTGTGGAGACCGTACCACCAAACAAAGAGAGGAAGGAAAGAGAGTGGAATGAACGAGAGTGGAGTGTTGAGACCGTACCACCAAACAAAGAGAGGAAGGAAAGAGAGTGGAATGAACGAGAGAGGAGTGTTGAGACCGTACCACCAGACAAAGAGAGGAAGGAAAGAGAGTGGAATGAACGAGAGAGGAGTGTGGAGACCGTACCACCAAACAAAGAGAGGCAGGAAAGAGAGTGGAATGAACGAAAGAGGAGTTTGGAGACCGTACCACCAAACAAAGAGAGGAAGGAAAGAGAGTGGAATGAACGAGAGAGGAGTTGGAGACCGTACCACCAAACAAAGAGAGGAAGGAAAGAGAGTGGAATGAACGAGAGAGGAGTGTGGAGACCGTACCACCAAACAAAGAGAGGAAGGAAAGAGAGTGGAATGAACGAGAGAGGAGTGTGGAGACCGTACCACCAAACAAAGAGAGGCAGGAAAGAGAGTGGAATGAACGAAAGAGGAGTTTGGAGACCGTACCACCAAACAAAGAGAGGAAGGAAAGAGAGTGGAATGAACGAGAGAGGAGTGTGGAGACCGTACCACCAAACAAAGAGAGGAAGGAAAGAGAGTGGAATGAACGAAAGAGGAGTTTGGAGACCGTACCACCAAACAAAGAGAGGAAGGAAAGAGAGTGGAATGAACGAGAGAGGAGTGTGGAGACCGTACCACCAGACAAAGAGAGGAAGGAAAGAGAGTGGAATGAACGAGAGAGGAGTGTGGAGACCGTACCACCAGACAAAGAGAGGAAGGAAAGAGAGTGGAATGAACGAGAGAGGAGTGTGGAGACCGTACCACCAAACAAAGAGAGGAAGGAAAGAGAGTGGAATGAACGAGAGAGGAGTTTGGAGACCGTACCACCAAACAAAGAGAGGCAGGAAAGAGAGTGGAATGAACGAAAGAGGAGTTTGGAGACCGTACCACCAAACAAAGAGAGGAAGGAAAGAGAGTGGAATGAACGAGAGAGGAGTGTGGAGACCGTACCACCAAACAAAGAGAGGAAGGAAAGAGAGTGGAATGAACGAGAGAGGAGTGTGGAGACCGTACCACCAAACAAAGAGAGGCAGGAAAGAGAGTGGAATGAACGAAAGAGGAGTTTGGAGACCGTACCACCAAACAAAGAGAGGAAGGAAAGAGAGTGGAATGAACGAGAGAGGAGTGTGGAGACCGTACCACCAAACAAAGAGAGGAAGGAAAGAGAGTGGAATGAACGAGAGTGGAGTGTTGAGACCGTACCACCAAACAAAGAGAGGAAGGAAAGAGAGTGGAATGAACGAGAGAGGAGTGAAGCAGTAATTACTGGCTTGGTTGCTGTGTTTCAGGGCTGCTGCCTGTGTTAGTGGCTCAAGGTGCCTAGCTAAGTGAAATAGACTGCTTTCTTTGAAGGGCATTCTGTCCTCATATAGAGGTGTAACTAAGCACACACACACACACACACACGCACGCACGCACATGCACATGCATATACACACATACACATACACATACACATACACATACACATACACATACACATACACATACACATACACATACACATACACATACACATACACATACACATACACTTAATGAAAGAGAACAACTCTCTGGGCTGATATGTGACCCGCTAGCACCTCCCCTGGTAAGAGGGGAATGAGGCAACCTCAGAGTTCCACACAAGGATACTAGATTGACACATACAGGAATGAAATGGACATGGAATGGTAGTGGTTCTATAATGGACAGAAAACAGGGGTAATGAATACACTGTACACAATACAATAACTCATAGCACAAGTAGAGTCGCAAAGCTATTAACAAAGGAAGGACTGTCGACTGCAGTGTATCAATGGAACATTATGCCAATCTATACAGTATTGTCACGTCTACTCCAATTGCCCCGCTCCGGCGCTCAACGTTGCCGGTTTACTAACCACCAGACCTGGCAACTCATTATTACGGACACCTAGCAACCCATCACTACGCACACCTGCGCCCCATCATCCTTGATTACTTACCATTTATCTATCACTCTATTTCTGTCAGTCATCAGGTAGTATTGTTTATATTTCCTTGTTAGACGCTGCTCTTGTTTTGTATTCCTTCCATGCGTCTACCTTACAAGTATTCGTATGTGTGATATATGTGAAGTAACCCAGACTGCTCTACATTGAAAGTTACATGTGAAGCCTCGTACAAGGGATTACTTTACAATTGTCCCATCACTGGTGAAGTTAGTTTAATTCATTCATGCATTTGTGTGTTCAGCTAGAGTAAGAACCTCTGCAGTTTAAAAAAAAAAACGGATCCGAATGAACGTTGTTTCCACGTCACTTCGTCGCCATTTCAACTAAATTATTTGTTGTCATCAACATATGGGGGGGAAATCGCCCATTTTTCTTTACCTAAATCCTGTGACATGGTGAAATATTTGATTAATTTGACGTTGGTTGACAACTCAACCAAAGTTCAATCAAAACTAGAAGTGACATCTGTGTCTAACCAGTGGGGGAATGCACGGGACTCATGATGCTTTGCCAATCCTTTATCAGCCTTGTCATCTTGGTATCATAGAACCAAAATTACATTCTAACCCTTTTGTCAAATGACTTGCCTAGTTCTCTCAGTTTGCTTCATCTGCATTTGAAATCCGCTGAGCATTGGACTTTAGAAGCACGACCATGACTGATATCCCTCTATCTGCCTGCGCAGCTTTCCTACCCCATTTGTAATCCCATCCAATTCCAGGTTTGCAGACGCGAGACCCCTACGGAATACCAGGAAGAAATTCCCAGGGATTTTCTGCCTCATCTGTTCCTGGGAAGCAGATGGTGATGGAAAACTGAAAGGTGTCGTTTGTCTTCATCAGCCTCCCACTCCGCGAGGGTCGAATGGAGAGGAAGAGGAAGAGGGGGAGGAGGAGGTGGAGGGAAGAAAGGAGAATGCAGGTTATCTATAAATGGCTATGACTGAGAATGTCGTGTGAGCTGGGAGCTTGAGACATGAGACATGTCAGCTCCGAGATTACTAATATAGATTTTCCCATACAGCCTGGGATATGGAGGGACAGTAGAACGGAGAGAGGAGAGGGGTGGAGTGTGGTGTGGGGGGCGGAGGTGCTCCCAGCTAGAACATGTGGATCTTTGGAAGTTGTGGGAAAGTACGTTTTTGGTTTTCCATTGGTTCTGGGTACAAAGCCATACGTTTCCTGACTGGTAAAACTGACAGTATTTTCAACTTTCCGAGAAGTGAATTACAGTTCCCTATTCTGTGAACCTTAATGTTTAGGTTGCAGGGAGGTTCTGAGAACGTTTTACTATGGTTCACTGAATGTTTCTTTGAATGTAAATTATAGGTTATTTGAAGGTAATAAAAATGATTTTCTGAAAACATGTTTTTTGATAACAATGCTAGCTTAGTTTGGCTTAACTGTTTTGAACTCCAAGCACTGATGGAAATTGATTTGCTTAGGCATTAATCATGCAAATACATTTTTTCTATTGTGGCACAGCATTAGTGAATTTCTAAGCTATGCTCTTCTGTTTTAGAACTAATTCCATGGCTAGATAGTTTTGTTGATGCTGACAACGGAATGTATAGGTTTTCAATAACATTCTTAGAACCTTCTCTGAAAGTTACTAAAGTTTTCTTGTGGTTTTTATGAAAGGTTTTCTTAATGTTCTCTGAACAATGTGAGAACATGACTTTAAATAGAAATAACCATATGGAAACTTGTAGGAAACGTTATGCTGAAGCACTAAAATTCCCACAGAAGAATGTTGTTTCTTAACGTCCTCTGAACTATTTGAACACATTCCAATGTCAAACCAGTTGGAGAGCGTTTGTAGAACATTACCAAAATTGAAATTAAATGTAAACGTATGAACTTTCAGGAGACGTTCTGTTAAAACTTCTTCAGGGTCAGTGGGTCCCCTGCGGGATGGTTGCGCTAACGTAGGCTAATTGCGATCAGCATGAGGTTGTAAGTAACAAGAACATTTCCCAGGACATCTGATATTGGCAGAAAGCTTAAATACTTGTTAATCTAACTGCACTGTCCAATTAACAGAGCTATTACAGTGAAATAATGCCATGCTATTGTTTGATGAGAATGCACAGTTTTGAACATGAAAAGTTATTAATAAAAAAATTAGGCACATTTGGGCAGTCTTGACGCAACAGAAATGCAATGGTTCATTGGATCAGACTAAAACTTTGCACATACACTGCTGCCATCTAGTGGCCAATATCTAAATTGCACCTGGCCTGAAATACATAACATTATGGCCTTTCTCTTGCATTTCAAAGATGATGGTACACAAAAAAATACAAAAAACTTTTTTTTTCTTTGTATTATCTTTTACCAGATCTAATGTGTTATATTCTCTTACATTCCTTTCACATTTCCACAAACTTCAAAGTGTTTCCTTTCAAATGGTACCAAGAAAATGCATATCCTTGCTTCTGGGCCTGAGCTACAGGCAGTTAGATTTGGGTATGCCATTTTTGGCGAAACTGGAAAAAAAGGGGCCGATCCTTAAACGTGCTGAGTTGGTTCCAAAGCCAAGCAACTATCCTGCACCATTCCCAGAAAGTTGTGGGAAGGTTCTATGCAAAATAACCATAGGACAACCACACTCTCACCGAGCTATAAGTAATATATGGTTCTCAGAACGTTATATGCTAGCTGGGTTATCTCCTATGTGACTCTCTCTGTCGCTACCCACTCCTCTCTTTCTCCTCTCATTTATCTCTTTCTCACTTTCTCTCTCTCTCTGCCTCCCTCCCTCTCCTCCTCCCCAGAGCCTCCTCTTTGACATGCTGCACCACAATTATGTATCACTGTGCCATCTGCCCCATCAAAAGTGAATAACTTTACAACCGCACTTTCTCTCTCTGCTGAGACACATAAACACATACAGGTAGCCTCGAGGTTAGAGCATTGGGCCAGTAACTGATAGGTTGCTGATTTGAATTATGGAGCTGACAAGGTGAAAAATGTGTCACTGTACCCTTGAGCAAAGCACTTCACCCCAATTGCTCCAGGGGTGCAGGACAATGGGGACTCTGGCTGTGACCCCATTCCTTGCAGATGTCTCAGGGGGAGTTGGGATATGCAAGAAACACATTTTCATTACGCACTTGTACAAGTGTGTAACAGGACAAGTAAAAGCACCCCCCCCCTAATTAGTATCACACACCTGCCCTTTAACCTTCCATGAGAATCAAATGAAATAAAATGTGCCGAATACAACAGGTGTTACCGTGAAATGCTTACTTACAAGCCCTTAATCAACAATGCAGTTTTAAGAAAAATAAGAATTAAGAAAATATTTACTAAATAAATAAAAGTAAAAAAATGTAATAAATAAAAACAATACAATGACAATTGTTGGTAGGGGTAAAGTGACTATGCATAGATAATAAACAGAGTAGCAGTAGCATAAAAAAGGGGGGGGGTGGACAATGCAAGTACTCCGGGTAGCCTGTTACCGTAGTGTGGCGGTCCAAGCTAAGCTCTCTGCCCCAATCAGACAGGTCCTTTAGAATAACAAACAAATGGGCAGGGTGTGTCACCATGACTGTGGTCATCCTACAACACATCTCAGACCAGTGTGCAGCAACTAGCAATGCTATATCGACTGCGGACCGGGACATTCACTTGATCAGCTAGCTATGCTGGTAACTTGTTTGGTCCAACGTGACCAGTGGCTCATTCTAGTTAGTCTAGTTAGTCCTTTCTAGGTTCCATGGGGTTTACAGCTACACGACAAACCCCCCCCCTGTCCATGCTGGGAAAGATCCTACCCTCCCTGGGGCCTTTATCAGCCTCCCTCAGTCTCAGTCTGCTCCAGAAGGTTGCTGTTCTAATGTTCTAATCAGCAGGACAGGAGTAATGGCAGACAGGAGGGGGTGCCCCGTGCCCGGAATAAGAACAGGGATCAAAAGAGGGACACTCCTCGTCACTCACTCACTGGTGATTGGCCTCCACAGAGGGAGGGAGAGCGCTCTCGGCTACAGGCAGACAGACACCCAGTCAGCTGAGAGTAAACAGCTCCACCACAACCACCCCTCTCACACATAGCTCCGCTGATGATTGGAGTTCAATTGGAAAGGAGAGGAGAGGCATGCAATGCACCATAGTAATCAATGGAGCTGCGCTCTGGCTTTGCTCTAGTTTAGTCGGCAACTCTTGACATTGGGGAACATCATTGTGTTGATCCTTTTTATTTTCCCTCCAGAGTTGACCTTCCTAAATGGACCCTGTGATGATGGAGTATTATTGATATGATTGTTGAACAGAGGGAATGTAAGGTAAAGGTTGTTAGTGATGATGATGATGATGATGGTGAAGCAGGGCTAGTGCTGCTGATCTCAGAACTGGTAACCTTCTTGGGACGGTAGTAGTTCCATCTAGTCTATCTTATGGCATCGCGTGATCTAGAGGGACAACATGTTCAATGGTCCATCCGTCAATCACCAAAACAGCTGTCTTTAGAAGGACTTTTTAATGTACAAGTTCTCTTCATAAAATGGCTTACGGCTCCATCTAGTGGGTCTTTTTTTTAAGAAACAGGAGACAGAAGTTCCATGAACAGTGATCCATTGTTGGCATGAGTTATACTCACAATAACTTACATGATATGGATGTGCAATGTGACTGCTGTATGTGACTACTCAACAGGAGTAGAAAATAAACTCATATATATTCTCAGCAAAGAGCAATTTCTCAAGCAATAATTTTTTTCTGGGAGTGGTCTGAGTATGGAAGGGGAGAAAAAGCTGTTATTGTCAGAGAGGTTTAGACCTCTTTCTTATTGGTCCATGACATAATTTACCACCTGGTGATGTAACCAGGCAGGCCAAAACGCCATCCTAGCTAAACAGACTGAAATTTCAGGCGGCCTTTTCAAACAGCTCTTACACTAAAAAGGACATTATCATTATGTTCACAATTTCACATTATTATTCGAACCTCATAGTGTGGAAATATATATAAAAGACAGCAAATGTTCGTATTTGACTGCATTGGGCCTAATGTTTCCTCTTTCTGAAGTGAGCAATACCGCCTCCTATTGTTGAGCATCTGAAAGAGTATTACAAAATAATCACACATTGGCTTGTGGCACAATTAACATAAACAGGCTAACTCTTTACCTAACAAATTACTTTGTTTTATCTCAATCAAATCTTTAGAGGGTGATTTCTCCTCTTCCGCCTGCTGCTGGGCTGCCAGAGTCTGCCAATCTCCTTCTCTGCTTTCACCAGCTTTGTGGCCAACTGCTGGCCCCAGGCTCTTTTTCGAAATGCCTCTCTTCCTTCATTATTGCCATCTTGCCCTCCAGCTCAGCCTTGAGCTGCTCAAAGGAGATCCTCTTCGCCCGCCATTGCTCCACATTAGCCTGGATCTCTCTCAGCTGGGTGCAGATAGTCGAGACTGTTTCCCTTTCAGTGAACTTGTTCTCCAGCTCACTCTTCTTCTCCTCCATTTTCCCTGGCTCACTCCTTAGCTCGTCACAGGCGTTCTTCTCCTCATTCAAAGCTCTAGCCAGCTGAGAGGCCCCGCTCTCCTTGTCCTGCAGTCTGGCCTCCATAACTGCCATCTCCCCCTCCAGCTGGGAGGCCCTGGTCTCAGACTCTTCGTTGATTCTAAGTGTGTCTTTCAGAGCCTTCTCCAGCTGGGAGGCCCTGGTCTCAGACTCCTCGTTGATTCTAAGTGTATCTTTCAGAGCCTTCTCCAGCTGAGAGGCCCTGGTCTCAGACTCCTCGTTGATTCTAAGTGTGTCTTTCAGAGCCTTCTCCAGCTGGGAGGCCCTGGTCTCAGACTCCTCGTTGATTCTAAGTGTGTCTTTCAGAGCCTTCTCCAGCTGGGAGGCCCTGGTCTCAGACTCCTCGTTGATTCTAAGTGTGTCTTTCAGAGCCTTCTCCAGCTGGGAGGCCCTGGTCTCAGACTCCTCGTTGATTCTAAGTGTGTCTTTCAGAGCCTTCTCTAGCTGGGAGGCCCTGGTCATCCTTCAGTTGATAAGATGTCTCTTCAAGGCCTCTCTCTCCATCCACAAGGCTCATCCACATTCCTCTCCCGCTCCTCAATGGTTCTCTGCTGCATGGCCCCACAGAGCGTCTCTTCAGGCTGTCCTTGACGTTCTGCAGCTCACAAAAAAAATGTTTTTGAACATTTTATCGTTGGTGTTCCGCCATAGATACGTTTCGACACAGATCCTAAATTTTTATTTTATTTTATTTATTTCACCTTTATTTAACCAGGTAGGCTAGTTGAGAACAAGTTCTCATTTGCAACTGCGACCTGGCCAAGATACGCGATTGAGAAAAACTGTAAGTAAACAGATCTTATACAGCTAGCTTATATACCTCGCTGACAGAATCCATTTTATACTAGTTTATAAAATTACATCTGAGTAATTTAGCAGACGCTCTTATCAAGAGCCTTACTAGTTAGTGCATTCATAGCTAGGTGGGACAGTCACATATCACAGGAATGCTAAGTACACATTTCCTCAATAAAGTAGTTATCAGCAAAGTCAGCTGATAGAAAGGGGTGGGGTGGGTGTGAGGGGGGAGGGGTCTATTGTATGTGTTGGTTCATTCAGGACATTCCTTATAACGTATAACATAAAGTGCTGTGTGTCAACGTATCATGATTGAGATGTTTTGCTATCACCTCCAGATGTGGTTTGATGTCTTTTCAGTACAGTCTGTGCTGCGCACTGGCCATCAGCGGAGGGATGGTTTATGTTTGTTGTAGGAATATAGCGTTTGGTGTGCGCATCTGCACTAAACATTAGGAACACCTTCCTAATGTTTAGTTGCACCCCCTTTTGCCCTCAGAACTGCTTCAATTCGTCGAGGCATGCACTCTACAGGGTGTCGAAAGCGTTCCACAGGGATGCTGACCCATGTTGACTCCAAAGCTTCACAGTTGTGTCAAGTTGGCTGGATGGTGGACCATTCTTGATACACATGGGAAACTGTTGAGCATTACAAATATATATTTTTTTAACACCAGCGTTGCAGTTCTTGACACACTCAAACCAGTGCGCGCCTAGCATACCCCGCTTAAATATTTTGTCTTGCCCATTCACCCTCTGAATGGCACACATACATCATCTCTCAATTGTCTCAAGGCTTAAAAATCCTTCTTTAACCTGTCTCCCCCCTTCATCCACACTGATTGAAGTGGATTTAACAAGTGACATCAATAAGGGATCTTAGCTTTCACCTGGATTCACCTTGTCAGTATGTCATGGAATGTTTTCCCGAATGTTCTGCAAATTAATGAAGTGTTTTTTATTGAGCATTTACTCCCTGTAGCTAATGTAAAAATATATACATAAAGTTAGAATACACGTTATGTTCAGATAAGAACCAAGTGCAGACTATGTTGAAGTAACACTTTATTTCAACAACAGGGGCAGGCAAACAGGTCAAAGCAGACAGGGGTCAATAATCCAGAGTAGTGGGGCAAAGGTAGAGGACGGCAGGCAGGCCCAGGCAGAGATCGGTAATCGAGAGTAGTGGGGCAAAGGTAGAGGACGGCAGGCAGGCCCAGGCAGAGATCAGTAATCCAGAGTAGTGGGGCAAAGGTAGAGAACAGCAGGCAGGCCCAGGCAGAGATCGGTAATCCAGAGTAGTGGGGCAAAGGTAGAGGACGGCAGGCAGGCCCAGGCAGAGATCGGTAATCCAGAGTAGTGGGGCAAAGGTAGAGGACGGCAGGCAGGCCCAGGCAGAGATCGGTAAAACAGAGTAGTGGGGCAAAGGTAGAGGACGGCAGGCAGGCCCAGGCAGAGATCGGTAATCCAGAGTAGTGGGGCAAAGGTAGAGGACGGCAGGCAGGCCCATGCAGAGATCGGTAATCCAGAGTAGGGGCAAAGGCACCGGCAAAGGCACTCAGCTCCGAGTCAAGACAGGCAAGGGTCAAAACCAGACGGGTGGGGGCTGAGACCAACCACTGGTTGACTTGACCAAACAAGACAAACTGGCAACAGACAAACAGAGAACACAGGTGTAGGTACTCAGGGGATAATGGGGAAGGTGGGCAACACCTGGAGGGAGGAGGAGACAAACACAAGGACAGGTGAAACAAATCAGGGCGTGACACTTTACAGTCAATTTCTTTTTGCCAACCTGGAGGATGTTTTTCCCAATGGTGTATTTAAAGAGGAAGTTCAGTATTTTACAACACTCAATGTTAGATGGTCCAGGTGAGTTATTAAGAACCAGTTCTTATTTACAATGACAGCCTGGTCACTGACAACTGGGAAGTGCAGAGCAATACATCAAATAACAAAACAACATTGAAATCACAGGACAAGACAGACAGAAGGACAGGGACAGTTGACAAACACAAAAACAGAAGAGTTACAGCACAAGGAGAACAGATATCACACCACGGGACAGAAACGCATGGCCACAGCACGACACTTAACAAAAACAGAAGAGTTACAGCACAAGGAGAACAGATATCACACCACGGGACAGAAACGCATGGCCACAGCACGACACTTAATAAAAACAGAAGAGTTACAGCACACGGAGAACAGATATCACACCACGGGACAGAAACGCATGGCCACAGCACGACACTTAATAAAAACAGAAGAGTTACAGCACAAGGAGAACAGATATCACACCACGGGACAGAAACGCATGGCCACAGCACGACACTTAATAAAAACAGAAGAGTTACAGCACAAGGAGAACAGATATCACACCACGGGACAGAAACGCATGGCCACAGCACGACACTTAATAAAAACAGAAGAGTTACAGCACAAGGAGAACAGATATCACACCACGGGACAGAAACGCATGGCCACAGCACGACACTTAATAAAAACAGAAGAGTTACAGCACAAGGAGAACAGATATCACACCACGGGACAGAAACGCATGGCCACAGCACGACACTTAATAAAAACAGAAGAGTTACAGCACAAGGAGAACAGATATCACACCACGGGACAGAAACGCATGGCCACAGCACGACACTTAATAAAAACAGAAGAGTTACAGCACAAGGAGAACAGATATCACACCACGGGACAGAAACGCATGGCCACAGCACGACACTTAATAAAAACAGAAGAGTTACAGCACAAGGAGAACAGATATCACACCACGGGACAGAAACGCATGGCCACAGCACGACACTTAATAAAAACAGAAGAGTTACAGCACAAGGAGAACAGATATCACACCACGGGACAGAAACGCATGGCCACAGCACGACACTTAATAAAAACAGAAGAGTTACAGCACAAAGAGAACAGATATCACACCACGGGACAGAAACGCATGGCCACAGCACGACACTTAATAAAAACAGAAGAGTTACAGCACAAGGAGAACAGATATCACACCACGGGACAGAAACGAATGGCCACAGCACGACACTTAATAAAAACAGAAGAGTTACAGCACAAAGAGAACAGATATCACACCACGGGACAGAAACGCATGGCCACAGCACGACACTTAATAAAAACAGAAGAGTTACAGCACAAGGAGAACAGATATCACACCACGGGACAGAAACGCATGGCCACAGCACGACACTTAATAAAAACAGAAGAGTTACAGCACAAAGAGAACAGATATCACACCACGGGACAGAAACGCATGGCCACAGCACGACACTTAATAAAAACAGAAGAGTTACAGCACAAGGAGAACAGATATCACACCACGGGACAGAAACGCATGGCCACAACACGACACTTAACAAAAACAGTCAGCATAGATAGTAGACGGTCAGCAATAAGTATGATAGAATATCAGGTACAGTGTCTATATGAAACATTTTAAGCGTCCATTGGAATGTCCATAATTCGCATGCTATTTGTTAGAATAACACGTTTTCCGTGAAAATGTCTATGAATGATGTGATTCTGCAGAGTAACAAGTTAAAGTCAGTGAGAATGACCAAGAATGACGTGATAGGTTGCTGTGTGTCCACGGTGGAACTCAGACCGGGACATTGACTGACCAGCTGAGGGAGTGGAGGCCACAATGGTAATGCGGGACCAGGGAAGGCAGGAACAGGCTTGGACTAAGCAGCTGGGCAGCCAGCAAATGCCGGGACCGCAGAGGGGACAGTCGCCAGGTAACCACTGGTAGCGGGTGTGAGGAGCTCCGATTCAGTTTGTTGACCATCACTAATTAGGAGGAGAAATCTTTGAGAATCATAAAGATGCTCCAATCAAATCCTAAAGGTGCTCCAAAGGCCATGGTGTGACTGTGAAGACTCATTTTTTCTCCTCAGCCTGTTAAAAAAACGTCATGTGTTTTCTCTTCTCTAGATATGATATACCTAGAGGAAGTTTCCTCCTTGGCTACATCCTGTGGCAGTTTATTGCATTCTTCAACGTTCATGTTAAAGTGAGTATCGTCAGCCAAGTATTGGTTGGTGATGAAAATGATGATGATCACAGAGTATACTGTGTACATCTTGGATAATGTGCAGGTCCTCCCCGGTGGTTCAAAGTACTCCTGAGACGAACCTGAACCAGCCCTTTCAGGAGATGAATACTCCATCCAGCGATGATGTCCTACAGACCTGTTAAGCCAAACCCCTGGACGACAAACTTATCGATAGCCCACCTGACAATGAACCCCCACTCTGTGACAACATACAGACCTTCCTGAGGGGGAACGAAAAACCACTCAAACTCGAAGACGTGAAGGACTCTAGAGGGTGATACTACTTCCCCTCCGTGACCTGCAGCTGTCCTCACAGATCAACGGCACAACCCTCGTCGACGAGCAGCAGTGTCAGTTGGTGCGGAGCCCGTGTGGACAAGCTGCAGCCCTGTCGGATGAGTGAAAGAGTCCGAAGTGCTGTACTCAGTACTGCTGGGAAAACACCTTGAGGCAGATCCAAGGAGGACATGCGGAGGGAAGGTGCAAGCAGTCTACTGTCAGCCCAGCCACCCTCCCCTCGCCTTCACACGCCCTTGCACACACCTGGGGATACCAAGGAGAAGAGAGAGAAGAGGAAGAAGGAGAAGAAGCCAGTCAGCTCCTTTCCTATGGGCAACACACAGACATCCAACCATGTCCCCACAGAGGTTGAGGAGCCCATTTCACAGGACAAGGTTTGGGGTGAGGTACAGACCTCCACCCATGTCAATGGCCAGGACAACACTACCAAAGCTAACGATACAATGGAGGATGAGGATCCCATTTCAACAAGGGACAAGGTTTGGCATGAGATGCGTCCCTTCCATTACTCCTGCCAGACCATCACAAATCCACCCGTGGCCGATGAGGAGGAGCCTATCTCCCAGGCTATTGCTCCCTCCATTGCCATTAGGCAGTCCCCAAAAGTCGACGCCCCACCTCCCAATGAGGCCAGCTCATTTGCCCCAAAGACTGAGGGGTGGTTCATTGAGGGAACGGGGACTCTGCTGGCACTCCTAAAGGAGTCGACATGTATGTACGCTATGAGAGCAGGTGATTGTTTTAGTCAACATGTGGTTTTAACTCCAATACTGTCAGCCACCGTGTTGCACAGCTTTAGACCTGGTAGTGAACGTCTCAAACAACACGTTATCAGTCAGTAGCTTCATTTCTTGACCTTGTATTTGTTATGAAGAAGATAACGGCTTTGTTTTTTCTTCTCATGCAGTAATTGACTTTTCTTTTTCAATCATCTAACCCCAAAATCAGAAGGAGTTCTCGAGGCATGATCCTGAACAGCATCTTAAAAGGCGTTGTTGAAACGTCCATGACATCTAATGAAACAGCATCTTAAAAGGCGTTGTTGAAACGTCCATGACATCTAATGAAACAGCATCTTCAAAATGTAATAAACACAAGCTGTATTCAGGATAATCGTACTCTCTGACATTTCTTCAAAATAGGTCAAGTTTGAAGTTGTATTTTCTCTGCTTTTGCATTGCCATTGACTATTCCATGGGCCATGACTTATTTTGACTTATTTGTTCAACTGTGTCTCACTCCTCGGGCTACATTTCCCTCTACAATTAAAAATGGTAGACTTTTGCAAGCATTTCTCTCATTCTCAGAAGTGCCTAGTGAGTGTGCAGTGATGTCCTCTGCACTTGTCCAGGTGTGAGAGCTCTGGGGTATTTTTAGTACCAGAGAGGGGTGGGGAGCTCCCCAAGACAGAGAAACTGAGACAACAGCTGCACAGTGATACAGAAGAAGGGGAACTGAAATGTGGTCTCAAACCACAAGTCAGTGAACATACAAACCCACATTCTTTTACAAACATGTCTGCGTCCCAAATGATACCCTCTACCCTTTATAGTACACTACTTCTGACCAGAGCCTTGGTCAAAAGTAGTGCACCATATTGGGAATAGGCCATTGGAGATGCATAAACATTCAGATAGATGACACAGGGAGGTGATAATAAAAGTGGTCTGTGATTTTCTTCTCCAGATCATGATTCAGCTTACTCATGAGTCCACTTTGAAAATGAAAACACAAAGGTTTTCTGCAACGTGTTTTATGACCTCTATGCATTATGTTATATTATAAACTGGGTGGTTCGAGCCCTGAATGCTGATTTATCAACCCATGGAGGTCTGGATTTGGAGTCACACTCAAAATTAAAGTGGAAAACCACACTACATGCTGATCCAACTTTGATGTAATGTCCTTAAAACAAGTCAAAATGAGGCTCAGTAGTGTGTGTGGCCTCCAAGTGCTTGTATGACCTCCCTACAATGCCTGGGCATGCTCCTGATGAGGTGGCGGATGGTCTCCTGAGGGATCTCCTCCCAGACCTGGACTAAGGCATCCGCCAACTGCTGGACAGTCTGTGGGGCAACGTGGCGTTGGTGGATGGAGTGAGACATGATGTCCCAGATGTGCTCAATTGGATTCAGGTCTGGGGAACGGGTGGGTCAGTCCATAGCATCAATGCCTTCCTCTTGCAGGAACTGCTGACACACTCACATGAGGTCTAGCATTGTCTTGCATTAGGAGGAACCCAGGGCCAACCGCACCAGCATATGGTCTCACAAGGGGTCTGAGGATCTCATCTCGGTACCTAATGGCAGTCAGGCTACCTCTGGCGGCCCCCCAAAGAAATGCCACCCCACACCATGACTGACCCACCGCCAAACCGGTCATGCTGGAGGATGTTGCAGGCAGCAGAACATTCTCCACGGCGTCTCCAGACTCTGTCACGTCTGTCACGTGCTCAGTGTGAACCTGCTTTCATCTGTGAAGAGCACAGGGCGCCAGTGGCGAATTTGCCAATCTTGGTGTTCTCTGGCAAATGCCAAACGTCCTGCACGGTCTTGGGCTGTAAGCACAACCCCTGCTGCTGCTGGGTTGTTGCCCTCCTACGGCCTCCTCCACGTCTCCTGATGTACTGGCCTGTCTCCTGGTAGCGCCTCCATGCTCTGGACACTACGCTGACAGACACAGCAAACCTTCTTGCCACAGCTCGCATTGATGTGCCATCCTGGATGAGCTGCACTACCTGAGCCACTTGTGTGGGTTGTAGACTCCCTCCGTCTCATGCTACCACTAGAGTGAAAGCACCGCCAGCATTCAAAAGTGACCAAAACATCAGCCAGGAAGCATAGGAACTGAGAAGTGGTCTGTGGTCACCACCTGCAGAACCACTCCTTTATTGGGGGTGTCTTGCTAATTGCCTATAATTTCCACCTGTTGTCTATTCCATTTGCACAACAGCATGTGAAATTTATTGGCAATCAGTGTTGCTTCCTAAGTGGACAGTTTGATTTCACAGAAGTGTGATTGACTTGGAGTTACATTGTGTTGTTTAAGTGTTCCCTTTATTTTTTTGAGCAGTGTATATATCCTCTTAAGGATCGGACCCTTTTTTAAAAATGTTCGCCTAAAATGACATACCAAAATCTAACTGTCTGTAGCTCAGGACCTGAAGCAAGAATGCAAGAAAGCCCCCCCCCCCTGTGCCTTATTGCTTAAATAGATACCAGACAGACAGAAGATGCTTCTGAGAGGAAAAGAAGATGCCATGCCATATCTAGTGGATATATTCTCCTGAGATCCAGCAATTCATTTTTGTCCAAAAACATTCATTTTGGTTTGTGTCAAAGGCCATACATGCCACTCTGTTAGGGCCTGTTGTACCTATGAGAGGACATTCAATGATATGAATGATATCACAATTGAATCAAAAGTTATGTGTTCATACCCCTTTTTCATAATGAGAAATCATAGAGTTCTTATTGAACTCAAAAGCTACAAAAATAGAATTGCTAAACTGTTCATTGACAATGCAAATGGTAGAGGAAGTGTGTGTTTATGGGTGGCTGGTTTTGGAAGGGGGAGTGGGGCTGGCTGACGGTTTCAGTACAGTAAGCTGCTCTTTATAGGAGGCATTGGGAGTTTCAGAGCTGCATTGAAGTGAAGACCGTGTGTGAAGACATCTCTTTCTCTGATATCACCTCTGCTTCCAACTGAAGAGATCACCATGTTCCTTTCTACTGCTTCTATTATAGCCCTGCTACTCACTCTGTCTGGTAAGACTGACTTAACACTGACTAACTACAGTAAAGTGAAATCTCTGACTATAGATTATATTGTAAATATGGAGATGATTACTTTCAGAAGTATTAATACCAGATCCATTGATATACTCTGCACTCACTAGGAGGCACAATGGTCTTGTATTGTAAGATCATGATGTATTGTAGTATTTTTATTCCCAATTACAACAAAATCTTTCTATATTTCTGCAGGTATGGAAGCTCTCGTACTGACCCAGGAAAAGTCCCTCTCTGTGAACCTGGGAGATAATTTGAAAATATCCTGCGCTGTTAGTGATAGCTCTCAGACCTGGACAATTTCATGGTACCGACAGAAGGCTGGAGGTGGCCCAAGTTTTTTGCTTGCTGACACCACAAGAGCAGCTGGGCTTCCTAACAGGTTCACATATTCTGAACCAGGATCTGGCTACACTGAGTATCTACACATCAATGAAATCACGGCTGAGGATGAGGCAGTGTATATCTGTGCTTGTGTTGGTGGCTGTGGCACCAGTGTATAACACAGTGATGCAGTTCAGTAGACTGGTCGTACAAAAATCCAACAGCTTCAGATTGGAAAATAATACTTGTTAAATGTGCACAGGTCACTGAATGCCACCGTGTATAAAAGGGGATTGCGTTGGGTAACAATTCAATTTCACACGAAGTCCTTTGCTTCTGTTTTCATGGATTTCTACATCTTGATGAATGGAGACTTGACAATGAGAAGGGCATGAAGAACGGTCTTCAGCACAGATGTTTTTGTATCGAGATGTATCACTGTGAAGACATGGTACCAAGTTTGGACAAGGAACTGAAGTCACCATTGGTGAGTAAAATCCCTTGTAAATAATCACGTGATATGTTTTCTTATATCAACAAATCTGTATTTTTTTAAACCTTTATTAAGTGACATGTAAAGGTTAGAATATATTTTAAAATCTTCAGCATGTGTTGATTCAAATGTATATAACACAAAATATACATTATCAATAATAATGAATATTAATCATTGTTGAGGTAATATATTAGTTAAAATCATACTGTACATTCATTTATTTAATTTCTGGTTGACAATTTGCCAGCTTGTTAAATCTGACACATTTATAGAGATGATCTTGATCAATGTGAATAGTCCCTTTCAAATAAACCTAATTAAGTCAAGTACACTAATTGTCTTATGAGAGAGGAAAGCATGTATTTTTTTGTTTCAGAATTATAAGTGATATTCTGGAAAATATAAATAGACTACTGAGGCAGTTGAATGTTTAACACTAGGATATTACATCTATGTTCAAAGATAAATAATGAATTATTTTAATTTTGACTGAATTTCAAACAATTACAGTGTACTTTAAGTTAAATTCCATTCTTGTTTTTTTCAATGAGAAAGTATCTTGATCCATCTCACTGTTGCAGTCTGTATCTTTTGTGTCCTCCCCTGTCAGCCCGTCCTCCATCACCCCCTTCTCTGGTCCTGATGGCCTCCGCCCAGGCCCCTCTCTCTGGGGACAAAACCACCCTGGTGTGCCTGGCGCAGGACTTCCACCCTGACGGTGCCTCCCTGTCCTGGTCTGATGACGGTGGCTCTCTGACGGGTGCTGAGGTCCAGAAGGGCGAGTCTCAGCGCCAGGCTGACGGCACGTACACCCTGAGCAGCCTCCTTAGTCTGCCCTCAACACGCTGGAGCTCCGGACAGACCTTCACTTGTCACCTGAGCCACTCAGCACTGACCAAACCACTGAGCAGGAGTGTGAACAACGGGCAATGTTCAATGTTCGGTTAGGTTTGCATTTCCCCCACTAATGGTTAAGATTAGGATTGAGGGAGGGGAAGCTGATCCTAGAACTGTCCCCCCCCAGCAGCAGTGTTCCCCCAGATAGAGGGACTGTTAGTGTGCTTCACATAGTTTAATAGATTGGCAACTTGCTTTAGAAGTTATTGAAGTTTAGTTTTTTTCATGATGTCTCTTTTTGTGAATAGGGACCTCTGATGATGAAAGCTGTATTGCTTGTGAAGTAATCTGAAGAATTTCTGCACGTTGATGTGATGAGTTGAATAAAGCATTTCATGATATGATGTTGCCTCTATTTGATATTTCAATAATGAAAGCCATTGTGCAAATGCTTTAAAGTAGACTTTTACCATACAATTCTTCAGGGTTGGTGTTGATCCATTCATTTATTGGGACCGTATTCTGTTAGTCAGCACCTCTCCAACATTTTAGGGTGTGCGTCAACGAATGCTTTAGACTGCATGAGTGGCAATTCATTTTAGGGGTATATTCAGTCCGCATCGCTGAAGTCCAACTTTACAGCGTGATTGAAATGGAATGTTTAAATACTACATTCACGTAAACACTGCATATATCGGCTCAATCGGACCTTTAGTCTACATTTCTATCTCCGCATCTGTAACATGCTGACCAGACGGACACGTCGCGTGCGCGAGCATCACAAAATAAATGTAGAAATCCATGTTATTCAATTATTGCACCCACACTGCTCATGCACCAATGAGCATCTGCGATGCCAAGGGCTAAAATAGAACTCCTTTCTATTTCTGACGCAGATCGCGCTGCAAGTCCTGCCTCTCCCATCTCCTCGTTGGTTTATAGAAGCAGGTACCCACGTGCCATTTCCTCATTGGTTATACCCACGTGGGTGATTGAAAGACGGACTGTTTTGCCGGTTGTCGTGGTAATACTATGAAAGTGTAGATGCAATCACCGTATAAGTTCAAAGATGAAAAAGCCTGGAAGGAGGAGAGATGACTAGAAACGATTCGGTTTAACATGTGGGGGGGGCAGTCAGGAAACCTATTACAGGAATGTGGGGTGGCAGTCACTAAACATATTACAGACAGTGGCGACCTGTCAATAATTTGGGGGGGGGGGGGGGCTTGCCTGTTTTGCATGTTATTTTGGCATTAAAATACGTGTCACATCAGTTCACAAACAATGTAAAAAATAATGTATCATTGAGTTAATAAAGCCACATACAAACACGGTCTCTTTTTTTGTTTTCTCGAGTAAAGCAGCTCCAAAATGCAGGTGTTTCAGCCTAGCTCAGTGTTTTCTGTGAGGGTGGCGAAGCCAGCAGACAATATGGAACGTTGCGCCATGATTGGCTCAGTGTTCCATCATTCGTGGGGACTTTACGTCACTGCCAAGTGTAAGAGGAGACATTGAAAATTCTAGTCCTTCGGCTGCTGCCGTAGAAGTGCCCATCCAAGAAGGCTCAAGGTCAGTGACCACAGATAAAATTACATCAAATCACGTTATATGTACAGTAGCTTTGATTGGACTGATCATGTCAACATCATACATTCAAAATCTTAGCTAGCACTCATCATCATGAATCAAATTGACAATCTACTGGCAAGTCCTTTTTAATCCTTGTCATATGAAGAGAAATTATATATAAAACGTATAGGTGTTCATCGGCTATCGAACATTAACACTACACAAGTTGGAAATCACAAATTCAATGAGTGGTTTGGAAGGAATCAGGGACAGTGGCTGTGTGGTCCCAAATCTAGGATTAAGGGGCTATTTTCCAATTTTAAAATGATAAACAATCAACATTGGCCATGTCAATGAAGTATGATTTGTGCCGTGGTCAAAACAACTGTAAACTTGGAGGACCGCTGGGTCACCATCCTGTTAAAGTGAGCCAAGCACAACAATGTGAGTCCAAAAAGTTCAGTTAGGTCAGTTAGGATCACCACTTTATTTTAAGAATGTGAAATGTCAGAATAATAGTATAGAGTAAGATTTATTTCAGCTTTTATTTCTTTAATCACATTCCCAGTGGGTCAGAAGTTTACATACACTCAATTAGTATTTGTTATCATTGCCTTTAAATTGTTTAACTTGGGTCAAATGTTTCGGGTAGCCTTCCACAAGCTTCCCACAATAAGTTGGGTGAATTTTGGCCCATTCCTCCTGACAGAACTGGTGCAACTGAGTCAAGTTTGTAGGTCTCCTTACTCGCACACACATTTTCAGTTCTGCCCACACATTTTCTATAGGATTGAGGTCAGGGCTTTGTGATGGCCACTCCAATACCTTGACTTTGTTGTCCTTAAGCCATTTTGCCACAACTTTGGATGTACAGTTGGGGTCATTGTCCATTTGGAAGACCCATTTGTGACCAAGCTTTAACTTCCTGACTGATGTCTTGATCTGTGGCATTGTGTCATATGACAAAAATGCACATTCTAGAGTGGACTTTTATTGTCCACAGCACAAGGCACACCTGTGTAATGATCCTGCTGTTTAATCAGCTTCTCGATATGCCACACCTGCCAACTGGATACATTAACGTGGCAAAGGATAAATGCTCACATACAGGGATGTAAACAAATGAGTGCACTACATTTGAGAGAAATAAGCTTTTGATGCGTATGGAACCTTTCTGAGATAATTCATTTCAGTTCATGAAACATGGGACCAACACTTTACATGTTGCGTTTATATTTTTGTTCAACATATGTAGCTCGTGAATGGCCTCGCGCTCCAGTAGGTGGCGGTGTGTGCATCTTAAATTGGGTGCGATCCGCCAACACAATCCCAAAGAAGAAGTATTTTTGTCATTGAGGCGGCATGCTAGCAAAGTAGAGCTCATTTTCAACTTTTGTTAAAACCCTACATGCGTATATGTTTTGAGGAAAGGAGATGATTCGCTTGGATGGAAATGACCGAAACACATTGATGAACATGGTAAGAAATGTGTCCTTGCGAACCTACCAGCCAAAAGCTACGTTAGCTAGCTACGTTTGTTAAACGTCCAACCAGGCCAAACAAGTGTAACGTTAGCTAGGACAATGACTGAGTCACATTTTGTTAAAAAAAAAAACGTGAACTTGTTTCTGGTGATTGTTGTATTTATAACACTGTATTCCCTATTTTGACCAGGGCACTTAGGAAATAGGGTGGCATTCGGCAACCACGGTGTCGCGTTAGCTAATCTGGCTTTGGACAGGTGCTGCAGTCATCATGGCGGTAGGCTGTAACAGTTCGCGTGTTAAACTCTGGTGACTGACGTATACACTTTAAACCATATATGCTCTTTTGAGACCCCTCTTTCAAAGATTCAAAACTCTTCTAGCGATGGTAGTGAAAATAATAGGCGACTTTGATTTTATTTTTTATACATGACCCAAAACATTATGGGACGTTAATATGGGACGTTAAAACGCTTTCAAATCTACGTTGTATCCTTCATTTACTCAAGCGTTTCCTTTATTTTGGTAGTTACCCGTATACTATAGCAGTGGGTTCTGTGAAGCCTGGCAGTTGTGAATATGTATACAGCAGTTTGACGCTCATGATACTGTGCACAAACCTTTGTCTTTAGAAACATACTTTCCCTCAGTTTTTTGTGTGTTAATCTAAAATATGTAATGTATTTACTATTCAATGAAACTAGATTCGTTTTTACTAGCCAGCTGTCTATTTTAGTGACAGAGGTACTATAGAAAAGAGTACAGGTTTGGCTAGTACTCCACTGCCATAAAGGGGTTCTCTGTTGATGGTAATGATACATGTTGTCCAGTAAAGGGTGTGGGTACTAGGATAAGATCAATAAACTCAAGAGGAACAGAAAATATTGTAACATGTGAAACCAATGTTTATCATCAACGATAAACTGCTCTTCTAAAACACTAATCTCCTATGTTTCCCATCTGTAGTGGTTCAGCATATCTCAAATCGGTTGTCCTTGGAAGTCAAGAGATGCATGCTGACAATAGTACACACATTTCTGTGGAGCCAAGATCATGGATCCCTCTCACCTCTGCTGTAATTGGCCTACTGGGTAAGTAGGCTACATGGCTTGGCCTATAGTCTGGCTTTTTTCCTAAATGGCACACTAGTCCCTATTTAGTGCACTACTTTTGTCCAGGGCTTTGGTCAAAGTAGTGCACTATATAGGTACTAGAGTGCCATTAGGGAATTACTGTATAAATAATCTGGTCTTGGGCAGGTGCTGCAGTGTAGCCATCATGGCTGTATGCTGCAGCGTGTCTTGTAGGACCTAGACTATAACAGGGGGTTTCTGTGAAGCTGCCCTGGCAGTTGCAGGTGTGAGCATGTATACAGCAGTTTGATGCTCATGTATGATACTGCAGACAAACTTTGTCTTTTAGAAAACCATTTTTTTTGTGTTGAAATAAATCCAAGGATGTACATGTATTTACAATTCAATGAAACTTGATTTGACCAGCTAGTTAACTTTAATGGCAAAGGGGTACTGTTGTGAAAAGCGTACACAGGTTTAGCTAGTAGTCTAGGCCCAGAAAGATTTCCCTGTTGGTGGTAGTGATACACATATTCCAGTGAGGCATACCAGGATGATATCAATAGTCATGAGGGACAGATCAGTCTGTTTTATAAATTGAACTGTCTGACATGGATATGTTTATCATTTCAACAATAAGCTGCATACTAAAACACTTCTGTAATTGTTCCCACCTGTAGTGGTTCAGGATATTTTAACAAGTCAATGTCCTTGAAGTCACATGATGGGAGCCATTGAGACCAGATGCATGATGACAATGAAGCTGCAAAGCATAGAAATAGGATGACATAGATTCTATTTCCGTGGCTCCAAGATCTATGGATCCCTCTGACCTCTGCTGTAATTGGCCTACCTGGTAAGTAGGCTACATGGCTTGGCCTATAGTATGTCTGTACCAAATGACTCCCTATTTAATGTAGTACTTTTGACCTGGGCCCAAATGACTCTGGTCAGAAGTTAATGAACTATATAGGGAATGGTGTGTCATTCTGGACGTGCATGCTTTTGATAATCTGGTCTTGGGCAGGTGCTGCAGTGTAGCCATCATGGCTGTATGCTGCAGCGTGTCTTGTAGGACCTAGACTATAACAGGGGGTTCTGTGAAGCTGCCCTGGCAGTTGCAGGTGTGAGCATGTATACAGCAGTTTGATGCTCATGTATGATACTGCAGACAAACTGTGTCTTTAGATAAAGAAGTGTCCCTTCTATATTTTTGTGTTGAAATAATGCTGTAGACGTATTTACAATTAAATTAAACAAGATTGGCTTTCGCTAACTAACTTTTGTGGGAAAGGGGTACTGTAGAAGATTATACAGGTTTAGTAGTCTAGTGCAGGGGTGTCAAACTCATTCCATGGAGGGCTGAGTGTATGCTGCCTTTTAATTTCCTTTCAATTTGTGTGTAATAGACTTAAACAACCAGGTTAATGGAGTTTAAAACTAATCAATGAGCTCAATTGATCATGCAAGTATGAGGGAGAAGTGAAAACACGCAGACAGTCGTCCCTCCACTGAATGAGTTTGACCACATGGTCTCGTGACTAAGATTTCCCTGTTGGTGATAACGATAACATTGTCCAGTAGAGGGCATACTTTGGATAATATCAATAAACTCATGAGGAGCCGATCAAATTCTTAAATTGAACTGTCCCACATATGAAACCAATGTTTATCAGATCAGCAAACTACTGTAATAAAAACATAACTTCTGTTTCTCACCTGTAGTTGGTCGGCATCTCATCGTGTCCGATGTCCTTGATGAACTCAAATGATGGGTCGTCTGTTGAGACCAGATGCATGATGACAATGAAGGTGCATAGAAATATATTATCACATTCGATTTCTGTTAGAAATGGGTTCCTCTCACCGCTGCTGTAATTAGCCTACCTGGTAAGTAGGCTACATGGCTTTGCCTATAGTCTGTGTGTGTCCCAAATGGCACACTATTCCCTACTTAGTGCACTACTTTTTAAGCTATGTGGCTTGGGCTATCGTCTGGCCTTTTCACCAAATGGCACTATTCTCCATTTAGTACACTACTTTTGTCCAGGGCTTTGGTCAAAGTAGTGCACTATATAGGTACTAGGGTGCCATTAGGGAATCACTATGTAAATAATCTGGTCTTGGGCAGGTGCTGCAGTGTAGCCATCATGGCTGTATGCTGCAGTGTGTCTTGTAGGACCTAGACTATAAAGGGGGTTTCTGTGAAGCTGCCCTGGCAGTTGCAGGTGTGAGCATGTATACAGCAGTTTGATGCTCATGTATGATACTGCAGACAAACTTTGTCTTTAGATAACAGAAGTGTCCCTTTTGTGTTGACATGAATCAAATGCTGTAGATGTCTTTGTAATTCAATGTAACTAGATTTGACCAGCTAGTTAACTTTAATGGCAAAGGGGTACTGTCGTGAAAAGTTTACACAGGTTTAGCTAGTAGTCTAGGCCCAGAAAGATTTGGTGGTAATGATACACATATTCCAGTGAGGCCTACCAGGATAATATCAATAGTCATGAGGAACAGATCAAATGGTCTGTTTTATAAATTGAACTGTCTGACATATGAAACTGTAAATAATTTCAACAATAAATTGCATACTAAAACACTTCTGTAATCTTTCCCACCTGTAGTGGTTCAGGATATTTTAACAAGTCAATGTCCTTGAAGTCACGTGCGGCATTGAGACCAGATGCAAGAGGGCCAAAGCATAGAAATAGAATGACAGATTCTATTTCTGTGTCGCCAACATCCATGGATCCCTCTCACCTCTGTAATTGGCCTACCTGGTAAGTAGGCTACATGGCTTGGCCTATAGTGTGTCTGTCCCAAACGACTCCCTATTTAATGTAGTACTTTTGACCTGGGCACATATGGCTCTGGTCAGAAGTTAGTGAACTATATAAGGAATGGTGTGTCATTCTGGAAGTACATGCTTTTGATAATCTGGTCTTGGGCAGGTGCTGCAGTGTAGCCATCATGGCTGTATGCTGCAGCGTGTCTTGTAGGACCTAGACTATAACAGGGGGTTCTGTGAAGCTGCCCAGGCAGTTGCAGGTGTGAGCATGTATACAGCAGTTTGATGCTCATGTATGATACTGCAGACAAATGTCTTTAGAAAACAGATGTTAAATGCTGTAGGTGTATTGTGCAACTCCCAGCCTATTTCCTCATTGCATGTGTCATGCTTCGTAGGCTACACCCACCATTTTCAACTTATCTTGTGTAAAGATTTGTCAATTACATAAGCGATAATCAAGGAGCTATGTTTTCTGTGGAAAATTATGAACGACTTGGAAGGCATGTTCTACGACGACTAGCGGAGTGGAACTTACCTCCCAGTGTGTTGCGTTCCAGAGAACGCATAGAACCCCCACGTTGTATCATGGCTATAATTTTGTATCATGGCTATAATTTGACATAATTAGCAGAAGTGTGTTCCAAATCCACTGAAGTAGCTAGCAAGTTTAATTGATAGCTACAGTAGTTGCCTTAGTAACCAAACAGACTTGCTTATTTAGCTTACCGAACCAGAGAAGACTCCCGTTGGGCAATGGAGGAATGTATAACTCCTCGGTCAACAGATTGTAACCAATCATGTTCACATTGTCATGCAGCATCACACGTTTGTTAGCTAATTGTCATGCTTGTGAAAATCTGCCAATTTTCCTCAACAGTACGTAATGTCACTGAGAACAAGTTAATAATCTTGAGAGAAACATGTGTAATGTTGTAGTTGATGAAATTCATGCTAATGTTTTTGTCACATGAACTCCTTGAAGGAGAGCTTTCCTTGTCCCAGAATTCAGAGGACGGCCCCATTGATGACACATGGGCAATTTACAAAATGGCTGTTAATACAATTCCAATGGTATTTCCGCATCTCAAAAGTATCTGACCAAACCAGCAGTCTTATTTTACTATTATGAAAATGTTTTCAATTTGACTTTTGCTGTAAAAAGCAGTTCAAACATGGAAGAATGAACTCTAGCCATTGAATTATACTGTTATTTGACCTTTATTTAACTAGGCAAGTCAGTTAAGAACAAATTCTTACATGGCATTATAGGGAAATAATGCATACTCTAGAATGCCAATCCGAAATGAGTATTTAACAATTCCATGGTATAAAGTAGTGGTCTCCCAGGTTTTCTAGCATGAGAGCTAGGGATGCACGATATATTGGTGAACATATCAGAAACTAGATGTCTAGTTTAACTCTTATGTTAAAAACCGATGTCAAAGTTTGTGCATACCTATATAACGTAGGTACATGGCGTAATGGTGCCACGTAAAATGTTGCGCTACACATGCAACGCAGCATTCCTAACCTAGCCCACAATGTCTGCTGTGTGGATCGAGCAATCATTTGAAAGAGTAAGAACATTTCAGCGCGACAACTCAAAAGGCGAAATCATTAAAACCAAGATAATGGAATTCATTGCCCTTGACAATTAACAGTTCTCTGTCGTGGGTGATGTTGGCTTTCACCGACTGGTCGAGCACCGGTACACACTGCCAAGTGCGCTATTTTTCAGATGTTGCCCTACCAGAGATGCACAGTAATAGCGTCACTGCTATTAGCTTCACGACATGCATACTGTGGAACGCCGTTTGGGTCTTTACGTGTCAAAAGGATACAGTAGCACTGTCAAAGCTGTACAATACAGCATTGGTAATAAAGCATCATTTGTTTGACCGCAACTTCTGTGGTAGCTAGCTTTACCTTGGTACCTAGCTATCACCAATATAACCAGCCTGAAAACAATGACAATTATAAACTGCAGTAATTTTAATTATTCTTAGAACTCATTTTGGAATCCTTTTGAGTAAGTATTATTTGACTATTGAAATTGTAACTAGCCAGCTACTTAACACTGTTGCCCAAAGCTAGCGTTATAAGCAGCCAGCGAGCTTCATCTGGCTAGTGAGGCTCGACAGGACCGGGTTGTTGTGAAGCTAACCACAATAAGGATTAGGCACAATAGTGGAAATTGCGGTTTGCCTTCAAAATAAATGTATGTAATTGACAGTGATGCAAATGAATACAAAGTAGACCTATGCCAAACTTATTTTGAAGGATAATTGCAAAGTCCACTACTGTGGCTAATTATTATTGTGGCTAGCTTCACATAGGTGTCTGACCACCATTAATCAAATATGAACTGTCTTATAAATAGGGTTAATTTAGATGACATCTACCTATATAGTTAGCCAACTATAGCTACTGAAACGGTTGTCTTTTTGCTATGTTTTTGGGGAAGAACTTTGTTTGCATTCATGAGCAAGCTAGCTTTTTTTATGACCTGCATTGTAGGTGTGTGAGACAACTTTACCAGCATATCATACATATCGATGAATCGTTGTGACGTGATACTGTAATCAATGTGTAAGAAATGTATAAACGTGTTAAATTATGTGCCGTGCAGTCATTCAGGTCCTGATTGGTCGACAAGCTTATTTAGTGTTATTTGACATGTAAAGACCCAAACAGCGTTCCATAGAAATCCTAGTTGAGAATGAAACAAATTAACAAATGAACGAAACAGCACAGCATGTAAGTGAAAGAAATATGTTTTGATTATCTTTTACTTGTAATGGGGACATGCGTAAATGCCAACAAAATAACTTTTTGGTGTGTGTGTAACCTTTATTTAACTAGGCAAGTCTGTTAACCAATTTTTATTTACGATGAAGGCTTAACCAAGACAAAACACGGACAACCCTGGGCCAATCGTGCTCCTCCATATGGGACTCTCAATCACGGCCGGATGTGATACAGCCTGGATTCGAACCAAGGACTGTAGTGACGCTTCTTGCATTGAGTGCCTTAGACCGCTGTGTAACTATTTAACTGTACTAGAATTCTTAAGCACCCTAAAATGTTTATCTGTATCTATTAATTTTAAGGAAAATATTGGATATTGGCAAATTGTCATCGGTGCATCACTAATGAGAGCTACTAAAACAATTATTTTTTATAGCGTTCAAATTGGCACATTCTCCTCTGCAACTCTTCCACGGGATTTGTTTGTTGATAACTGGTCAAATAATGAGTCATGAAGGTATTTTTTTAAATGTTACACTCAATAGGCTTATTACAAATGTGCATTGAGAAGTTATCAATGTCAATGTTTAAGTCAGATAAATTGAGGTCTGGTGGAAACGAACACATTTGAGTTTAATTATGCATTAAGCAAGAAAGGAATGTCAGTCTAGCTATGTTTCTGCTGTTAGGCAGCACAGTTTGCAAAACAATGGCAACCCAATTGATACTACAAATCATCTATCTTTGTCAGGTAAGCCTACTATGCAGTTACCATTTTAATTGGTTTTGGGGGAAAGTCTGCCTACCCGCAAGGTGGCTAGCATTAGCATCCCTAACTGGATATATACGGAGTGCTAGACAAATGCGCACACCAAATAGACAGACTGGGGCAATATAGCTGGAAATGAATTGGCAGATATTGTTACGTTTGTCTTTTTAAGCCGATTGTTGCTACCCAGGGGTGGGATAATGTCAATGTGGTGTTGATTGGATAGCAGCCGGGAGCTTTGTTTATGACCGTTTGCAATAGAACGCAAAAAAATAAAAGCAGTTAAGGAGCAGAATCAAACTAACCGTTGATGTTTTGACTGATGTATATTCATAGAACTAGATTAAATGTTATGTATACTGGTGTATTGTCATCACGATAACCATTTGTCAAAGATTCAGTGATGTATGTTATTATCCACTTCCTGTAGCAAGCAACAATGTAGCAAGCAACAAACGCTACAACCATGAAAATGTTTTCATGACAGAATGACCTTGCAGGGGGCTCTGTAACAACTTGACTCTCAGCCAAGACCATATCACATTTGTGTGACTGTATTTCTGGAACATGCTGTTCTCTTGGTGTAAACTAATGTGGCATGATGTCAGAACTGTAGTTTTGCTGTACAATTGTTCATGACTCATCAATAAAACTAGTAAACAAATTCATTTTTTCCATGTCAAATCTATTCATTTTAATGCTGTAAAAATGTCACCATGAAAGCAATTGCACCATCTGAAGTTTTAACCTTGGTGGGTTTGATGGTAGACCTTGGTTTGGTGCTGAATGGATGTCATGTTACTAGTTTGCCTTAGAATGGAGTCGACTACATTTCAGTCAGCACTAGCCATCTGTGCTAAATGTGTTGCATACTCGTGTATAATTCCATGGCCTGAAGAATAAGCTTCGTCCCAAGGCTGCTGCTTATTCCCAGAAGGCCTTGTCATTGATGGCACTGTTATGAAATATGAGCTAAAATCTCTATGTTTGACACGCACATGTGCTAAGAATGGCACGGATAGACTGACATTGCCCTGTGTGGATCTTAGAGGATTATCTTAGTTCTACTTAAACTCTGATAACTACATGTGCATGATTCCACAGCCATGTCAAATGTTTCCATATTGCAGCTGAATGCAAATTATTCTTACCTCTTAATTTCCCTGCTGGGATTTGGCGTTCTCAAATGGTTATCCAACAGGAAGCCCTGCCCTAGGGGAAGTGGGTAATTGTGGAACCTCTCATGTAAAACATTTGACACAAGGCTATGCCTTACACAACAGTCCCCCTGTGCCATAATGTCCTAACTTTATCAAATTGAATCAATGGAATGTTGATAAAAGGCATTGCAGCGGTGGAAGCAGATAATACATGGCTAATGAGGTTAGTATTGAAAATGTCATTACCAGTTCAGTCAAGTAAAACAAAGTCAAATACGTTTTCATGTTAGCTTCATGATTTCCATCTATCTTGTCATGGTTCATCCTTTGTATCCCATGACTCATTTTGCCGTATACTGGTGATTTGAATTCCCAATGTTGACTCTGCAGCCTACTGAACATATTGCTCATGCAATTGTATCTTATACAGTAACCATAACCTAATCATTTTGGGGGACCCTTCAACTCATGCTTATGATCTACTGTACTGCCAACTTAGGCCACACTTTTTTGAAAGACTGACACGTGCACATGGACTTTAGGAGAACTAAGCTGAAATCCAGTAAATGGTTTCTAGAGACTGAGTTGTGAAGTGCATGCCATGCTGTATTTTAAATGGATAAAGCTCTCCTAAATCCCTCAATCTCGTATAATCTATATTATATTTGAGTGCAGAATTGGGCAAATATTTTATAAATGTAGTATGGATTTTCGGGGATCCACACAGTAAATTACTCATTTTGTAAACAGAAGTATGTCACATGGGCATATTGTCTATCATGAATTGATGGTCATGAAATTAAACTTTTTTATTATTTTTTTTCAAATGTGCATGTGCACAGTTCTCTGCTCAGTGAAGATGACCACTTTACTCATATCATGTAGCTTTTCCCTGTTGCTTGTCACAGTATAAATGACATTTGACATTAATCTTATGACAGCTGAGCTGGAAGCATAAAAAAAATCTTTTCAATCACAATGCCAGCTCATATGTCATGTCTACTAATATTCTGTCCCATCACTCAACTATTTTTTTCTGATAGGCCTACATATTGATTTAGAAACTGATTTATATTCTATGATTTGTATTGGAACCGCATATGCACCACACCGCGGCACTGCTGAGCTCTGTCTGTCCCAACGGGGGAGGGACGAAGCTGTCAATGAGAAAAGCTCAAGCTTTCAAATACATTCATTCTCTCCAGTCCTCAAGGCTCAAACCTTCAGCTGGCTGTCTTTAGCTCGCTAGCTGCATCTGGACTCTTTTCGTTATGAAAACCCAATTCTGAACCTGTTAGCTAGCTATGCCTTTTTGAAGTGCTGTTGTCGCTATCAGGTCGATGGCTAATTGGCTAGCAAAACAGCTAGCTAACCTTCAGCACTCGTTCATCACCGACCGGCAAAAAGGGAACCGAATAAGGCTATGGATTAATAGTTAGAAGTGTACTTGAGTTTCCCGTTCAGTCAAAACAATACGATACAAATATATCGAAAGAAGCAGATATTTGTTAAAAGAAATTCGATAATTCATTGGTGAGTGTCATTTATATTTGTTAACGTTATACATGTGTAAATTCGTATTACCTGCAAGGCACATGCCTGTAGTGATTGTGTACAGTGATGACTAGCTAATGTAGGCTAAATAGCCTAAATCATGCCTTTAACCTGTGGCTTCTACATGGTATAGCTATATAGGATGTCTGTGTGTTTGAGAGAGTGTCACTCACTGAGCATCACTGAGTGAGTGTTCTTGATTTCTGAAGGGCTCAGCTATAAATGTTTGAGTGGCACTGGCACAGCTTGTTTGTACAGTAGATTACAGTGCTGCTGGCTATGGCGTATTGGTTAACAGTGAACCAACCTGTATTGTATTCTGGTTTGGTTTCTGAAATGTCACCTGTTCTTTTCCCCTTGACTTACATCTTTTGTTCAGCAGGGAAGTATCATCTCTCTCTAATACATGACGGTAACCATTGTTCACCTGTTTTAAGTAGCCTAAATAACCCCTATAGTTGCCTAAATGGAAAGGATTAGCCTACTTTTACTTTAGTAGAATATGATTAGCTTTTACATACAGTAGCATAGATGTAGCTTGGTGCTGGTCTTCTGCTCTCTTGCCAACTCATATGAAATTGTTATGCCACATTTCATTTGAAAAAACAGGCTGACACACAGGCTAGTGGGACGTTTTAGTTGAAAAGCCCCATATCACTCAGAAGTATAGCTCTGGTCCAGTGCGTTACATATGGCTTATGTCTTAAACGTTGGAGGCTCAAGCCGACCCTAACGCCCTGGTTGGATCAGAACTACCAGAAGTAGTGCTGTGTAGAAAGTGTTTGACACCCCTATCACACGATGTCCCTTCCTTGCCGCACGGCTACTGAAAAAGTAAAGCAGCACTTGCTTAGTAAGATGTATCTGCAAGTTAAATAAATCAACAACACTGAACGAGTAAGGTATGTCATGTGCTAAGACTGGGCAGGTACTCTGCCTGTCTTTACATGTCCTTGCCGGAGCAGGTTTACAGCAACACTTACATTTCACAATGTGATTTTTGTTTTGAGATCTTGTACATCTGGGTTGTGTTCAGTAGGCACAAAGCATAAGAAAATGGTCTGAAACTGGGTTGTGTTCAGTAGGCACAAAGCATAAGAATATGGTCTGAAACAGGGAGGTAGTACAATCTGAACCTGTCCAGTAAGAAGCGCTCGTTGTGCCTGTTTGACAACAGGGCAATTCCACACCTGGACAGCCCGGAAATATTTAACATGTCTCAGATTGGTCTGGCAATTCTCACATAAAAACTTTGGGAGGAAGAATGTTTGACATGCTTTTTACATTTGTATCCCAAACCATTAGTGTCAATTTTAGGCCTTTTTAGACTATAGGGCCTACATTCCTTCTGTAAGACCCTATGAGCTGTGAACCGTACAAGATAACATCTGTGTCCAAATACCCATACTAGCGTGTGAAATAGTATCCGTAAAAAGAAAGTGTTATAGTTAGGGATGCAAGATATACAAACTGTCGTTCTCAACTAACATCAAGGCGGTGGCCCGTTCCTGTAGGTTCATGCTCTACAACATCCGCAGAGTACGACCCTGCCTCACACAGGAAGCGGCGCAGGTCCTAATCCAGGCACTTGTCATCTCCCGTCTGGATTACTGCAACTCGCTGTTGGCTGGGCTCCCTGCCTGTGCCATTAAACCCCTACAACTCATCCAGAACGCCGCAGCCCATCTAGTGTTCAACCTTCCCAAGTTCTCTCACGTCACCCCGCTCCTCCGCTCTCTCCACTGGCTTCCAGTTGAAGCTCGCATCCGCTACAAGACCATGGTGCTTGCCTACGGAGCTGTGAGGGGAACGGCACCTCAGTACCTCCAGGCTCTGATCAGGCCCTACACCCAAATAAGGGCACTGCGTTCATCCACCTCTGGCCTGCTCGCCTCCCTACCACTGAGGAAGTACAGTTCCCGCTCAGCTCAGTCAAAACTGTTCGCTGCTCTGGCTCCCCAATGGTGGAACAAACTCCCTCACGACGCCAGGACAGCGGAGTCAATCACCACCTTCCGGAGACACCTGAAACCCCACCTCTTTAAGGAATACCTAGGATAGGATAAAGTAGTCCTTCTCACCCCCCTTAAAATACTTAGATGCACTATTGTAAAGTGGTTGTTCCACTGGATGTCATAAGGTGAATGCACCAATTTGTAAGTCGCTCTGGATAAGAGCGTCTGCTAAATGACTTAAATGTAAATGTATATCGGTGAATGTATTGGGATCTGCCGATATTAGCTCAAATTGCCGACATCGGTATCGGCCCAATGTCTTGGTTAATGTTGATGTCAAAGCTACCGTGCATACTTTTATAACGTTTTATAACATGTCGTAATGACACCATGTAAAATTTTGCGCTCACATGCAAAACAGCATTCCTAACCTAGCCCACAATGTCTTCTGTGTGGATCGAGCAGTCCTTTGAAAGAGTAAGAAGATTTCAGCGAGACAACTCAAAGGCGAAGTCCATTAAAGCCAATATAATGGAATTCATTGCCCTTGACAATCAACCGTTCTCTGTCGTGGGTGATGTTGGCTTTCACCGACTGGTCAAGCACCGGTACACACTACCAAGTGCGCTATTTTTCAGATGTTGCCCTACCGGAGATGCACAGTAATAGCGTCACTGTTATTAGCTTCACAACATACATACTATGGAACGCAGTTTGGGTCATTGCGTGTTTAACTATTTAACTAGGCAGTCAGTTAAGAACAAATTCTTATTAACGACTGCCCGGATGACGCTGGGCCAATTGTGCGCCATCCTATGGGACTCCCAATCACGGCCGGATGTGATACAGCCTGGATTCGAACCAGGGACTGTTACGCCTCTTGCATTGAGATGCAGTGCCTTAGACCGCTGTGTGTGTGTGTTAACTATTTAACTGTACTAGAATGCTTAAAAGGCTGCAAAAAATGTAAATATCGGCTATCGTTTTTTGTTGGCTAGGAAAATATCGGGTATCGGACATATGTCATATCGGTGCATCACTAGTTATAGTATGTGACATTTTGAAAATAGCACTCCGAATGTGTTGCAATTGCGTTGACTCCCACCATTAGTTTATTTTGGTACAGCTCGTCAATTTATCTGATTATCAGCTGTTAGACACGTGAGTCAGAAAAGATGATTGAATTCTACTAGATTAGTGCTTGGTTATGTTAGGGCAGGGGATTCTGTATGAACACAAACTCACATCCTTGACAACTTCCTTCACAACAGCTCTGAGCTGCTCCACGAAGCATAAGAAGTATGAATGTCCTTACTTCTGCAGATGCCGTATCACCGTAAATGTTGCAAGGCCAATGCAGAAGTTGGATTGACCATGCAGAATGCACATCTTTCTCCAGAATGTGGTCTCTCCTGCTCATTTGTGCACATTCATTGTTTCATAACTTCGTTGTGTGATTGTTAGTCTGTCAATTCCCCATTACATACAGTAGATCACCAGTAGTACAATTACTGGCCTGCGTGCAAATGTAAGCATATAAATGTGTCCATTTGGGGATCTGATCGTATTTCTGATTGGCTTAACGCACCACCACTATTGAGCTGTGGAGCTTCTCAAAGTAATGTTTTCTTCACATCAGTTTTTGTTGTTTTTGTTGTTTTTACATTAATTGCGAATTAAAATAGTTCCTAAAAGTTTTCAAAAGATCTTTCCAGCTTTCTCCCTTTTGATAACTACTCAGCATGAAAGGGGAAAATGTCATGCTCTGATCCAGTGGAAATGTCATAGGACTACTTAATGACTTCTTATCCGTTGCGCAAATAGCCTACAGGAAACTCTGAAGGCCCAGAATAATTTATCATATATCCCATGTTAATAGTTGATACGTTTCAAGTTCGTTGCAGACAATGTGATTCATAGAATATTTATTATCAGGATATTCTCTACCTGCAAGCTACAACGGGGGCGGCAGCGTAGCCTAGTGGTTAGAGCGTTGGACTAGTAACTGGAAAGTTGTGAGTTCAAACCCCCGAGCTGACAAGGTACAAATCTGTCGTTCTGCCCCTGAACAGGCAGTTAACCCACTGTTCCCAGGCCGTCATTGAAAAAGAATATGGCTTGCCTGGTTAAATAAAGGTAAAATTAAAAAATATTTTTTTATTTTTTATTTGTTGGCTTTATAAGCAATTTTTACATAGTTGGCAATGGCAATATAAGTAACCTTTTTAGAATTGTATCATTTTCATTTGGATATCATTTAGATTAACCACATGACAATGATTTTGAAATATGAAGATGTTATTATAAATGAGATGAAACAGTTTCACGAAAATATGCACATGAAAACTTTAACTGGCACGCAGATCGGTAGAAATTGTAAGATAAATTGGTATTCCACGTGAGAAAGGTTGCCGATTCCTCGTGTAGCCCATTACAGGCAAATTCGGGAGAGTAATGACAGAATCTGCGAGTCAGTAGAAGTGGGAGGAGAATGGTCGGGTTAAGTTTGAGTTTTTTGTTATCTTGATCTCTGGCTCCCTCTTGAGTCATTTGTCTTATTTCATCAAAGGTGTGCTTAAGGCATCAGACAAGCTCTATGCATAGCTAGTTGATTTTATTAAAACACAGGGTGTGTCCTATATATTGAAAAATACACATTTTAACATTTCGACCAATCCAAATAACATGCAGTGGAACATTCCAGCGTTTTCAGGGTCCACATCTGTTGGCTCTATCAGGACCATAGCCTAGTCCTACTGTATTTGCCAACGTCTGCACTGTGGTGGTTACCACCACTAAATTCTTGGAATGCGCTGCTTACATTTTACATCACAGAGGATGCATTAATTCATCAGTTCTCTACGGCCAAGCACGCATTCATGCATTTACGTAGGCTGTAGTGCAGTATTAATGACTCCCAAGCTTTCAGTTCTACCGCTAGTTCCACATAATATTTACATACGCATCAATGTAGGTCTACCTGAATAGTTTATCAGCCATGCGGTTGTGACTAATTGGCACATAGCAGTCCCTGACTTTCCAGTATTTGGCCATGTCTATCTCCATCTCCGTTCCCTATGCAGTTCAGTACCTGAATGTGTGATGCATGGTGCGAAACTCTGCATTCATTGATCAGTTCAATGAGACGCGCTTCCTCTCCCACGGCAGAGCAAAGTGCCTTCCTGCGGGCAATCACTGCAGACAAACTGCCAAGTACTCTGGGCTCCCCGCCAGCTGCTACACACACACGCACTCACAAACAAACGTGGCTTACTTAATGACATGTTAGATGCCTCCAGAGGGACCATCCAGAACTATACTGCCATTTTACCAACTCAAGAACAATTTTCTTCGTATGTTACGCACCCAGTCTAATGCAGTCTGGCCCATTTTTGTCTTCTCTCACCAAGAAAAGTCTATGATGTTGGTTATATAAGCTCTAATATCAGATTGTTTTCTCTCAGGTCGTTGGCACCACAGTCATTCCCACCATGGTGCAGAAGTATCAGTCACCCATCAGGGTGTACAAGCAGCCTTTTGAGCTGGTGATGGAGGTAAGTGTTACTCTACCCTAGACTCCTGACCTCCATTGACGCCCCACATGAATATTAGATAGTGGTGGTTATGCAACGGTAATGAATGGGTCGACAAGACAACCTCTAGGAAGTGGTTGGTAAGGACGTTAGGGCAACCCTGTCCTTCATATGATTGACTTTAACTTGACAACATGGTTGTTTGAGATGTAGCCTAGGTCTAACAAATACCCAGGCAGTAGTGGTTGGGTTATGCAATGGTAATGAATGGGTCCCCATGACCACCTTGAGGGAAGGGTTGGTAAAGTACGTTAGGGCAACCTTGGCTTCATATTGAACATGTGTGCCACATGATGTGTTGCACTGTGGCGTACGAATATAGCTGCCTGGGTCTAACATGCACTAGCAGTCATAATACTTTGGTCTTCGACTGGTCTTCTTGACTGATCATTTGTAATGTACCAAGCAGACCGCTCAAGAATTGTCAAGACAAGTCCAGTCCAGGATGCACAAATCTCTTCTAGTCCATCTAGTATGTAGACAACTCAAACCTCCACACCATCTCAGGCCATGTCCGTGCACCAACCCTTTTAATATCTCAATAGTAAATGGTGGGCACTGTTATGTTGAACAGAAGTACCACCTCTGAAGGAGGGTCCTTCTGTAGCTCAGTTGGTAGAGCATGGCGCTTGTAACGCCAGGGTAGTGGGTTCGATCCCCGGGACCACCCATACGTAGGATGTATGCACACATGACTGTAAGTCGCTTTGGATAAAAGCGTCTGCTAAATGGCATATATTATATTATTATATTATTATTATTGAATTGGTTGCTGGTCTGTTTCCTCTGTTAAATGCAGCACATGTGCAGGCTTTTGGTGAGTGCGTGTCTTCTGGCTCCTATCGTGTGCTTGAGTTGTACTCACTCACTCAGATAAGATGAGGGGATGCGTGCAGTACACAACCTGGAAGTATAGACGTAGCGATTGCCTCGGTCTGTCTCTCTCTTTCTCTCTCTCTCTCTCTCTCTCTCTCTCTGGGTGTCTATCACTTTCTCTCTCCTCCACTCTCTCTGCCTCAATGAGTATGGTTACATGCACACAATAATGCAACCTTTTGTGCATAGTCAGATTAATATAATAGTTTGGTTAAAACGTTTACATGCTTTGCAAGAACAATTTCCTTAATAGTCTTGTTTCCATGGAGACATCTGAAATCGGGCTACCTGATGGCACTCTGATAGATGCAGGAAATCCAAAATAAACATTCTACCACAGTGACCATGTTATTTTTGGGAAGCATATATAATTCTGAAAACTACTTTGCATATATTCAGCTGTTCCAAACTCACTTCACGCACGCTAAAGAGGGACTCTCACTCGGCTGGTGCTGGCACATGCGCAGATCAAGCGCACAGCTGGATTTAAAACCAGGTCTTGTAATACGCGTATGCGTAACATAGATTATGACCTTGAGCCGACGTAAGGTGTTTTCATGACTATTGCATAATATGCCTACTGCCTTAACCAGTTTAATATCAAATTATTACTGGAAACGTTAACGCACTCACTGTCCTTCTCTTTTTCATTCTCGTTTGCTCCATCTTTCTCCCTATTTTGGCACCTCTCTTCCTCCCCCTCTCTTTCTATCTCTTCTCAGCCTCCAGAGCTAGAGGACAGGACTGTCAGGCAGGGCCGTCAGAGGGTTCACTGAGTAAACGGTTCAGGAGCAGATGAGCAGTGGAAAAACACTGGCATATTCCGCCTCTCCACAGTACCACAGTACAGTGGCTACAGGCCGGGAGGCGCATGTTCACTACATTAACCTGGGTTATGGTGGGTTATCAGAATAATTCACTGTGGTAACTTAGTAGTGTTACTTCATGACCATGTTTCACATAGCTAGGAGGAGGACGATAATTCAGCATTTTGGTTAACCACCTCATCTTGCTTTACTTAATAGGTGTTGTTACTCAGTTTTCATTGGAAAATCAAGGTTGGCCAACTTTAAGACCTCTAACTATTTCCAGAAGACATGCGATCAAAGCATTGTTTTTTGTTCAATCCCATTTAACTGTGCTTCAATTGAATGTGATTCAATAAACTATTTTGAGTTTGGCTATTGTAGCCAAGCATGCAGGTTTTATTTGCTGCCTCAAATAAGCTTTCTCCATTAAAGTGAAGAAGAGGCAAATGTCCTTAGCGCTGGCCTTTGTTAATGGTGGGCAAGCACTGGACAGGGGGCTATAAATAGTCCGTGAGTGGCAGCTGCTTGAACACTACACCTGGGGGACAGCAGTGGAGGAGGAGGGGAGGGGCGCTGGACTGAAATGGCAGCAAAACCACATTGGGCTGCCTGAGGGGCTTCCAAGCTGGGATGAGCTGCCTTAAACCTTCGGTTCGGCTAGGTGAAACGATTTAATGTTGTTCTTAAAAGACCTTCACTTGAAAAACGTGAAATAAGCTGCAATAGTACTTTGTCCATCTTGAGACGCTGTAGCCAGTATACACTTCCTCAAAATAGTCAGAATTAATGTAACGCAAGAGATCTGTCATTAATTTTGACGTTTTTCCTGAGATCTCAGTCATGCAATTTTATGTTTGGTGCAGTATTTCTCAAGTGAAAAAAATTACATGAAAACGAGTTGTCTCTTGTTGAATGACAACAAACACTTGATTGAATAATCCCTACTGTTGACCAAACATCGACGAAGGGGCCAAGACTTCACTACCGTCTTCGGCTTGCCTCAAAATGTTTGTGTGTGTGTGCACGAACAGCCCCCCTTCCCCCCACAAAAACACTTTGCTGAAGACCAAACGAATAACAAATTCACTAAATATCATGATATAAGCACAAACCGTTACGAACTGTCAAATGGGAAGCATGCAGATGCCTTTAGAGTCAGATTGGACGGGTTCTGTTAATCTGGGGCACTAGCAGAGGGGTAGAGAACCAACATAAGAGGCTGAGGAATCAAGGCAGAGGGTTATTTGGCAGGAAAAATGGTTGAACCATGCACACGTTTATGTGCAGATACAAGTGGTTCACTGTGTGTCATAATGGCCAATTGTCTGTCTGTCTCCTGTATTTTTTAAATGTGATATCTCTTCAACAGGTCGGCCTGACTCAGTTGTCAGAATTATGTAGCCTCGTAGAAGAGGTGGTTCACTATGCCACGTATTCTCTAGCCTATTGTCTGTCTGCCCTTTTCTTTATTGATGTGAGTGGTACATTTACACTGACTGATATGTCCCCTCCTAAAGCTGGTGCATTTGAAGAGGCAGTTTGATATATTCTCTCTCCACGGGGAAATTACAAATTGGCAGACACTCTGGGAATTTTCTGAATCAAAAAGCGGCTGAGATGGTGGTCTGGGTGGCGTAGAGAAATGTTAGCATTTTTAAGACAATTTCCTGCAATTATACAGATTTCTCCATCGAGCTGAGAGATTGTTGCAGGTTTAAAGCAATTCCCTGCAACTCTAAATATTCTGCCATGGAGCTGAGAGACTGGTGTTATTGATGCCCTAGTGAGATCACAAAGCCATGCAAGCTGTCTGTCCCTGCTCTGCTCTCAGCTAACTCCTTGACTGCACCTATTTGAGTGTCCCTACTTTGTGCCACACCTTCATGCAGCATAGCTGTGGGCGTGCACTGCATGAGAATGTACGTGTGTTTAGGTGTTTTTGCAGGGCCAGTGTAATTTGATATGTCGTTGTGGGTGTGTTTATAAATAGTGCTGTGTTGTCATCAGACTCTGTTTGGTATGACAAGGCTTGCAGTTTGTCTTTCAACAGACTTGAAAGTTGGCAAACATGGCTTTTCATTCTTTAAGGGATTTTATTTGGCATTTTGCTTTGAGGAATGTTGCATGTCTCTATCTCTCCCTGTCCACTTTTCTTCTCTGTTTGGAAACTGTCAGTCTTCTGAAACACCCTCTTACAGTCTCTGGAAGGAGAGAACTAAAGCGCTACTTCCTCTGACGGTCTGTCAATTACCTTTTTAAACTCATTCCTTCTAGAAAAAATACAGTCTCTTTCTTTGCTGTGCCTCAACCACCCACTCAAGGCATTGACAGGATTGAAGGAAAATGTTTTCCACCTCTAGCAATGTTGCCATTAGGCTCAAAGGAATGTATTAACAGCATCATGATGTCTATTTTCTTAAAGTATTAAAATGGTTCTATCCCGCTTTGACTTGGGGCAATTTGAGAGGAGTTTAGTTAAAGTAGGCCTACGTTGCATTAAATCGCTTTTTGAAATGAAAAACCATGTGTTTGTATTTGATACCATTCTGCTCCAGCCATTACCACGAGCCCATCCTCCCCAAATAAGGTGCCACCAACTTCCTGTGCTGTGCCCATGTAGGCCCCACCGGGCCTTCATGACTGGACTACCGACGTTATCTGCCCGAGGGAGTTATCCAACTGGCCCCTCCATCGCGACGTTACCTGAATGCCCATCTGCGGCCCGCTAATCGTTAGCTGTCTTAACGGCTGCTATCTGAATAAGTCTATCGGACAATTTGTCTTGGGTCACTATAACTATATCTATTTTGCCAATTGGATTGATCCCCTCTACCACAGGGAACCCCACTAATCTACCGACAGAAACGCACGGGGTGGCTAAAAACAGACCTCCATCCTATGCTAGCTGTCTGAGTCGCCGTGACCCCAACCAACCTCACTACTCACTGGACCCTTTTGATCACTCGACTAAGCATGCCTCTCCTTAATGTCAATATGCCTTGTCCATTGCTGTTCTGGTTAGTGTTTATTGGCTTATTTCACTGTAGAGCCTCTAGCCCTGCTCATTATACCTTATCCAACCTTTCAGTTCCACCACCCACACATGCGATGACATCACCTGGTTTCAATGATATTTCTAGAGACAATATCTCTCATCACTCAATACCTAGGTTTACCTTCACTGTATTCACATCCTACCATTCCTTTGTCTGTACATTACATCTTGAAGCTATTTTATCGCCCCCAGAAACCTCCTTTTACTCTCTGTTCTAGACGACCAATTCTCATAGCTTTTAGCCGTTCCCTTATCCTACTCCTCCTCTGTTCCTCTGGTGATGTAGAGGTGAATCCAGGCCCTGCAGTGCCTAGCTCCACTCCTATTCCCCAGGCGCTCTCTTCTGTAAGAGTAATAGCCTTGGTTTCATGCATGTTAACATTAGAAGCCTCCTGCTTGTTTTATTCAATGCTTTAGCACTCTCTGACAACCCGGATGTTCTAGCCGTGTCTGAATCCTGGCTTAGGAAGACCTCCAAAAATTCTGAAATGTTCATCCCTAACTACAACATTTTCAGACAAGATAGAACTGCCACAGGGGGCGGTGTTGCATTCAACTGCAGAGATCTGTCCTACTATCCAGGTCTGTACCCAAACAATTTTAACTTCTACTTTTAAAAATCCACCTCTCTAAAAACAAGTCTCTCACTGTTGCCGCCTGCTATAGACTGCCCCCAGCTATGCTCTGGACACCATATGTGAACTGATTGCCCCCCATCTATTTTCAGAGCTTGTGCTGCTAGGTGACCTAAACTGGAACATGCTTAACACCCCAGCCATCCTACAATCTAAGCATGATGCCCTCAATCTCAAACAAATTATCAATGAACCTACCAGGTACCACCCCAAAGCTATTAATACGGGCACCCTCATAGATATCATCCTAACCAACTTTCCCTCTAAATACACCTCTGCTTTCTTCAACCAAGATCTCGGCGATCATTGCCTGCATCCGTAATGGGTCAGCGGTCAAACGACCTCCACTCATACATTTACATTTAAGTCATTTAGCAGACGCTCTTATCCAGAGCGACTTACAAATTGGTGCATTCACCTTATGACATCCAGTGGAACAGCCACTTTACAATAGTGCATCTAAATATTTTAAGGGGGGAAGGGGGGTGAGAATGATTACTTTATCCTATCCTAGGTATTCCTTAAAGAGGTGGGGTTTCAGGTGTCTCCGGAAGGTGGTGATTGACTCCGCTATCCTGGCGTCGTGAGGGAGTTTGTTCCACCATTGGGGAGCCAGAGCAGCGAACAGTTGACTGGGCTGAGCGGGAACTGTACTTCCTCAGTGGTAGTTTCCTCATCACTGTCAAACGCTCCCTGAAACACTTCAGCGAGCAGGCCTTTCTAATCAACCTGGCCGGGGTATCCTGAAAGGATATTGATCTCATCCCGTCAGTAGAGGATGCCTGGTAATTTTTTTAAATGCCTTCCTCAATCATCTTAAATAAGCATGCCCCATTCTAGAAATTTAGAACCAGGAACAGATATAGCCCTTGATTCTCTCCAGACCTGACTGCCCTTAACCAACACAAAAACATCCTATGGCAATCTGCATTAGCATCGAACAGCCCCCGTGATATGCAACTTTTCAGGGAAGCTAGAAACCAATATACACAGGCAGTTAGAAAAGCCAAGGCTAGCTTTTTCAAGCAGAAATTTGCTTCCTGCAACACAAACTCAAAAAAGTTCTGAGACACTGTAAAGTCCATGGAGAGTAAGAACACCTCCTCCCAGCTGCCCACTCCACTGAGGATAGGAAACACTTTCACCACCGATAAATCCACTATAATTGAGAATTTCAGCACGGCTGGCCATGCTTTCCACCTGGCTACCCCTGCCCAGGTCAACAGCACTGCACCCCCCACAGAAACTCGCCCAAGCCTTCCCCATTTCTCCTTCTCCCAAATCCAGTCACGTGATGTTCTGAAAGAGCTGCGAAATTGTTGCATCCCCTATTACTAACCTGTTCAACCTCTCTTTTGTGTCGTCTGAGATTCCCAAAGATTGGAAAGCAGCTGCGGTCATCCCCCTCTTCAAAGGGGGGGACCCTCTTGACCCCGCTGCTACAGACCTATCTATCCTACCCTGCCTTTCTAAGGTCTTCGAAAGCCAAGTCAACAAACAGATTACCAACCATTTCGAATCCCACCATATGCAATCTGGTTTTAGAGCTGGTGCACCTCAGCCACGCTCAAGGTCCTAAATGATATCTTAACCGCCATCGATAAGAAACAATACTGTGCAGCCGTATTCATTGACCTGGCCAAGGCTTTTGACTCTGTCAATCACCACATCGTCATCGGCAGACTCGACAGCCTTGGTTTCTCAAATGATTGCCTCACCTGGTTCACCAACTACTTCTCTTCTTTGTATACATCAATGATGTCGCTCTTGCTGCTGGTGAGTCTCTGATCCACCTCTACGCAGATGACCCCAATCTGTATACTTCTGGCCCTTCTTTGGACACTGTGTTAACAAACCTCCAAACGAGCTTCAATGCCATACAACACTCCTTCCGTGGCCTCCAATTGCTCTTAAATACAAGTAAAACTAAATGCATGCTCTTCAACCTATCGCTACCTGCACGCCTGTCCAACATCACTACTCTGGACAGCTCTGACTTAGAGCTGTCTGGTTAGACTGTAAACTCTCCTTCCAGGCTCACATCAAACATCTCCAATCCAAAGTTAAATCTAGAATTGGGTTCCTATTTCGCAACAAAGCATCCTTCACTCATGCTGCCAAACACACCCTTGTAAAACTGACCATCCTACCAATCCTCGACTTCGGCGACGTCATTTACAAAATAGCCTCCAATACCCTACTCAATAAATTGGATGTAGTCTATCACAGTGCCATCCGTTTTGTCACCAAAGCCCCATATACTACCCACCATTGCGACCTGTACGCTCTCGTTGGCTGGCCCTCGCTTCATACTCGTCGCCAAACCCACTGGCTCCAGGTCATCTACAAGACCCTGCTAGGTAAAGTCCCCCCTTATCTCAGCTCGCTGGGCACCATAGCAGCACCCACCTCTAGCAGGGGCTCCAGCAGGTATATCTCTCTGGTCACCCCCAAAACCAATTCTTCCTTTGGCCGCCTCTCCTTCCAGTTCTCTGCTGCCAATGACTGGAACGAACTACAAAAATCTCTGAAACTGGAAACACTTATCTCCCTCACTAGCTTTAAGCACCAGCTGTCAGAGCAGCTCACAGATTACTGCACCTGTGCATAGCCCATATATAATTTAGCCCAATCAACTACCTCTTTCCCTACTGTATTTATTTATTTTGCTCCATTGCACCCCATTATTTCTCTCTACTTTGCACATTCTTCCACTGCAAATCAACCATTCCAGTGTTTTACTTGCTATATTGTATTTACTTCACCACCATGGCCTCTTTTTGCCTTTACCTCCCTTATCTCACCTCACTTGCTCACATTGTATATAGACTTATTTTTCTACTGTGTTATTGACTGTATTGTTTTACTCCATGTCTAACTCTGTGTTGTTGTATGTGTCGAACTGCTTTGCTTTATCTTGGCAAGGTCGCAATTGTAAATGATAACTTGTTCTCAACTCGCCTACCTGGTTAAATAAAGGTGAAATGTATTGTGGGCCGATTAGGCCTATGTAGCATGCTGTTATACAATATCACTCCGATTAGTTTGCCTTGGCACCCCTCCTAAGAAATAGAGGAAACACTGAACATTATTTCAAAAAGATAAGACCGCTACCTTGAATGATTTGTAATTTTTCAAAATTAGTTTTTTTGAGGGGGAGTCAGGAAATAATTGCTCAGGACTCCTGTGAAAGTGACTGATAAGGACTGAGAATTGCTGAAAAACACCGAGCCCAGCAATGGGAAACGCAACTTCCTCTTTAACTAGGCTGATGATGTCAGTCTCTCGGAAGAAAGTGTCCATGGGCTGCTACTGCAGCAGCTAACTAGTATGCTTCAGTAATCTGGACACGAATACCGTCCAGCTTTCACCCGTGTAATATTTCTCTAGAGGAAGGGCTTTGGAAGGAAATAAAACAATAGCTACAGAAACACAGTAGTGGTCCATAGTCTCCCTTCAGCATACACTCCCGACTCGTGCGTGCCTTCTCCGCAATAACAGGAAGTGTAGTTTATGTTATTGTTGCTATTAGCACGCCGCGCCAGTTCATGGAGCCCATGAGCACTTCACAAGCATTTCGCTACACCCGCAAGAACATTTGTTAAATATGTGTATGCGTCCAATAACATTTGATTTGAGATAGTGTTCCCAATGGGAGGAGAGAGGGATGTCGAGACTTGTTGTTCCAGTTTAGAGGACTCCTTGAAACAAACAACTGCTATTTCCCCCACGGACTACATGGGTTTTTAAAGTTTTGCCCTTTGTGGGAAATTGTGTTCCCAAAGAAGGCGAGAAACTAACACTGTTTGTTGTTTCAGGTGAAGAGAGGCTCTGTGTTCTGATTTGAAGCAACCAACCCCCCACTCCTCCCTCTCCCTCAGACTCCAATAGTGTCCAGATGAATTAGAGTAGCGTGGCTCAATATTTAGCAGACAACACCAAAAGCAACTTAGAGTACAGTACATACATTGTTAGTGGGTCTAGCCTATGTGTTTGTGATCCCTGCAGGAATTGAATCCACATCCTTTGGATTGCTAATGCCACCCTCTTACCAACTGAGCCACAACAGACAGGGGGATGCACTAATCCACTAGATTAGGACACAGCACCACCGGGCCATCAGGGAAGGAACAGAGTGTCCCATGCCAGCCTGCTGCACATCTGGGCGCGGTCAGAAAGGTGATTTTTAGCGTGGCCGTAAGCCTAGCCTAGTCTAGCATGCCCATTTTTTTAAGTGGAGGGTTGCGCTAGGCTAATCCGCTAGTACAAAACGCCTCAGACCTTGGGAATGAACAGTGTGTCCATTGCCAACCTGCTGTTGCAGCTGCACATCTGTGCACCATTTGAGAAGCGGAAGAGTCCTCTTTTTAGTCAAATCCTCTTTGGGTTGCAGCCTTGCTACCTCCGCACACTCTAGCGGATAGAGATAGGCCATCGCAGTGTAATCTCCTTTAATATTTAATGGAAATGTCTGTGTTTTGCCATCAGCCAAGCATCTGTGTGGTATAGACTACTGATGCAATTTCCATGGCACTAGTGAATTAAGTAGCTTTTCCACTAATTAATGTCATTGGGCAGATGGTTGTATGCCAGTGGATAGTAGCCTATAGGCTAATAAGGGTTGAAGCTCTGATACTGTATCATACAGCATCACGTTTATGCAAATGGCGTGAGAGACGGAAGGGAGGAGAGAGTAGCCTATGTTTGTGTGGTCCTGATGAGTGGATTTTCAGGCCAGATTCCAAGAATTTCTGCATATAATTTTAACCTTGTGGGGCCCTGTTTTTGGTAGAGTCTTTACTCTTTCGATATAATTTGTCTGGTAGAACAACACAATTTAAACGTCATCTCAGAATTTAGAACTTTTCTCATCTCAAATCTCTCTACGAAAGCTTTGCATTCCATATTCTACTGTCTTCAGAAGGTATTCACACCCCTTGATTTTTTCCACATTTTGATGTTACAGCCTAAATTTAAATGGATTAAATCCACTTTTTTCTGTCACTGGCCTACAAACAATACCACAAGGTCAAAGTGCAATTTTTACAAATTAATAAAAAATGAAAAGCTGAAATGTCTTGAGTCAATAAGTATTCAACCTTTTTGTTATGACCTAAATAAATTCAGGAGTAAAAATGTTCTTAACAAGTCACGTAATAAGTTGCATGGGCTCACTATTTGAAATAATAATGTTTAACATGTTAGATGAATGATTAGCTCATCTCTGTACCCCACACATAAAATTATCTGTAAGGTCCCTCAGTCGAGCAGTGAATTTCAAATACAGATTCAACCACAAAGACCAGGGAGGTTTTCCAATGCCTCGCAAAGAAGGGCACCTATTGGTAGATGCGTAAAAATAAAATCAGACATTGAATATCCCTTTGAGCATGGTGAAGTTATTTATTACACTTTGTATGGTCTGTCAATACACCGTCACTACAAAGATACCGGTGTCCTTCCTAGAGGTCGACCGATTATGATTTTAACGCCGAAACCGATTATTGGAGGACCAAAAAAAGCCGCTACCGATTAAACGGCCTATTTTTAATTTTTTAATATATATATATTTTTTATTATTATCATTTATATATTTGTAATAATGACAATTACAACCATACGGAATGAACATTTTTATTTGAACTTAATGTACTACATCAAAAAAATCAATTTAGTCTCAAATAAATAATGAAACATGCTCAATTTGGTTTAAATAATGCAAAAACACAGTGTTGGAGAAGAAAGTAAAAGTGCAATATGTGCCATGTAAAGAAGCTAACGTTTAAGTTCCTTGCTCAGAGCATATGAAAGCTGGTGGTTCAATATTCCCAGTTAAGAAGTTTTAGGTTGTAGTTATTATAAGAATTATGACTCGTCGTCTATTTCTCTTATACCTTTTTGTATTTCATATACCTTTTGACTATTGGATGTTCTTATAGGCAGTGTAGTATTGCCAGCCTAATCTCGGGAGTTGATAGGCTTGTCATAAACAGCGCTGTGTTTCAAGCATTGCTGGCAAAAGGAGTATGACATCCAGTGGAACAGTCACTTTACAATAGTGCATCTAAAACTTAAGGGGGGTGAGAGGGATTACTTATCCTATCCTAGGTATTCCCCACCTCTTTAAGGAATACCTAGGATAGGATAAGTAATCCCTCTCACCCCCCCCCTTAAGTTTTAAATGCACTATTGTAAAGTGACTGTTCCACTGGATGTCATAAGGTGAATGCACCAATTTGTAAGTCGCTCTGGATAAGAGCGTCTGCTAAATGACTTAAATGTAAATGTAAATGAGTAAAGTTTGAATGAATGCTTACGAGCCTGCTGCTGCCTCCCACCGCTCAGACTGCTCTTTCAAATATCAAATCATATAAATATATATAATAAACACACAGAAATACTAGCCTTTGGTCATTAATATGGTCAAATCGAAAACAAAAAGTTTATTTCAGTGAAATATGGAAGTGTTCCGTATTTTATCTAACGGATGGCAACCCTAGTCCTGTATTAGTGGACCAATATAGCTGTCATTTCTTTCTTCCCCTCTCCAAACTTCTAACCACAGCTATGGTCAACATTGTATTTACTCCACAATACTAACCTAATTGACTGAGTTAAAATGAAGCCGGTACATAATACAAATATTCCAAAACATGCATCCTGTTTGCAATAAGGCACTAAAGTAGTACTGCAAGAAATGTGGGAAAGCAATTCACTTTTTGTCCCTGAATACAAAGTGTTATCTTTGGGGCAAATACAACACAGTACTGAGTTCCACACCATATTTTTACATTTACATTTACATTTAAGTCATTTAGCAGACGCTCTTATCCAGAGCGACTTACAAATTGGTGCATTCACCTTATGACATCCAGTGGAACAGTCACTTTACAATAGTGCATCTAAATCTTAAAGAGGGGGGGGTGAGAGGGAATACTTATCCTATCCTAGGTATTCCTTAAAGAGGTGGGGTTTCAGGTGTCTCCGGAAGGTGGTGATTGACTCCGCTGTCCTGGCGTCGTGAGGGAGTTTGTTCCACCATTGGGGGGTCAGAGTAGCGAACAGTTTTGACTGGGCTGAGCGGGAGCTGTACTTCCTCAGTGGTAGGGAGGCGAGCAGGCCAGAGGTGGATGAACGCAGTGCCCTTGTTTGTGTGTAGGGCCTGATCAGAGCCTGGAGGTACTGAGGTGCCGTTCCCCTCACAGCTCCGTAGGCAAGCACCATGGTCTTGTAGCGGATGCGAGCTTCAACTGGAAGCCAGTGGAGAGAACGGAGGAGCGGGGTGACGTGAGAGAACTTGGGAAGGTTGAACACCAGACGGGCTGCGGCGTTCTGGATGAGTTGAAGGGGTTTAATGGCACAGGCAGGGAGCCCAGCCAACAGCGAGTTGCAGTAATCCAGACGGGAGATGACAAGTGCCTGGATTAGGACCTGCGCCGCTTCCTGTGTGAGGCAGGGTCGTACTCTGCGGATGTTGTAGAGCATGAACCTACAGGAACGGGCCACCGCCTTGATGTTGGTTGAGAACGACAGGGTGTTGTCCAGGATCACGCCAAGTTTCTTAGCGCTCTGGGAGGAGGACACAATGGAGTTGTCAACCGTGATGGCGAGATCATGGAACGGGCATTCCTTCCCCGGGAGGAAGAGCAGCTCCATCTTGCCGAGGTTCAGCTTGAGGTGGTGATCCGTCATCCACACTGATATGTCTGCCAGACATGCAGAGATGCGATTCGCCACCTGGTCATCAGAAGGGGGAAAGGATAAGATTAGTTGTGTGTCGTCTGCATAGCAATGATAGGAGAGACCATGTGAGGTTATGACAGAGCCAAGTGAGTTGGTGTATAGCGAGAATAGGAGAGGGCCTAGAACAGAGCCCTGGGGGACACCAGTGGTGAGAGCGCGTGGTGAGGAGACAGATTCTCGCCACGCCACCTGGTAGGAGCGACCTGTCAGGTAGGACGCAATCCAAGCGTGGACCGCGCCGGAGATGCCCAACTCGGTGGTGACTGGCTGGCTGCATCATGTAATGGGTATGCTTGTAATCATTAAGGACTGGAGATTTTCAGGCAAAGCTAAGCACGGGGGAAATTCTGTAGGAAAAACTGGTTCCGTATGCTTTCCACCAGACACTGGGAGATGGTTTCACCTTTTAGCAGGACAATAACCTAAAACACATGGCCAAATCGACACTGGAGTTGCTTAGATGGAGAATGTTCCTGAGGGTCCGAGTTAGTTTAAACTTAAATCTACTTCAAAATCTATTGCAACACCTGAAAAATGGTTGTCTAGCAATGATCAACAACCAATTTTAACAGAGCTTGAAGAATTTGGAAAAGAATAATGGGAAAAATGTTGTATATTCCAGGTGTGTGTGAAACTGAGACTTACCCAGGAAGACTCAGCTGTAATCACTGCCAAATATGCTTATACAAAGTAATAATTCAGGAGTGTGAATACATGTACATGACATTTTATATTTCATTTGCAAAAATCTATAAAACATGTTTTCACTTTGTCATTATGGGTTATTGTGTGTAGAAGGGTGAATGTTTTTGTTTTAATCCATTTTGAATTCAGGCTGTAGTATGAATACTTTCTGAAGGCACTGTAGCCTTTTCTCTCCACTATGATTCTACACTAAGAATCAGAGGCTTGGCTGTAGAAAACTCAGAACCTATAGAATTATGAAATCATTGACAAGACGTCCAACCCCTCTACCTTACAAAATGAGGCTTCTGAATGTATACAGTAGTACATGTGGAATCTTTAGGTAGAGGCAATGTCTAGGCGTATATGTTGTAAAATATAAAGACCTTTTGTGGAGAGGGTTTAGATTTCACTCCAGGTTTGCGGGTACTCGACTCCCCTTGGGCCAAGGCAGCACTGGGTGTTGGATTGGCTGTGAAGACGCAGAGCCTATATCTGCAGTAACTATGTGTTTAACCAGCTCATTATGAGGATAACAACTGCTCTTGGCAACCGCTGGACAAAGCTGATGTCTGTTGACTAGACCCCAGTCAACTGGTTCCAATTCGCTCCATCTTTCCTCTTTGTCCTTTCTCCTTGGAACCTCACTCCTTTTCACTTTCTCTCTGTTTTTCTCTCCCAATCTCTGTGTGTAGTCAGCTGGCTGGTTAACCTTTTTTCTTTCTTACTTTCCTCCCTCTCCTTGTCACTTCGGTTTCTCTCTCTCTAATTTTCTCACTTTCTCTATGTAAAGGTGTGCCAACAGTGCAGCAGGTCTGGCCTATGGCCAGTTTAATCAAATAGGCCTGTTTGCTTCCACGCTTGGTTGTCCCTCTGAGCTTCTCGCACCATAAAGTCCCTCCAGGATTTCGCAAAATGTTTTTGTGATATCTGTGGCCAGAAATGCTTGATTTTGCGGCAGCTTTTCTGAAATTCTGTGATACATTTTGCGATTTCTGCATTGAATTATGCGATCGCGGAATCCTGGAGGGACTGACTATAGTACACACAAACAAATGTTATTAAATCAAGCAGATTCTTGCAGATCCACCAAACGCACATCTCCCCAGCCCAATGGAAATATAATTTGAAACCTGAAGACCAATTGGACTCGATTAAGTTAACCTCACTGACCTTACCCGTTTACTCACTATGACTCAAAACAACGGCGCCGCAGAAGGGGTAGATGGAGCGGTCTTCTGGTCAGCCTCTGTAGACAGGCACATCGCCCACCGCTCCCGAGTATACTACTCGCCAATATCCAGCATCTCTTTTGACAACAAGGTAAACAAAATTCAAGCAAGGGTTGCCTTCCAGAGAGAGATCTGGGTCTCGGCCCCGCCCGTGCAACTGGCTCCTGGTCTTTGACGGGCCGCCCCCAGGTGGTGAGGGTAGGAAATAACATCTCCACCCCGCTGATCCTCAACACTGGGGTCCCACAAGGGTGTGTTCTCAGCCCTCTCCTGCACTCCCTGTTCACCCATGACTGTGTGGTCATGCACGCCTCCAACGCAATCAAGTTTGCAGACCACACTACAGTGGTAGGCTTGATTACCAGCAACGACGAGACGCCCTACAAGGAGAAGGTAAGGGCCCTCGGAGTGTGGTGTCAGGAAAATAACCTCACACTCAATGTCAGCAAAACAAAAGAGATTATCGTGGACTTCAGGAAACAGCAGAGGGAGCACCCCCCTATCCACATCAGCAGGACAGTATTGGAGAAGGTGGAAAGTTTTAAATTCCTTGGCGTACACATCACGGACAAACTGAAATGGTCCAACCACACAGACAGCATGGTGAAGAAGGCGCAACCGCTCCTCTTCAACCTCAGGAGGCTGAAGAAATTGGCTTCAACCAAAAGCACTCTCAAACTTTTAGATGCACAATCGAGAGCATCCTGTCGTGCTGTTTCACCGCCTGTACGGCAACTGCTCCACCCACAACCGTAAGGCTCTCCAGAGGGTAGTGCGGTCGGCACAACACAATACCGGGGGCAAACTACCTGCCCTCCAGGACACCTAAAACACCTGATGTCACAGGAAAGCCAAAAAGATCATCAAGAACAACAACCACCCGAGCCACTGCCTGTTCACCCCACTATCATCCAGAAGGCGAGGTCTGTACAGGTGCATCAAAGCTGGGACTGAGAGACTGAAAAACAGCTTCAACCTCAAGGCCATTGAGTGGCTGCTGCCAACATACTGAATCAAATCTCTAGCCACTTTAATCATTCAAAATTGGATGTAATGAATGTATCACTAGTCACTTTAAGCAATGGCACTTTTATATAATGTTTATATACCCCACATTACTTATCTCAAATATATATACTGTACTCTATACCATCTACTGCATCTTGCCTATGCCGTTCGGCCATCGCTCATCCATATATTTATATGTACATATTCTTATTCATTCCTTTACACGTGTGTGTGTATAAGGTAGTTGTGAAATTGTTAGATTACGTGTTAGATGTTTCTGCATGGTCGGAACTAGAAGCACAAGCATTTCACTACACTCACATTAACATCTGCTAACCATGTGTATGTGACCAATAAGATTGGATTTACAGGTGGATCTGCTTACCTCTAATTTCTAAACTAGCTTGCAGACCTGACTAGCTGTGCTCTGTCTAGTAGTCTCTCTGGCCCAGTGTAGAAGAACAACTCCAGTATGACCTGGGAGCCGTCTCATCCCATCCCTCATCCTGACCCACTTCCTTCATCCCTCTTCCTCCATCCCAGATCTAGGCTATTTCAGCTCTCGCCACATTCTCACCTGAAGTGTTGTAGTTTCTCTCTTCATCTCCGTCTCTAGCTGTATTGTTATTCTAATCTCTTTACCATCTCCTATAGGCCCCTAAACCTGGGGATTGTCCATTTATTCTCTCAATCCATCCTGTCCAGCGTGTCACCTTTCAGGCTTTTGTCATTAGGATTTCAACAGTAGTAGGCCAAGTACAGCTGTTTCATTCCTATGTTGACCATGTGAGCTAATGGGAATTCAAGTGCACTTACTGCGCTAATGGGAATTCAAGTGCACTTACTGCGCTAATGGGAATTCAAGTGCACTTACTGCGCTAATGAGAATTTTATACAAGACGGAGCCATTTTTCCATTCTTTCGGGTTAGGCTAGAGGTCTTTTTAATTGACGTTTTAGGGAACTCATTACATATTGCCTACAGTATTATTTCCATTCTCTGTGATGCGAGTTGTTTATGCATTATGCAGAGAGTTGCCTTCTCCCCTGTGGCTGGCGTTATGACTATATTTTGGTTCGGAATTGTTCCTCCACACACTTTGTGAATGAGTCTGTCAGCAAGCAGCATCCGCCTGCGGAGTGTAATTCACTTCGTCCGATACAGTTCTGCGTCTGCCAGAGACTGGTTGTAGCCCCTAGAGAAGCGCTCTGCTCTGTGAGGCAGCATTGATGAGACTGACTCTGGGCCTGCTATGTGCGAGTAAGCTGTATTAATCAGAGTTTCTATCAACTGACTCTGGGACTGTGAGAATTATCCTGATCTGTTTCACTTATCACAGTACTCCCCATTGCAAGGTCGAGATGCTGCGACGACTTATCGACGACAGCCCTCTCCCCAGCCCTGCAGTCTACGTAGAGCCAAGCTGCAGTCAATGTGACTCACTACAGATGTAGGGAGCCAGTATGACGTTAATAGGAATATGATTGACCTACATATTCCCATACAGTGTAATGTTTGTGTATGTGTGTACATATGTATTGTATACCAGTATGTAGGCTAGGCTATATGTACAGTGTGTGAGTCCCTCCCCCATCCTGCGTCTTTACTTACACAAACACAATAACACACACTCTCCTTCTGTGCTGTTATTTCCCTCTGACGCAGTACACCACAAATCACCTGCGCCCTGCTCCCCCGGTCTTCCTCGTTGTCCCATGCTTCACGGCCCATAGCCTCCTGACACAGCAGCCTTTATTTCCAGGAAGTGATGACACGCTCAATGCAGCCTCTGCACCATTCACTAATACAGTCAATGGAGTTGCTCCACAGCCAGTGAGGATGGGAAGAAATTATGAAAAGAGGACCAGTTTCCAAAGGCTGTCAGCAAAAGTGCCAAGTTGTTTTCTATAACTAGTCAATGGGGATGGGAAGATGTTATAGATTGCCAACTTCCCACAGCCATCAATAAAGATGCCAGGGATATGTGTTTCTTGTAAGTCAATGGAGGTGCAGTGCCTTCACAAAGTATTCAGACCTCTAGACTTCTTCCACATTTTGTTAGGTTACAGCCTTATTCTAAAATTGATCAAATAGTTTGTTCCCTCATCAAAATACACATTGTAGATTGTTTCCATCGTAACAAAGCAACATTTGTTTTAATTTTTGCTAATTTATAAAACAATATCACATTTACATAATTATTCAGACCCTTTACTCAGTACTTTGTTTAAGCAACTTTGGCAGCAATTACAGCCGTGAGTATTTTTTAAAACCTTTTATTTAACTAGACAAGTCAGTTAAGAACAAATTCTTATTTTTTAATGACTGCCTAGGAACAGCCTTGTTCAGGGGCAGAACGACAGATTTTTTTTAGCCTTGTCAGCTCGGGGATTCGATCTTGCAACCTTTCAGTTACTAGTCCAACGCTCTAACCACTAGACTACCTGCCGCCCAAGTCCTGGGTATGTTGCTACAAGCTTGGCACACCTGTATTTGGGGAGATTCTCCCAAGCTCTGTCAGGTTGGATGGGGAGTGTTGCTGCACATCTAATTTCAGGTATCTCCAGAGATGCTCAATTGGGTTCAAGGCTCTGGCTGGGCCACTCAAGGATATTCAGAGACTTGTCCCGAAGCCACTCCTACGCTGTCTTGGCTGTGTGCTTAGGGTCGTTGTCCTGTTGGAGGGTGTACCTTTGCCCCAGCCTGAGGTCCTGAGTGCTCTGGAGCAGGTTTTCATCAAGGATCTCTCTGTACTCTGCTCCGTTCAGCTTTCCCTCGATCCTGACTAGTCTACCAGTCCCTGCCGCTGAAAAACACCCCCACAGCATGATGCTGCCACCACCATGCTTCACTGTAGGGATGGTGCCAGGTTTCTTCCAGGTGTGACGCTTGGCACTCAGGCCAAAGAGTTCAATCTTGGTTTCATCAGAGAAGATTGTTTCCGATTGGTCTGAGTCTTTAGGTGCCTTTTGGCAAACTCCAAGCGGGCTGTCATGTGCCTTTTACTGAGGAGTGGCTTCTGTCTGGCCACTCTACCATAAAGGCCTGATTGGTGGAGTGCTGCAGAGATGGTTGTCCTTCTAGAAGGTTCTCCCATCTCCACAGAGGAACTCTGGAGCTCTGTCAGTGACCATCGGGTTCTTGGTCACCTCCCCTGACCAAGGCCTTTCTCCCCCCGATTTCTCAGTTTGGCAGGATGGGCCAACTCTAAGAAGATTCTTGGTGGTTCCAAACTTCTTCCATTTAATAAAGATAAAGGCCACTGTGTTCTTGGGGACCTTCAATGCTGCAGACATTTTTGGTACCCTTCCCCAGATCTGTGCTTCAACACAATCCTGTCTCGGAGCTCGACGGACAATTCCTTCGACCTCATGGCTTGGTTTTTGCTTTGACATGTACTTTCAACTGTGGGACCTTTTTTACATAGACAGGTGTGTGCCTTTACAAATCTTGTCTTGTCAAGTTGTAGAAACATTTAAAGGATTATCAATGAAAACAGAATGCACCTGAGCTCAATTTCAAGTCTCATAGCAAATGGACTGAATACTTGTGCAAATAAGGTATTTCAATGTTATTTTTTTATACATTTGCGTGTAGGTATTGTGTAGATTGCTGAGGATTTTTTTTGTGTGTTTTTTAAAAATCAGTTTTAGAATAAGATGTAGAAAAAGTCAAGGTCTGAATTAGAGGTTGGCCGATTATGATTTTTCAACACCGATACTGATTATTGGAGGACCAAAAAAAGCCGATACCGATTAATCGCCCTTTTTTTTGTGATAATGACAATTACAATAATACTGAATGAACACTTATTTTAACTTAATATAATACATCAATAAAATCAATTTAGCCTCAAATAATGAAACATGTTCAATTTGGTTTAAATAATGCAAAAACAAAGTGTTGGAGAAGAAAGTAAAAGTGCAATATATGCCATGTAAGAAAGCTCAGAACATGAGAACATATGAAAGCTGGTGGTTCCTTTTAATATGAGTCTTCAATATTCCCAGGTAAGAAGTTTTAGGTTGTAGTTATTATTGGACTATTTCTCTCTATACAATGTGTATTTCATATACAGTGGGGCAAAAAAGTATTTAGTCAGCCACCAATTGTGCAAGTTCTCCCACTTAAAAAGATGAGGCCTGTAATTTTCATAATAGGGACACTTCAAATATGACAGAAAAAATGAGAAACGAATCCAGAAAATCGCTTTATGGTTTTTAATGATTTATTGGCAAATTATGGCCAAGACCAAATAGCTATCAAAGGACAGCAGAAACAAAATTGTAGACCTGCACCGGGCTGGGAAGACTGACTCTGCAATAGGTAAGCAGCTTGGTTTGAAGAAATCAACTGTGGGAGCAATTATTGGGAAATGGAAGACATACAAGACCACTGATAATCTCCCTCGATCTGGGGCTTCACGCAAGATCTCACCCCGTGGGGTCAAAATGATGAACTCAAAAATGCCAGAACCACACCGGGGGACCTAGTGAATGACCTGCAGAGAGCTGGGACCAAAGTAACAAAGCCTACCATCAGTAACACACTACGCTGCCAGGGACTCAAATCCTGCAGTGCCAGACGTGTCCCCCTGCTTAAGCCAGTACATGTCCAGGCCCGTCTGAAGTTTGCTAGAGGGCATTTGGATGATCCAGAAGAAGATTGGGAGAATGTCATATGGTCAGATGAAACCAAAATAGAAGTTTTTGGTAAAAACTCAACTCGTCATGTTTGGAGGACAAAGAATGCTGAGTTGCAACCAAAGAACACCATACCTACTGTGAAGCATGGGGGTGGAAACATAATGCTTTGGGGCTGTTTTTCTGCAAAGGGACCAGGACGACTGATCCGTGTAAAGGAAAGAATGAATTGGGGCCATGTATCGTGAGATTTTGAGTGAAAACCTCCTTCCATCAGCAAGGGCATTGAAGATGAAACGTGGCTGGGTCTTTCAGCATGACAATGATCCCAAACACGCCGCCCGGGCAATGAAGGAGTGGCTTCGTAAGAAGCATTCCAAGGTCCTGGAGTGGCCTAGCCAGTCTTCAGATCTCAACCCCATAGAAAATCTTTAGAGGGAGTTGGAAGTCTGTGTTGCCCAGCAACAGCCCCAAAACATCACTGCTCTAGAGGAGATCTGCATGGAGGAATGGGCCAAAATACCAGCAACAGTGTATGAAAACCTTGTGAAGACTTACAGAAAACGTTTGAGAAACTTTTTAACAAAGTATTGATTATCTTTTGTTATTGACCAAATACTTATTTTCCACCATAATTTGCTAATGAATTCATTAAATTCCATAATGTGATTTTCAGATTTTTTTTCTCTCATTTTGTCTGTCATAGTTGAAGTGTACCTATGATGAAAATTACAGGCCTCATCTTTTTAAGTGGGAGAACTTGCACAATTGGTGGCTGACTAAATACTTTTTTGCCCCACTGTACCTTTGACTATTGGATGTTCTTATAGGCACTTTAGTATTGCAAGTGTAACAGTATAGCTGCCCTTCCTATCTGGGTTCGAACCAGGAACACATTGACAACAGCCACCCTCAAAGCAGCGTTACCCATCGCTCCAGAAAAGCCGCGGCCCTTGCAGAGCAAGGGGAACAACTACTCCAAGTCTCAGAGCGAGTGACGTTTGAAACGCTATTAGCTAACTAGCTAGCCATTTCACATGGGTTACACCAGCCTAATCTCGGGATTTGATAGTCTTGAAGTCATAAACAGCTCAATGCTTGAAGCACAGTGAAGAGCTGCTGGCAAACGCATGAAAGTGCTGTTTGAATGAATGCTTACGAGCCTGCTGGTGCCTACCAGCGCTCAGTCAGACTGCTCTATCAAATCATAGACTTAGTTATAACATAATAACACACAGAAATTCGAGCCTTAGGTCATATGGTCGAATCCGGAAACTATCATCTCGAAAACAAGACGTTTATTCTTTCAGTGAAATACGGAACCGTTCTGTATTTTATCTAACGGGTGGTATTCATGAGTCTAAATATTCCTGTTACATTGCACAACCTTCAATGTTATGTCATAATTATGTAAAATTCTGCCAAATTCGGCGGCCCAAACTGTTGCATAAACCCTTACTCTGTGTGCAATGAACGCAAGAGAAATGACACAATTTCACCTGGTTAATATTGCCTGGTAACCTGGATAACTAAATATGAAGGTTTGAAAATATATACTTCTGTGTATTGATTTTATGAAAGTCATTGATGTTTATGGTTAGGTACAGTCGTGCAACGATTGTGCTATTTTGGCAAATGCGCTTTTGTTAAGTCATCCCTGTTTGGCGAAGTTGGCTGTCTTTGTTAGGAAGAAATAGTCTTCACACAGTTCGTAAAGAGTCATATTAGCAGGCAATATTAACTAAATGGATGCAGGTTTAAAAAAATATTTACCTGTGTATTGATTTTAAGAAAGGCATTGATGTTTATGGTTAGGGACATGTTGGAGCAACGACAGTCCTTTTTTGAGAATACGCACCGCATCGATTATATGCAACACGCAGGACACGCTAGATAAACTAGTAATATCACCAACCATGTGTAGTTAACTAGTGATTATGATTGATTGTTTTTTATAAGAGAAGTCTAATGCTAGCTAGCAACTTACCTTGGCTTACTGCATTCGCGTAACAGGCAGGTCTCCTCGTGGAGTGCAATGAGAGGCAGGTGGTTAGAGTGTTGGACTAGTTAACTGTAAGGTTGCAAGATTGAATCCTCGAGCTGACACGGTAAAAATCTGTCGTTCTTCCCCTGAACAAGGCAGTAAACCCACCGTTCGTAGGCCGTCGTTGAAATTAAGAATGTGTTCTTAACTGACTTGCCTAGTTAAATAAAGGTTAAATAAAAAGGGGTAAAAATAAAATAACAATTGGCCAAATCGGTGTCCAAAAATACCGATTTTCGATTTGTTATGAAAACTTGAAATCAACCCTCTGACTGCCCCGTTCCGCCCTGTGACCGCCTCATTCTGTACTTGGATCTACATTTGACACCTTTAAAGTAGCCTAACTCAGTTGGTTAAATATCAGGACTACTTTATGTTGCAGAAGTAGAACCATGTGTAGCATTACTGGGCAACACCAACAGCTTTGTGTGTGTCACGGTGGCAGTGGCCTCTCTAAATGTATGTCTGGCCGTGGCACAGTGAGTGTCTACTTTTAGCTCAGCATTTCCTGTTTTGATGGCAAGAGTGTTTTTTACAGCTGACAGATGGGCTTCCTCAGCTCTCCTCAGTCCTCTCTCTCTATCACACACACACACACACACACACACACACACACACACACACACACACACACACACACACACACACACACACACACACACACACACACACACACACTTACCATCTCATGCCGACTGCATTCCCAGAAAGGGGGCTCATGCCCACTATACCGTCCTTGGCAGAGCTAAGAATACTGCCCTGACATTACCCTCTGTGTTGATGAGGGCTGTAGAGTGGGTGGTGGTGGGTACTTAGTAGCTGCCCTATACAGAGCTTAGGCTAGCTATGTAGCTATTCAAATAGTTCTAATAGTTTTCACCCCTACACACCGAAACACAATCTTCTTGAGTGTGCTGTACAGTCATGATGCTTGTGCACCAAACTGAATACTGCAGTTAAACTCTGTAGCTACTTAGCGTTGAGATGTGTGGAAACAATCAGGATATGAACAATAGAATAGCCCATACATGATGTACAAAACATTAGGAACACCTTCCTAATATTTAGTTACATTCCCTTTTGCCCTCAGAACAGCCTCAATTCGGCAGGGCAAGGTGTCGAAGCGTTCCACAGGGATGCTGGCCCATGTTGACTCCAATGCTTCCCACAGTTGTGTCAAGTGGGTGGTGGACCATTCTTGATGCACACAGGAAACTGTTGAGTGTGAAACCCAGCAGCGTGGCAGTTCTTGACACTCAAACCTGTGCACCTGGCAACTACTACCATACCATGTTCAAAGGCACTTCAATCTTTTGTCTTACTCATTCACTCTCAGAATGGCGCATACACAATCCATGTCTCAATTGTCTTAAGGCTTAAAAACCTTTCTTTTACATGTCTCCTCCCCTTCATCTACACTGATTTGAAGTGGATATTAGTGTTCCTCATGATTTGTACTCTGTGTATAACAGGGAAGCCATTGCATCCTCATATGCCCCACTTTAAAGCTGTATAACCTGTTAGCCTATGCTCTGTATTGAGCAGGAGTGACAGGCCTCGGTGTATTACCCAAGGACTCCCAACGGCGCGGTTCCACCTACTCCAGGCCACACTCAGTCAATAGCTATCATCCTATTAAACAGGAGAGGTGAGGGACTGGGCAGGATAAGGAAACCGGTTTTGATGAGCAGTGAAAAGACTTAAATGGAGGCTGTGACACCTGGCAGGAGTTTGCCATTTAAAGGGAATTTAGACTATTCTACACTGCCTACAGAAAGGAGAAACCATAGAAATATACTAGGAATACTCTAAGGGATCCTTAAAGCCCCTTGGCTGTGTCTCAGTAGCTTGTAATGGCTTCCTTCCTAATCTCCTTTCCTTGACCCCTAATCTTTCAAAGATGTGATGGTTGAACCTTTAGGAAATCTATCCAGTCCCTTTCAGTACTCACAGAGGAAAGGAGACAAGGAAAGGGAGTCACTCAGGAATATTAAGACAAGTTTTTAAAAGTTTTTTTTTATCCCTATTTTTGTGGAACTTACCAAGTCTGGACTTGCACAAAACCACAATATTTTCTTAGCATTTCGACCGTTCAGAACAGTCTGGAACACAGCTGTCTCTCTCTCTTTCTCTCACTCCACTGTGACCTGCTTTTCTGGCTAAACTCTGAAAATAGAAACCATGAGGAATTTTTTTCCCTCACATTACATTTGGTGCAGAGTGCAGCACACCTGAACGCCTGCCCTGACCCTTTTAGGATGGATGCAGTCTTGTAATCAAGTTGTGTAAGCAGGTGTGTGTGTGTGTGATCTCTTGAATAGATGTGGAATTATGCTTCATATTTCAGCTTAATGCCAGTGGAAGAGGTGCCAAAAATATTGCCAGTTGGACTACATAGCAACAGCACAGGACCCAGCCACAGGCGTCACATATACTCTGGGGTCAAGTGGTTATTTGACCAACACACGTCTCACACACACACACACACACACACACACACACACACACACACACACACACACACACACACACACACACACACACACACACACACACACACACCCACACCCCATCCTCTCTGCCAGCTAGGTCAGTAGACACGACCCAGTCAGTCTAATCAACAGCCACCCTGTACCGTTCACCTGGCTACAGCACGCATGTGGCACAACATGTTCAACATATTGAACCACCAGGAACCCTGGGCCATGTTCAATAGGGGCCCTGGTCAAAAGTAGTGCACTATATAGGGAATAGGGTACCAATTCAGACACACTCAAAGCATCCATTGATCACTGCCATCATAGTCTGCAACACTTCATTCCCCTGGCTACCAGGCCTGGCATTGACAGTACAGTACTTTCCAGAATAGTGCTGAAGGCAATCACAATAATGCTCCTTTTGTTTCTCTGTTTACTGTGTGTGTGTGGGGGGTGGGGGGCTGCCCTGAATTAAATCCACTTTGTGCTGGAAAAAGAGAAGAGAAATGGAATAATGGATATAGGGAATGTAAAAAAGGGGATTGTTCTCATTTCAAATATTACTATGAAATGTCATCTGAAAGTCTATGTTGGACCAAAGAGCTTCGTACATAACCGAACACTCCAAATACCTCAATCTCTTTTGTACAAATAGCTTAATTCTAAGGTAAACATCTGTCTTTTCGAACAAGATAATTGTTTTGTCAACCATTAAAAACCAAAGAAAAACATTCCGGCCATATCACAGACATCTAAATGCCTTGTTTTTTTGCTTTTGTTTTGATGTTGCGTGGAAACCAAGCCCTCATTAAATGTTTTAATCTCAAAAGCGGCCCCTCACCAAAATGTCCTGCTCGTCGCCGTTGAACAGCTGTTATAAATATAGGAACTGACGTCCTGTTGGCTCTTGGCTCTGTTGTTTTTACACAACAATGCTGATACAGTCCGGAGACGACACTCACACCCATCTAGGAAGTCCACTGGAGTCCCAGGCAATTTCAATTGCGTTTGAGATGATGTCCCTTGCAACTGTGTGAAAGTTGCGTTGTGTAACCCCAGCACTGTAGTATTGTCACTATAAACAGTGTTGTAATATAAGCCATGGGTCCCCCCATTACTATTGATTTAACCATTAGGCTACGTCAGCACTGTGCAATTACATCAATATTCCCTCTGTGTGTGTGTGTGTTAGGGAGAGTGTAGGACTAGGTATTTGTGATCTCAGATTGTTGTTGGGCCTGTCTGCATTGTTTGTCCATTTTTTATTTTTTTGCTCTTAATCAGATCCTGTCATCTCATCTAGAGTCAGTTCTCAGTGTCGGGCTAGACCTCTGCTGATTGCCAAGTAGGGTGAATAACTGATCCCAGAGCAAATCTTAGCTTAATTAGAGCTGATGTAATTGTTGTGATGTGAGGATGATTTGTGTGTGTGTCCCGTGCAGACAGGCTGCTCTGCCCCAAGCTACATGAGTCTCTACCCTACCCAACCTTTTTCACACATACAGTAGGCATAAATAGCAGAACAGGTCTCATAAACACACTGCGGTTCAGTGGTCATTGACCATCGCAGGGCACGTCAATTTCCCTTCCCAACACACACATTTACACACACTCAAACATTATCACTGCTACTGATGAACGTCATCGGCAACACTAAGGCAGTCACCCGCCCACACGTCAGCTCCAGCAGCCTGACCTTGGCCAGTGTCCTTCCCTTTCTAAAGACCAGTCTCTTTCAAAGCCACACTCACACACCATCTAGTCCCCTCTAGTCTGGAAATAGTCGTGATAATATCCTTCGGTTCCTTTTCCACCCAACTCATTTATTCCCACTGTTTTCACTTCCTTGCTTTCCATTCCAAAGTGTGCGCCGTTCCCCTTCCTGAAAACACTAAGAAATAGTTCCTCTTCCAGTCTTCCACCCTCAGTCTTACTATCCTTTCCTAAAGGAAGAAGGCCTTTCTATTTCCTGGAAAGGATTAGGTATTGTGTATTGTTTTGACATTTCCCCATGCATGTCTGGAAAGTGATCCTATAAACGTCCCAGCTAAATTCCTGGGAATGTTACTCACACACTTGGCCTGCCTATCCTCTTAGTGTATCCTGTAGCTATGGAGACCTGAGCTGACACGCACATAAACACACACGCATGCTTTCGTGCTTATTTGGAAACCTGATATAGCCAATTTTAGTCAAATGTCTCTTTCCGTTTTGTTTGATAGCTAGCCTTAATCTGCTTCGGGGAAGAGTTGAGCTGGAGGCAATCGAATACAAATGTTCCGTGCTGTGGTGGAGCTCTGCCGCTTGGGTCTGTTTGGATGAACTGCTGCAGCTCTGTTAGAGTCATGTGACAATGGGGCGGTGGCTCGCGTGACTGCCTAGGCCTTTGTCCCAATTACCTTTTCATCTTTTGAATATTCTTAAGTATTTCCCTCTTCCTTGACATACTTCTCCCGTGACTTTTACCGACACCCTTATCTTGAATTGACTTTAAAAAGACCATGATGCTTTGTGTCAATATTAGACGGCCTAAGGCCTAAATATTGACCCAGTCTCCCTTGTGAGTTTCTGATGTTTGAAGATGTGCTCAGCTGTGACCGAGCAATGAGTCATGCTTGCAAATGTGGTATTTGAGTTCCAGTGATGTGACTCGGGCCTTTTGATAGGGAATTTGAAAATATGTAATAAGTAGGTCATTTCCTGTTTGGAAGAAGCATCCCGGATCGATTTGACGTATCTCAAGGGCATCTCTGGCATCAAGCGACACCCTCAACAAGCTAGTACATTGTCCTTGGGCTACCACTAACAGCCGCTACATATTACACACTGCACCGTGTTTAGAAGGCACTTGGCGGGTTACGTGATTTCTAGTTACCATCATTGTTTTCCCCACACTGATCTGGAGTCAGCTCCCCCCCCCCCTCAGTCAGGACACTGAGTACTGGCCTGAGTAGTGTTGCGTTTCTCTGTTAAAAATAGTCACTATCATGGCCTTTACATTTCCTGTTTTGCTTTCCTATTCATTGTGGGGTTTGTTTTCCCTTGTCATGTGTGACCTTTGTTTAGCATTGGGTGTATGTTGACTCTTTAAATACATCTAACCTCCAAAATCAATCACACTTGAGTACATGAGGGATACAAAGTAGGCCTATATTAAAAGTAGTTGGTTCCACACAGGTGTGGTTCCTAAGTTAATTAAGCAATTAACATCCCGCCATGCTTAAGGCTGTGTATTAAAATGCTGGCAAGGCCATTATTTTGGCAACCAGAGCTATGCCCCCCATCCACAGAGTTTGATGAGCGTGAAAATGATGTTAACCATTTTGCCATGGCCCTCTCAAGTCACCAGAACTCAACCCACTTGAACACGTATGGGAGTTTCTGGAGTGACGTCTGAGACTGCGTTTTTCCACCACCATCAACAAAACACCAAATGATGGAATTTCTCATGGAAGAATGGTGACAAATCCTTCCAACAGAGTTCCAGACACTTGTAGAATCTATGCCATGGTGCATTGAAGCTGTTCTGACTCGTGGCGGCCCAACACCCTATTAAGACACTTTGTGTTGGGGTTTCCTTTATTTTGGCAGTTACCTGTAGCCTATAGCCTAGTGTGTTGTTTTTGGTCTGAAACATCATGTTGGACATGAGAGTAAATTCATTTTAGAATTCAATCACTTTTTAACTACGTACCTTTTTAATTAAAACAACTTGCCATACGTGTTTGCCCATGGAATAAGTGGTCATAAAATGCCTTTTTGGACCTTAATGCCAAAACATTCAGAAATGAAGGTTCTCAAAGTTGACCAATTTTCCATACTTTGCCATACCATGAAACACCAATGGAAAAGAGAAACTGGAGTTTATCATTTAAAAGCTTAGTGTTGTAAAACAATTGTATTATTTCATGGGGAAAAAAGTTTTTCATAAATTCTAAAATGTTAAACCTTTTTAAACTCTGATTTGTTTCATCTCAAATGTTGCATATTTTGTATCTTAGACCATTTTTCATATCGTCTGAGGTTTTTGTGTTGTACCTGCCATCGGTTGAGGCAAAACATGCTCTTGAATACAGGGGCAGGTGTCATTTAAATCCATAGAAAAGACCTATCCCTTCAGACCACTGCAATTTAGCTTATTTAAAAATAAAAAATAAATTACAACCCCAAAGATGCCCATCATTCCACCCACTGAATGTCAACTTAAATGGTCATGTCTATTCTATTTATATTTTTAGGATTTCAATAGGTTTCCTGTGGAAGATTGACCGTATAATTTAAAACAGATATTCCCATTCTCTGATGTGTGGACCTCCAACCATCTTTGTGTTCCCATTTGAAAGTAGAAATGTCTGTTATTCCCATGTTAGTACATTTGTCAGCCAAAACATAACACCCACCCTGTATTCAAGAGCATGTTGTCTCATCACAACCTGATGCAAAACAGGGTCTAAGCTATGCGAATGTGTAATTGACATTAAAGGTTAAAAATAACATTCAATTTTTTTTTTAAACAATTCTCTAGAAATTCTAAAAGTTTTACAACCCTGTTTTGTAAGCTTTTAAATAATCACTCAACTGTTTATTTTCCAGTGATGAAGAGATGGATGCAAAAGGTCAACTTTGATCACCTTTATCTCGTGAATGTTTTGGTGTTCAGGTCCAACAACTCACTTTCTGACCACTTCTACAATGGGAACATATTTATGGAATGTTTCATTCAAATCAAAAAGGGTACTGTCAAAAAGTGATTGAATTCAAAGGTATTTGCCCAGAAATATTTGCTTTGTTTATGCAGTCTGGGGTGTAAATTGGGATTGAACATGTTGGATGTTGAGTTTTTTTTATTTATATACACTGCTCTATATACACACTTAAACAACACAATCTAACTCCAAGTCAATCACACTTCTGTGAAATCAAACTGTCCACTTAGGAAGCAACACTGATTGACAATACATTTCACATGCTGTTGTGCAAATGGAAAAGACAACAGGTGGAAATTATAGCCAATTAGCAAGACACTCCCAATAAAGGAGTGATTCTGCAGGTGGTGACCACAGACCATTTCTCAGTTCCTATGATTCCTGGCTGATGTTTTGAATGCTGGTGGTGCTTTCACTCTAGTGGTAGCATGAGATGGAGGGAGTCTACAACCCACACAAGTGGCTCAGGTAGTGCAGCTCATCCAGGATGGCACATCAATGCGAGCTGTGGCAAGAAGGTTTGCTGTGTCTGTCAGCGTAGTGTCCAGAGCATGGAGGCGCTACCAGGAGACAGGCCAGTACATCAGGAGATGTGGAGGAGGCCGTAGGAGGGCAACAACCCAGCAGCAGGATCGCTACCTCCGCCTTTGTGCAAGGAGGAACACTGCCAGAGCCCTGCAAAATTACCTCCAGCAGGCCACAAATGTGCTTGTGTCTGCTCAAACGGTCAGAAACAGACTCCATGAGGGTGGTATGAGGGCCCGACGTCCACAGGTGGGGGTTGTGCTTACAGCCCAACACCGTGCAGGGTGTTTGGCATTTGCCAGAGAACACCAAGATTGGCAAATTCGCCACTGAGCACATATGACAGACGTGACAGTCTGGAGACGCCGTGGAGAACGTTCTGCTGCCTGCAACATCCTCCAGCATGACCGGTTTGGCGGTGGGTCTGTCATGGTGTGGGGTGGCATTTCTTTCTCCATGTGCTCACCAGAGGTAGCCTGACTGCCATTAGGTACCGAGATGAGATCCTCAGACCCCTTGTGAGACCATATGCTGGTGCGGTTGGCCCTGGGTTCCTCCTAATGCAAGACTATGCTAGACCTCATGTGGCCAGAGTGTGTCAGCAGTTCCTGCAACATCCAGCATAGCATTGATGCTATGGACTGGCCCTCCCGTTCCCCAGACCTGAATCCAATTGAGCACATCTGGGACATCATGTCTCGCTCCATCCACCAACGCCACATTGCACCACAGACATGTTCAGGAGTTGGCGGATGCTTTAGTCCAGGTCTGGGAGGAGATCCCTCAGAAGACCATCCGCCACCTCACCAGGAGCATGCCCAGGCGTTGTAGGGAGGTCATACAGGCACGTGGAGGCCACACACACTACTGAGCCTCATTTTGACTTGTTTTAAGGACATTACATCAAAGTTGGATCAGCCTGTAGTGTGGTTTTCCACTTTAATTTTGAGTGTGACTCCAAATCCAGACCTCCATGGGTTGATAAATTTGATTTCCATTGATAATTTTTGTGATTTTGTTGTCAGCACATTCAACGATGTAAAGAAAAAAGTAATTAAGAATATTTCATTCATTCAGATCTAGGATGTTATTTTAGTGTTCCCTTTACTTCTGTGAGCAGTATATGTCTGTTTTGTGTTGAGGTGTGTTGTGTGAGGAATTGTTTGTATTTGGCCTACCGCTTCATGTGATGTTTAGTGCTGTTGAGAGCATTTGTTGATGGGCAAACACCAAACACTGTGTTTACTCCTGCCATAGTGCTGACTGTACACCTGCGAGAGCATCTTTTCTAGACCAGAGAGAGAGACAGCACTCAGCATGATGATAGTGGACACAGCTCAATGGTTGCAACCCAAATAGCACCCTATTGCCTATATAGTGCACTACCTTAGCACTTTAGGGAATATGTTGCCATTTGGGACACAGCCAACAGCCCTGGCAGTGTTATTAGGCAGTCTGGTACCATGCTGACTGGAGCTACCAAGAATGGGGGGTGCAGCTATTGCCAATTTCCTAAGCCCCTAGTTAGCCTGGTTTGCTCGTCACCTCACACCCCGACCTGAATACCGGTCCCATTTTAGCAGGGTAAGCTCTAGCCCTTATTACAGTTATATGACAAAGCCCTTTTTTTCACCTTAACCAGGTAGGCTCGTTGAGAACAAGTTCTCATTTGCAACTGCGACCTGGCGGCCAAGATAAGCATAGCAGTTCAACACATACAACAACACAGTTACAGATGGAATAAACAAAACATAGTCAATAAGAACAGTAGAAAAAAAGAGTCTATATACAGTGAGTGCAAATGAGGTAAGATAAGGTAGTTAAGGCAATAAATAGGCCATGGTGGCGAAGTAAGTACAATATAGCAATTAAACACTGGAATGGTAGATGTGCAGAAGATGAATGTGCAAGTAGAGATACTGGAGTGCAAAGGAGCAAGATAGATAAATAATGAAATACAGTATGTGCTTGAGGTAGTTGTCTAGGCTACAGGGGTGTTTCTCAACCTCCAGTCTGTGGCCCCAAAAAGGAAAAGCCATAGCTTGTGAGTCCCTGGTATGAAAAGGATTTCAAAACACTGGTTTTAGAGGACCTAAGCTGAACCCAAAGCCTTTTTAGAGGACGGGGACATCTTGCTCCATAATAACTGATGATTGAGCTGTGAACCCTGCCAACCTTGAGTAAAACATTTGTAAAAAAGCTTGTTCTTTCTCGCTCGTGCTCTTACTTAGCTTTTAGTGAGTGCTTTTACATGTGTGTTTTCAGTCTGAGCCATCTTGACTAAGTGGTGGATTTGTGCCCGGTGGTGGCCTCTCATTACCCCAACGCAACTTCCCTCCTTTTTCTCGCTCTCTCTCCTTCCTCTCTCCTCTCACTCTCTCTCCTTCCTCTCTCCTCTCACTCTCTCTCCTTCCTCTCTCCTCTCACTCTCTCTCCTTCCTCTCTCCTCTCTCTCCTTCCTCTCTCCTCTCCTCTCTCTCCTTCCTCTCTCCTCTCATCCTCTCCTTCCTCTCTCCTCTCATCCTCTCCTTCCTCTCTCCTCTCGCTCTCTCTCCTTCCTCTCTCCTCTCGCTCTCTCTCCTTCCTCTCTCCTCTCGCTCTCTCTCCTTCCTCTCTCCTCTCGCTCTCTCTCCTTCCTCTCTCCTCTCGCTCTCTCTCCTTCCTCTCTCCTTCCTCTCGCTCTCTCTCCTTCCTCTCTCCTTCCTCTCGCTCTCTCTCCTTCCTCTCTCCTTCCTCTCTCCTCTCGCTCTCTCTCCTTCCTCTCTCCTCTCGCTCTCTCTCCTTCCTCTCTCCTCTCGCTCTCTCTCCTTCCTCTCTCCTCTCGCTCTCTCTCCTTCCTCTCTCCTCTCGCTCTCTCTCCTTCCTCTCTCCTCTCGCTCTCTCTCCTTCCTCTCTTCTCTTGCTCTCTCTCCTTCCTCTCGCTCTCTCGAGACTGCAGACTCCAGCTGGGCCAGGATAAGAATCTGCCCATTCAGCACAAAATGAAATAAATAATGGTGTCTAGAGCAGCCAGGAAGAAGTAGACAAAATGAGTTCCTTTATTACAACACATGGCACAGACTTGGCCTAGAATTAGCAAAGACGCTGTCATAATGTACAAGTCTCTTAACTGTACTTAGCGCAGTGTCACTTAGGTGGGCTGAAGCATTAACCTTGTCTCCCACACCTCTCCAAACTGATCGGGGACCTGTCGATACATGTCCTCTCATGTCCCTTGCTGCTTACGTAGCCCTGCCAATTAGGTCCAGGATCAGTAATCAAACCATTATGAAACCAATGCAGGCCCATTGTGTGCCAAGGACCTTACATTGTGTAACAGCTGCCTTCAGCAGCACAATAAATTGAGGGCTGTGTTTGAAATGATACCCTATTCCCTACATCATGCACTACTTTTGACCAGGGCCCATAGGGTGCAATTTTGGTCGCGACCTAGGTGGTATGTGTTTATGAGCAGAATACTACTGCTATATTGTGCCTGGGGTGCCATTAATGGGCCTATTATTACTGGGCCTATTATTACTGGGCCTATTATTTTGCATCCTAGATAATGAACGATGCGTTGTGTAATGCTGGAATGTGTGCCAGCTGCTGAGACAATTGGATACGAGTCAACGATAGAACCAGAGTGCGGGTCAGGGAGTTTAATAGACCTGAAGGGTGTTTTGTCTCTCGCTGTCTATCTTCTCTGTCCTAAACTTTCATGCCCACCTTTCTCTCTTTCTCTCTTACTCACTTTTTTGAGATATGAAAACAGCTGACAAAATAGATTTTGGGAACTAGAATATCCATCAATGAAATGTCATTGTTGGCTATACTATCAAGTTTATGAACATGGAATGTGAAGGAGTTTGCGTTGTTTCAACAAATGAGTCCCACACTAATAACCCTTTCTCTTTCCGTCTCTCTCGCAGGCCTACGAGAGGCGATTCCCCACGTGTCACCTGATTCCCATGTTTGTGGACAGCGAGGTGTTGGAGGAAACTGAGAGCGAGGACGGATCCATACACCAGGTCCAACGCCGCTGCAAACTGGACGTGGACGCCCCTCGTCTCCTCAAACGGGTACGGCTAACCTGTCGCTAACTTCTCTCTTGAGTCCTGTCAGTCAATCAATCAAATGTATTTTTATCAACCATTGTCAGTCAATCAATCAATCAACCAATCCAATGTGTTTATAAAGCCCTTTTTGCATGTCAGGGGCTGTCAAAGTGCTTTACAGTAACACAGTCTAGATCCCAAAGGCCAAGCAGAAAGCCATATGAGTGTTTGAGTATTGTTTTACAGTTTCCGCTGTGAAATATGACCTATAATTACTTCAAATATGAGTGAAATAGTTTTCCTTCCAGAAATGTTAATTTCTTATAAAGTATCTTTTCTGTGTTGGAATGGTGTTGGCTTACCCCAAACAAAGAGTGGTGTTGATGTATACCGGTCATGAAAAATAGTGATGTGAGTAGATGGCTGATTGGCCAGCTCATCCTCCTCAAGAAGATGATCTCTTCTATGAGGAAATAGCTAGCATTTTTTTAATGGTTTATTTGAGATACAAGTTTGAGGTGTTTTTCTCCAATTTATGCTTTGGCCACAAGTACGAGAATTGGACGAGTCGGCAACATTATTTGGATACGAGTTAACAGAATATTCATTTTAAGTGAGATTTTCAGGGGGCAGTTGAAATAAAGTTGCATTTGAAACATCCGTAGCTTGTATTCTAAGCGAAGCTGACATGACAAATAAATAAATAAATAAAAAGACCTTAGGTAACACGCAAATCAGGCATCGGCCATTTGGTAATCAGTGTATCCTTTATGACCATTTAGTTTGCTGCAACTGGTTTCATGAGTGTTCTTTGTGTGCAGATTGCGGGGGTGGACTATGTGTACTTCAGCCAGGAGAACACTCTGAACAAGAGAGAGAGGACACTCCACATCGAGTCCCACAATGAGACCTTCTCCAACAGAGTCATCATCCACGAACTCTGCAGCTACTCGGTGTGTTACACACACACACACACACACACACACACACACACACACACACACACACACACACACACACACACACACACACACACACACACACACACACACACATTTTAAAATGTACCTTTGGTTAGTATGGTTACATAAGCTACCTGTCCGTTCGCTAACACACATTCAAGCCTTGGCTTTATTTTGTCAAACGCATGCACACACACTCGCACTCAATCACACACTCACAAAGCCCTGTTAAACCACTTTGAAGCCAGCTGTCGGCAGCACACCTGTGCATTCACAATGTCTCTTCAAATGGACGGATCAAGTTGTGTTCCAACCAGCTCCTGATATGTAGCTACAAACACGCCACTTCAGTCTTAGTTTTCTATCACCTTAGCTCACACGACACTGACACGCCACAGCCCTGTAAAAGCAAGTTGTCCACGGCACACTTGTCTGAAAGACCTTCCCTCCAATGCAATCACAATGCAGAGAAAGCTGTGTTCCAACCAGCCTCTCATGTGCTGCTTCCTTCCCACTGAATAATTCAGACCTCCCATTGTTCCCTGCAGCACTCCGCCTCAACGCACTCGCACACTGTTCTGGAGTCAGTTCTTTCACACCACCCAGGCCTACTGCAGTGTGTTGCGGCACTCCCTCCTCTGACCTCAGTGCTACTCTCACCAGACTCCCGTGGTGAATGAATGCGCTCTGAGTTAATGAGGTCATTGCGCTAGCATTTAACGAGGCTAGCGGGCCTATTTTAGGTCCGTTATGCAGCTTTCCTTATGGAAGAACCGTTACAGTTAGCTAGCGGAAGCTAACAGGGCTAGGTAGCTCCATTAGACAGCTAAAGTTGGCTAAAGCTGACATATTTTGGTAGCCAGAGATAACAGGTATCCAACGCCCGAGCTAGCCGAAGAGCTACATAGTAAAATAAGCTCTTTCAGAAGTTGTGTCACGGAGGGATCACTGTATGACTTGCCTCGGTTTGCCTAGCGGTGTCTGACATTCAACACTCTCACTCCCAGTCCTATCTAACCCACTCCACTCGCTGACATTCGACAAAATCTATTGTGAATGTGCTGTCTGTGCTTGATACCGGCACAAAATTCCCTCCTATCAATATTTGTTGGCATATAACGACACAACCTGTCCGTATTGGTATAATGCCAGTGGGCAGTGTCATCGGTACGCACTCCCACACATAGCTGAGGATGTGTAGCTTGTAGTGTCCGTCAGTGCTCGGCCCAGTCATATTGGTGTATGTGGTTGCCACGGTAACACTTGTATATTCTCTTTTGTGTGTGTGCGCGCAGGCCCACCCTGAGAATGAGGACTGGACGTGTTTCGAGCAGTCGGCCAGCCTGGACATCAAATCGTTCTTTGGCTTCGAGAGCACGGTGGAGAAGATGGCCATGAAGCAGTACGCCAGCAGTATCAAGAAGGTGTGTGTGTGTGATCCAGATCTGATCAGGGTCATATTCATTAGACATTAACAGTAAGAAACAGACTGAAAGGTGGAAGGACTACCTGAACCTTGTCCATTAAGAAATGTTGGTTTTCGTTTACCGTTGGTACGTTGCGCCCTAATGAATACAACCCAGATGTATGTAGAGAATTCACCAGAGGTCAAACATTCCCCTCATGCAACAAATAATTAATCCAACTAGTTTCCATTTTAACTCAATAAGTGAATTGAAATTCTAAATAACCTAATTGTATTGGGAATTTAATTCATCTCCTGCATTGAGTTAAATGAAAAGGAACTGGCCCAACCATGGAATCCAGTGTTAATACAGCAGACATGCCATTGGGCCGTGAGTGGTGAGGTCTCTGGCTAAGTGATTCCTATTATGTCATGTAAAGCCACTTTGCTGAGCCAATGTAAACAAAGGTAAGCTACTATTCCCTATTTAGCCTCCTTCCATATGAATAACTATCTTCTTTTTCTCACTCTGTCGTTCGTTCTCTCCTCCCCCCCCCATCTCTCTTGCTCTCCCTCATCTTCAGGGTAAGGAGATCATAGAGTTCTACCTAAACCAGCTGGAGGAAGAGGGGATAAGCCACGTGCCCCGCTGGACTCCCTCCCTGGATGCTCCCTCCTCCTCCTCCTTTACCACCAAACATGTCTGTGCCACCCCAAAGCTCCTCCACCTGGAGCTGCCTGTCACGCCCGCCGTCTCAATCCCCCTGTCCACTGATGCCAATGACCATGAGATTGCCACTGCCACCAATAATGATGCCACCCAAAGTGATGCCACCAGCAACGATGCCGCTAGCCAACCTGACAACCAGACAGAGAACCAGACGGGCACACCTGATGGTTAGTACTAATGAATGATTGAGACACTGTTCAAAAGGTTCAATACACGAGGAAAATGGGAAACACTATTTTTAAGTGGCGTTTAGCTGCGTGATTGATTTTGAAGGAGATTGAATTGACTGACTTGAGAATCCCCTAATGTTGTCTGTGTGTGTGTGTTGTAGACAAGTTGGATGCAGACTACATCAAGCGCTACTTGGGAGACCTGACGCCTCTGCAGGAGAGCTGTCTGATCAGACTACGACAGTGGCTGCAGGAGAGCCACAAGGGCAAGGTGAGACACATCCTTACAGCTGTCAATACACACATACTAAAGAATATTCTATCTTTATAATCATACTCTGCTACTTGAGACACAAATATAGAGGCATGTGTGACATGCTCACACACACACACTCTTACCCTGCCCCCTCTGAACCCCCCCTTGGAGACCCTTGCCCTCACTCCCTCCTCTCCCTCCTCGCCACCTTTCCAGATCCCTAAGGATGAACACATCCTTCGTTTCCTGCGGGCCAGGGACTTTAACATGGAGAAGGCCAGGGAGATCCTGTGTCAGTCCTTAACGTGGAGGAAACAGCACCAGGTGGACTATCTGTTAGAGACGTGGACCTCACCACAGGTCCTCAATGACTACTACACTGGAGGGTGGCACCACCATGATAAAGGTATGGCGTATGGACACCGAGAGAGGTGCTCAGGCATACACACACACACACACACACACACACACACACACACACACAATTAGTCGCTAATAATTGTCATGAAGTCTTGATTTGATGTAGAGGGATAGTCATATGATGTTCACAATATACAGTAGTCACTCAGAATTACTCAGACACACACGGCACAAACACTGTTGTACTCGTATCATTTACTCTTATTATTGGTTAAAAGAAAAATGTTGTGTGTGTCCGGTTTCTTTGTAAATAACTTCCCAAAACGTCACTTTGTATTTCACTGTGATAGAAAAAGAAGTCTAAGCCACAACTTCCTGTCATACACCATATTGGTCCAATGAAGGAATACAGCTTAGAATTGACATTGCAGTTCACCAGAGTCCCAGTTTCAAATACATCTTTGTTACTTCATACTTGCCCTGGGTATTTGCATGCTCTGGTTTATTGCATGTCTTCACGGCAGTCCCAAGACATTGCGCTCATCACACAATTAAATGTATAAGAGCCTTGTTTGAGGAGCAGCGCGAGAGCAGCTCCGTGCTTTTCTAAGCAGCAAACAACAACTCTAAATGCAATCGTGTGTAAACTGTTTTGATGGCCACGATTGGAAAAAGAGCTACTGTTTTTTTTTTCTCCATCTCAACTTGTAATTAAAGCCCGCCTCCAATTCACCTTTCAAGTGCATAAGCTAAAGTCAGAGGTAGGCAGGCTATCAGCGTGTCACACACCACTTTGCAATGTGAGCATGAGGCAGCATAATTGTTTGAAACCTGAACGTTTTACTTTACTTCAAATAATAAGGCATGTCTTACCTTGCTTCGAAGTAGCATCCATCCATAGAAATGTGGAACTAATTATTTTATATTGACTTCCTCATACCATTTATCCAGCATGAATTTATAAAAACTTCCTCATACCATTTAACCAGTATGAATTTATAAAGTCTTCCTCATACCATTTAACCAGTAGGATTTTATAGAGACTTCTCCATCCCATTTAACCAGTATGATTTTATAAAGACTTCATCCCATTTAACCAGTATGATTTTATAGAGACTTCCCCATCCCATTTAACCAGTATGATTTTATAAAGACTTCCCCATCCCATTTAACCAGTATGATTTTATAAAGACTTCCCATCATATTTAACCAGTAGGATTTTATAAAGACTTCCCCATCCCATTTAGCCAGTAGCATTTTATAAAGACTTCCCCATCCCATTTAACCAGTAGGATTTTATAAAGACTTCCCCATCCCATTTAACCAGTAGGATTTTATAAAGACTTCCACATCCCATTTAACCAGTATGATTTTATAGAGACTTCCCCATCCCATTTAACCAGTATGATTTTATAAAGACTTCCCCATCCCATTTAACCAGTATGATTTTATAAAGACTTCCCCATCATATTTAACCAGTAGGATTTTATAAAGACTTCCCCATCCCATTTAGCCAGTAGCATTTTATAAAGACTTCCCCATCCCATTTAACCAGTAGGATTTTATAAAGACTTCCCCATCCCATTTAACCAGTAGGATTTTATAAAGACTTCCCCATCCCATTTAACCAGTAGGATTTTATAAAGACTTCTCCATCCTATTTAACCAGTAGGATTTTATAAAGACTTCCCCATCCTATTTAACCAGTAAGATTTTATAAAAACTTCCCCATCCCATTTAACCAGTAGCATTTTATAAAGACTTCCCCATCCTATTTATCCAGCATTTCTCACCTGTTCTATTGGTTTTCATATCAACTTTATTTTTGTCCAGAAGCCAAAGACCCAACCCATCCTAGTTGTTGCTATTAGATTCCCCCTCTACGTTTCTAGCAGAAATTTGAATCACTGTCATATGGAGCCACTTGCATTAGGCACACTGTTTTAGAACTGGTTTCCCACAAATTGCATTTTGGTAAATGTTTGAAAAATATGCTTTATTAGCTGCTTCATTACACGAGTTGAATGTTCAATAATAGACTGTAATTAGCCTTTTGACTGGAAGACGATAGACTTGCTGTTGCATGTTTCTCATAATGAAAAATGTCCATTCCTTGTATGCATGCATAATATTTTACTGTTTGGAATTGTATTTTTTGTTTGTTGACTGGTTAACGAGGGTTAGTTAATCTGCAGCAAACTGGACCAAATTCGCATCCCTAAATATGCGTCTGTCTGTGTCCTTCCAGAGGGTCGTCCTCTCTATATCCTGCGTCTGGGACAGATGGACACCAAGGGGCTGGTCCGAGCCCTGGGGGAGGAGTCTCTACTCAGACACGTGAGGGGGCCTCTTTTGCTGTCAGTCACACATGTAATAACTAAAGTGTGTGTGAACATACCTACATTAAGTGTGTGTGTTTTTAACCCTTCAGGTTCTATCCATAAACGAGGAGGGCCTAAGGCGCTGTGAGGAGAACACCAAAGTCTTCGGCCGACCAATCAGGTACACACCCTGTTGCTATTAGGTAGTAGCTCCACCACTCCCTCTGATAGGTCAAGTGGAGTTTAAGCCATATTGCATACACCTATCCAGGCCTCTCAGATCTACAGGACACGAGTTCTTGGGAGAAGTTATCTGTTGCTAAGCTAATGTGTATCATGGGAATTGCCTTGGTGCAGTGGGGTTATTAACACCGAGTGCTGAGTGTTGGGGATGCTCTTTAAAGTTATCTCTAGGCAAGATGGAAAGAATGGACGGTTCCTCTCTGAAGGGTGTGGGTGAGAGAGAGAGAAATTGATTAAGTGACAGAGAAATGAAGCGAGTGAGAGGAGAAGCGGAAAAGAGAGGGGTGAGAAGGGGGGGGGGGTGTTACCTGGCAGCTGTCAGGCTTATCAGATGGACGCGACTGTGGAGAGAAGCCATGCAGGAATCTCAAGTGTGCTAGGGTGGAATGCCATGGAGCTTCCCTCATGTAAGACAGGGAGCCAGAGCCCCTGATTGAGAAAGGGAAGGAATCTGTCTGTTTCCCTTTTTGACGTCATAAGGTCTGGTTTGGAAATGTAATGTGTATTCTACTTGCAATCTGTGTAGAGTACTTACAATCTCTCTCTGTCTCTCTCTCTGTGTGTGTAGTTGTTGGACTTGTCTGGTGGACCTCGAAGGGTTAAACATGCGCCACCTGTGGCGACCGGGGGTTAAGGCCCTTCTAAGAATCATTGAGGTGGTGGAGGCCAACTACCCAGAGACCCTGGGACGTCTGCTCATACTGAGGGCTCCTAGAGTCTTCCCTGTGCTCTGGACCCTGGTGAGACACTATGAAATACTATGGCTGGAGACTCCTAAACGACACCCTATTCCCTATATAGTGCTCATAGGACACTAGATAAGCTGCAGTTAGGCATGATGTGTTTAGGCGGGAGCAGTAGGGTGTTGACTCGTCCCACCGTCTCTGTCCTGTGTTCAGGTGAGCCCGTTCATCGACGAGAACACCCGTAAGAAGTTCCTGATCTACGCTGGAAATGACTACCAGGGCCCCGGCGGCCTGCTGGACTACATAGACAAGGAGGTCATCCCTGACTTCCTGGGAGGAGAGTGTATGGTGAGTCACTGGGTGTGGTGTCATCACCCAACATAGTCACGTTGTTGTGTGGTTGCCATGAAAACGTTTGTATCCCTTTTTATAAATTATATTATGATTTGAATTTAAGATTGTAGCAAAGGTGTACTTTCTATGCAGTTTTCGTTCTCCTATGGCCTAGTTCTTTGTGTGTCGTCTGTGTGCAGTGTGAAGTCCCAGAGGGAGGCCTGGTGCCCAAGTCTCTGTACCGTACTGCAGAGGAGCTGGAGAACGAAGACATCAGCCTGTGGACAGAGACTATCTACCAGAGTGCCAGCGTCTTCAAGGGAGCGCCCCACGAGGTGAGACTGTGGCCTTAGCTGGAGCTTTGAAGTCATTTGTGGAGAAATAAGAAAGTGAGAGAAGGGCAGATAGGTGGGAGGAGAGAAAGAGAGAGATGGGGAAAGAGGTATGGGAAGAATGAGCGAAAGATGTGGATAGAGAGAGGAAAATAATTAACAAGCCAAATATTGGTCTGCTGAAGTTACTTGACCAACACTGCCAACGACTGGAGAAATCCTGAAAGTGCATTGAAACTGATCTTCAGACCTTAAGCCACTGTTCTGTCACACTGTTCTGTCACACTGTTCTGTCACACTGTTCTGTCACACTGTTCTGTCACAAATTGAACATGAATGTTGCTTTGAGAGGAATCTGCACCCATTTGTTCTTTTGTTTCTGTCACAGGAAAGTAGATTATATAATCTATTATAAACGAAGCCATGTGGATACTACTCGGTAGAAATCTGCTGTCTTCCCTCCCTCGGTCATCTGTTCTCTTTAATTCTTTCTCAATCTCTCTTTTACTTCTACTCTTCTCATCTCTTTTTCTCCTGATTTTCCCATCCTTCCTTTTCTCTCCCCTCATCTTCAACCCTCCTCTTTCTCTCTCCCTCCTCCCTGCTTTCCCTGCCAGGTGGTGATCGAGATCATCGACGCCTCCTCCGTGATCACCTGGGACTTTGACGTGTGTAAGGGCGACGTGGTCTTCCACCTCTACCACTCCAAGCGCGCCCCCCAAACCCCCCGCAAGGACCCCCTAGTGGGGCAACACAGCAGCATCACCACCCCCGGGGGGAACAACGTCCAGCTCATAGACAAGTCCTGGACCATAGGCCTGGACTACAGCATGGTGGAGTCACCACTCACCTGCAAGGAGGGGGAGAGCGTGCAGGTCAGCACTGGAACAGCAGACTAGATGTTCGTAGTATTGAGAAAGACATGAGGCATGCAGGTGCCTCTTTGTCAGTGCCTGAGAGAATCTCTTGACTGAATGAATGAATTAAGATTGACTCGTTAAATTATACAGGTTTGCATATTACACCAATGTTGAAACCAGTAGTTTAGTGTTAAGTGTGATTTTAAATGCCTTTCGATACTTAATAGATCTAATGTTAAGAACATTCAGATTGACAATGATTAAAACCCATCTCTCCCTCTCGCCGTCCCTCTCCTCCTCTCCCAGGGTTCCCACGTGACCAGGTGGCCCGGGTTCTACATCCTGCAGTGGAAGTTCCACACCATGCCGGGCAGCGCCTCCACCAACCTGCCCCGCGTGGACGACGTCCTCGCCTCCCTGCAGGTCTCCTCACACAAGTGCAAAGTCATGTATTACACAGAGGTCATTGGCTCCGAGGACTTCAGGTTAGTGTGTGTGAGCTGATATCAAATGGGTCATCAAAGTAACTTTAATTATTTTTTAAATCATACTGTATATTGTGTTATGATTGTATTGTATCATCACTTTTTTCCATTTTATATTTTTTGTATACAATATTGACATCAACATTGTATCCATTATGAAGTGCCAAGCGTAGGCTTTCCCTCCTAAAGAGAGAGATGTCCGTTTTACCCTCCACTCTCTTTTCAATGCGCTCCTGTCCTCTTATCGCTCACCAACCCCTCTTCCACTCCTCCTTCTATCCCTTCTCTTTCTGTCTCTTCCTGTGAAGAATGGCTTGCTTTGATGTTCAAAGTTTGTAAGTGGACTTGTGTTCCCTTAGCTTTGCATTGCGTTTGGTTGCTTATGAGAACTCCCTTTTAACAGTTAGCGACAACTCTAAGATGCTAGCATCTTGACCCCTCGCTTATGGCTTTATTTGAGCGTTACCTCACCAGTAATGCTAGGCTTTCTCTGTGTGCTTCAGCTAGAGAAAGGCCACTCACTAAGCTAGCTAGTCTCACCGTTGCATGAATGACTAACAGACACATGCCTTTTTAGTTTGAATTGCCTTCCTCCTTTGCCACAAAGGGCTACCTGTATTTCAGGGTTCCCCAACTGGCTGCTTGCGGGTGTTTTTTTTATTTTTTTTTTAAATAAAAGACAGATAAAAGTTATTTTTAATTTAGGAAATCTGTTCCCGAGTATTGCCATGCATAATAGAAGTACGTGATGTCATACAAATCTATGTACATTTAAAATGAAAAGGTTTTTATCGAAATATGATATCTGTTTGGGCTTCTTGTGGTCAATTTGCAGTCCTACAAATGATTTGTAATTCTGTTCCGGCCCCCCTGACCATCTGCTCAAGACCAAATCAGCACACAGCTGAATGTAGCTGATGATCCCTGCTGTGTTTTTCTGCCTCTTCAAATTGGTTGATAAGGATAAGAAGTATTTTCATTCGTGCCCCTCAAAACTATCACTGAAGCATGAGAGGCCATGTTTTAGTCCCTGTGGTTTAGAAGGACAACCTATTTAGTGCAGTATGCTAAATGAATGTCACACAGAGTGGATTCACCCCCGTTTGGTTTGACTTGCTGCATGATCTACACTATTCGGCACTAGACTTGACAAAGCAGGAGCTTGAGCTGGGCATCATTAATACCAGACCAGGGATCAAATACTATTTGAAATCGTTTCCTATGTGACAAGATACTTTGTTTGTTTGTTTATACTTCAGCTGTGCTTGATTGAGCTTTCCTGCTGCAATAGAACCAATAAACGAGTCCCACAAGTGCAAACCCCTCGCACTGGTCACTCCTAATGCAAACGCTCAAAGTAATTGAAAGAATTCAAATAGTACTTGCACCCAGGTCTGATTTTTAAGCCCATTTAGTATGTAGTTCTAAAACCTTAGTTAGGCCAACAATTCATTTAACTCAAATCTAACCTTTTTTCTCTCAGGGGCTCTATGACCAGTTTGGAGTCGAGTCACAGTGGTTTCTCCCAGCTCAGCCACGCTACCTCCTCCTCTAACCACTCCCAGTCCAGCTCCATGATCTCCAGGTAGAGGACTACATCTCCTGCCAAGGACTTACAATTCTCCCTCTGCCGAACTACAAGTCCCAGCTCCTCCAGCCTTCACAGTCTACACTTTCCGCCCTAACCACCTCAAACCTGTACTACTATTAGTCAGTCACAATGTGGATCTGAAGCATGCTTGCACAACAGAGGAGAAAGAACATGTCGGCGGTTGAAAAACTGAAAACAAAGACTTGTGATTTAAAGGGCTCCTATTTTCTTGCAGCAGTCCATGTATATTTCTTCCCAGCTTTCTCCTGGGCTGCTGAACAGAACGTTGGCAGAACGTTTTCTGCTTGCTGAGACGTTGGTAGGTGTGGGAAGTGTCGCACCCATGGAGCGCAATGCCAGTTCAAGCAATTGTCACACTCCTTTAAGGAGCTGTGGGACTGGATAAAAACGGGATGTGTCGATACATATGTGCATTAGAAGACTTCACACACTTCCAAGGTATTGGTGATACTGGATGCGCTGTTACATAAGAACATGGACACTTTTTAGAGCGGTTGAAGAAACGGGATGCGCTGTTACCTGCAGACAAAACATGCTCAAACATAGGAAGACACACACTCACATACTGTATAGACACAAACCATAAACACACCTGCAATGACATGCAGAGAAACACAGTATTTGCCATATCATCAGTGGGGTTGGTCTCGACCTGGTGAATTGTTTATGTAAGGATTGAGGGTAAAGCCGTAGCGAGGTGTCGTTTAGAAGCAATAAGCAGAGTTTGAATATCAACTATTGAAATAATTACATTTCTATTTACCATGAAAATTGTATGTATGGAGGTTTTTCCTCATGGGTGCTATGTGTGCAATGTATAGGTGACCTTCCAGTTCCCGGGTGACTAGATGGACAGACAGACATTTAATTTAGCTGAACTTTCATTTGGAGAAATAGCCAAAAGAAATTGCCAGAGGTTATTTTTGAAATTTGAATTGACACATTTTGAATGTGTTTGCAAATTCATCTACACATCTACCAGTCTATTTTGGGCTCAAGACACTTAACCAATGATTACGTTTAAATTCTTGAATTTCAATTACTGTGACTTGAATTTGAATAGATTCCACCCCAAAATGAGTGTTTCCCATCTGTCCCTGTCTGCAGAATGAACCTGACCCGTAGCTAGGTGTGGTTGTGGTCATTGGTTTGAATGTGCTACTGATGGTCAGGTGAGCTTTTGCTAGCCAATGGAATGCCCCGAACTGTCAGGGTCACAGGACTAGGTCAAACTGCTATTCTTTATAGAGGGGTAGATATAGAGAGGGAGGAAGTGAATGTTTTTTGTGGTGAAGCTTATCATTTGCTACTGCGCCATTCATGGAAATGTATTGATGCATACATGTACCTGGGCTAGTGCTGGTTGGATTGTTAGTTTTCATTGAAAGTGAAGTGGGTTGCTGCATGTTCATATTGGGATATGGTTGATTTTAGTTTAGGAGTTACCATAGTAACTACTCATGAGCCATTTGTTAGCACCATTTTAGCCTTTGTAACTAACCATGTGTATAAGAAATATATCTGCTTGGTTAGGGGACACCCCCTTTGCCTCGACTGAGTGAAGTGGAGGATGTTTCCATTGTAATGCAACGTACCCATGCAAATAATATGCAAATAATGTTCTGGACAGCAACCGTGTGCTTCTAAAGCACCAAAGACGACGAGAAAAAAAACTGTTCCGTCTTATAGTTTCCATGTTTGTTTGTTTTTGTCAAACTATTTTTGAGTGTTTTTAGGGGATATTTTGTGAGCTTCAAGCTCACAAAAGAGATATATGAACTTCTCTACCGATTACTGTTGGCTGTTCAAAGGTTTGATAAGCTTTTGCCTTGCATTACAAGTTGAGGCTCTCAAGACAAGTCATCATGCTGCTGCTTGACGTTGAGGGCCAACGACGTGTTTGTTGATGGGGCGTTGGATCTCACTTCAAGGATTATCGGCCAATCAGGCGAGCAGCACGTCTGTTTTAAACAGCTTTTTGAGATGCTACTTTTTTAACGATGATAACGAAAACCCAAGGTCAAAGTGAACAGTCTAATGTACAGTGTGAGTCTAACTGAATAGCATGAAATGCTTTGCTCACTGGGGAAAGGACCCGCTCAGAACGAGAGCTGTCCAGAACGAACTCATTAACTTATTGAATGAATGGAATAATGAGTAACTAAATGTCTGTAAGGGTGTCACCCATGTCAGGACTGAGGATGTATAGTTGTACTTATTGTCTTCTGTACTCATTTTAACCTTGAAGCATGTCTAGAGCGAGACTAGCGTAGTTTCCTACTTTCCAGCTCTCTATCAAAGGAAACTCATAATGTCCACAATGTGTAGCATAATATCAACACAATGTGTAACGTGCTCAACGGTTCACCAAGCTTTAGAGAAAGGTTCCAGTCCTCTTTGAACACGACATGCGTGTGAGAGGAGACGATGTTAGTTTTTCCTTTAGCTGAGTTGGAACAGTGCTTTAGAAGTGGCTGTTGTGTTAAACCAGAGACCGATGTCTTCAGTTACCTTTCAGTTTCAACTGACCTCAACATAATGTCACTGCTACTACTGAAATGTATCTGCTATGTAACCTGCTTTGCTCTACTTGTCAACCTTCACTTTTACTTAACTCATTTACATATGAGGGCTATTTCTGTCTTGTTTGTCACCAACCATATCCTGATTTCTCCATGTCTCTCATATTTCTGTCTTGTTTGTCACCAACCATATCCTGATTTCTCCATTTCTCTCATCTGGCCTCTCTTCCTGTAAGACAACGATAATGTTGCATATCTTTATTTCCCTTGAAATTCATAATTATGTTTAAAGATAGAACTTCAAATTAATATAAAATAGCGTCTTTCCAATTTTTCAAACCATTAAACTTGAATTATGAGAATTAAAAGCTGTCCTGTTTGTGTAACATGTCTTTCTACTTTTGATCCGGCTTCAACCTGCAATGCACGCAGCAATCTTAGTTTAAACTCAATTTGACTGTCAATGTTTTGTTAGCTCAAGTCACCTACATACAGATATCTCAGGCAAAATGATAAGCAGAAAGAGTTGAACATTGAGTGGTTGAATAGGTGAACCAATGGATGGACGGGATTACATGCACGCTGGGGTTTTTAGACTGGAATGGAAGATGGTCTCTGAATTACAAGCAGATAGCATGTACGAAGGGACTGTTTGAAGCCTAAAATCTCATTTGAAAGTGATTTCTTGGCAACATGAAAATAGTTCATTACTGAATGGGTATTGAGGAGCTGTCCAAGGTACTACTGCCTAATGCCCAGTAGGTGGCAATCATCAAATATCAAACAGAATATGCACAGTCAAATCAACATTTTATTTGTCACGTGCCGAATACAACCGGTGGAGTAGACCTTACAGTGACATACTTGCTTAATCAAAAAAATACAAATAAAGAGCAACAGTAACATAACAATAGTGAGGATATATACAGGGGTCACCGGTACAGAGTCCATGTGGAGGATATATACAGGGGTCACCGGTACAGAGTCCATGTGGAGGATATATACAGGGGGTACCGGTACAGAGTCCATGTGGAGGATATATACAGGGGTCACCGGTACAGAGTCCATGTGGAGGATATATACAGGGGTCACCGGTACAGAGTCCATGTGGAGGATATATACAGGGGTCACCGGTACAGAGTCCATGTGGAGGATATATACAGGGGTCACCGGTACAGAGTCCATGTGGAGGATATATACAGGGGTCACCGGTACAGAGTCCATGTGGAGGATATATACAGGGGTCACCGGTACAGAGTCCATGTGGAGGATATATACAGGGGTCACAGAGTCCATGTGGAGGATATATACAGAGTCCATGTGGAGGATATATACAGGGGTCACCGGTACAGAGTCCATGTGGAGGATATATACAGGGGTCACCGGTACAGAGTCCATGTGGAGGATATATACAGGGGTCACCGGTACAGAGTCCATGTGGAGGCTATATACAGGGGTCACCGGTACAGAGTCCATGTGGAGGATATATACAGGGGTCACCGGTACAGAGTCCATGTGGAGGATATATACAGGGGTCACCGGTACAGAGTCCATGTGGAGGATATATACAGGGGGTACCGGTACAGAGTCCATGTGGAGGCTATATACAGGGGGTACCGGTACAGAGTCCATGTGGAGGATATATACAGGGGGTACCGGTACAGAGTCCATGTGGAGGCTATATACAGGGGGTACCGGTACAGAGTCCATGTGGAGGATATATACAGGGGGTACCGGTACAGAGTCCATGTGGAGGCTATATACAGGGGGTACCGGTACAGAGTCCATGTGGAGGCTATATACAGGGGGTACCGGTACAGAGTCCATGTGGAGGCTATATACAGGGGGTACCGGTACAGAGTCCATGTGGAGGCTATATACAGGGGGTACCGGTACAGAGTCCATGTGGAGGCTATATACAGGGGGTACCGGTACAGAGTCCATGTGTGGGGGTACATGTTAGTCAAGGTAGTAGGTAGAGTTAAAGTGACTGCATAGATAACAGAGTAGCTGCAGTGCAAAAGAAGCTTCTGGGTAGCCATTTGATTAGCTGTCCAGGAGTCTCATGGCTTGGGGGTAGAAGCTGTTCAGAAGCCTTTTGGACCTAGACTTGGCGCTCCGGTAATGTTTGCCGTGCGGTAGCAGAGAGAACAGTCTGACTAGGGTGCCTGGAGTCTTTGACAATTTTTAGGGCCTTCCTCTGACACCGACTGGTATAGAGGTCCTGGATGGCAGGAAGCTTGGCCCCAGTGATGTACTGGGCCATACGCACAACCCTCTGTAGTGCCTTGCGGTCGGAGGCCGAGCAGTTGCAGTACCAGGCAGTTATGCAACCAGTCAGGATGCAGGTCCAAAAGACAAATTAAGATTTGAACTGCACATTTTGTACAATGCATATGTTATGAGTCTGTCTCAGTTGTGTTTGAAATACAGTACAAGTGCCACTGCAATGGAACTGCTAAATGTGAACGTTTTAGTGACACTTGGTGTTTAAGACAACTGGAAACTCGGGGGTAAAATTATAAAGTCCGTGATCGTCCGGTCGGAAAGCCGGAGCTCGAGAAGGATGCCCGAGTTTCCGACTTGGAATTCCAACTTGGATGATCATTCAAAACAAATTTCCCCGTTGGAGTTCGTTTTCTCACCAGTTTCCAGCTGTCTCGAATGCACTGAAGTCGGAAATTCCCGAGTTTCCAGTTGTTCTGAACGCGCGACAAGCGCTGTTTGGTTCCGCCTCTGGTCTGCCCGCCCACATGGAGAGATGTCACGAAACAACACAAGGTACGACCAACGATATTTATAACTAACCCAAGACACTGTCTCGTTTACAGTGGGGGCAATAGCCGCAGTGGGCAAACCAAAGCACGAGCTAGCAAAATCCTATTGGGGCGTTGTGGCATGTATTTGCATATTTTCGTTAGGGAACGCCTCCTCTGAAGTGCGCGTGTGCACAAACTCAATTCGACGTTGCACTCCTTTTTAAACTTAGGCAAAGCACCAAGTCTATAAAACTTAGTGCACTGTGTTCGTAACATATTATAGTTTTGCGAACAGAAATGTATTGAGAGCAGATGTTTCGAAAGAGAGAATTCGGCCCAGTTTCACCTAGTTCCATCCTCTTCCACGACCCGCGACTGTACTTCCTCTCACTGCCATATTTGGTGATAAGAAAACGAATGTTTCAGATTTATAGTCCCTGTGAAGTGTCTCGAGTTTCTCCTGTCTGTGGTACACACAAATAAGATCTTCGCTGCAATAATTTGACACTTCTGCTTGTTCCTTTCGAATAACTACGTCTATTCTTCCTCAAGAAGAAATAGAATGGCTATATGTCAACTGTATTCCACAGCTACTCGCAGTGGAAAGGAGCACGCGCTGCTCCACCTCACCTGTGTCAGATTGTAGAACACCACAGACAGGTGTGACAGCTAGCTATCTAGCAAGCTCACATCATTTGCCAGCCTCTTGGAAGCTACAGTGCTTTCTAGCTAGTTAGTATAAATCAAGCCAGACATTACAAGGGGCAGAGCAGTTGTCTGGCACATGGAGTATTGACCGTCAGTGCCGTTCAAGATGAGAGAGGATGATTTTCTTTTCCTAAGCATGACCTTATTTTTCTATTAAAGCATATTTGATGAATGTCATTCAAATTTCATTCACCCAGTTCAATGTAACAAGTGATATGTTTAGGCAACTACTTTATGCTCAAATTGTCCCTATACCCATCATGTTGCTACAACCTAGCCTGTGAATGAAAGTTAACGTAGGTGCACACAGGCCGATAGATACATTTGAGGTGACAGTGACATTCAATACTGCCCCTTGCGCACTCTTGCCTGTATCAAGCTTATATTGGATGTAATCATTAGTCCCAACAGTTGCAAGCGTTTGTTGGACAAATTCAAATATGTTAATCCCCGTTTGCTTCTGTTTAAGAAACATTGTTAGAAGTGGAATGGAGGGAACGCACGGTTCGGATGTGCTCGGTGGCTGAGTTGTCGAAGCACAGCGACGTTGCCTTCAAGTATGGAGGGGGCAGTGTAGAAAAACCCACTATACGAGCCACGTTACAATTCCCAGCAACTGGGTTAACCCTTTTGGCACGATGTTTGTCTTTCACGCCAGCGATCTGAGTTGTAAATTCCCTGCTCCACTGTTCGCTACAATACCAAAACACTAAAGTCTCTTGGTGAGGTTGCTAGGTGTTGTACACAGGTTTAGTATTATTGGGGTGCAAGTTTAATAACATTCTAACATTATGATTGTTGTTTTTTTGCTGGCTCGTTTTACATTTCAACATGTTTTATCCGTTATACAGTTAATTCAATTTGTAAAGTCTTAGAGACATTATTGTTTTCAAGTCAGTACAGTTCTCCTATAGACTGTAAATTGGAATGAACATGCAATTGAAATAATGGGGCAAAAGCCCTGTTATTTGAATGTTTAATTCCATTTGGATCAATTGTGGGTCTACTCTCAGATGATACAATCTAGAAAGGCAGAGTACAGGACAGTCCGGCTGTATTTTTACTTCTGATACTGATGCACTGTCTGTTGCAGATCATCATTCCCCGAAGTCTTCCTATATAGTGAAGTCACATAGCCCTATACTCCCAGCAGGCCTTGTTATTCAGCGAAATTTAACGCACGTTCTGCCTCCTTTCCGACCCGAGCGGATATTCCTAGATCTAGAACCCAAGGCTTCAATATAGCCGACATATTTGTCACTTTTAAAATGTATTACCTTTCTTTGTGTGTCAGAAACATAACTAGTCACGATGTTTTAATCTGATTAGTCTACGTCAAAAGTCTCATGTAACCTACCTGCGCACGTTCATCCACTCCACTCAAATATAATTCCAGCATCCAAACTGCACACTGGCCATTCAATCAATGGCAAGAGACATTTGATACAAAACACCCACAAATGTAATGACATTCATAGATTGTCAAACTAAGCCGTTGATACTGAGTAGGGAGGGATCTATTTTATGTTTGTCGAGGTTGACGTACTCTATTTGACTAGTGTTGAAAACGTAAACCAAGAGGAAGTCGATAATCGGTATGCAGTTATGCATTGCTTATTGGTTGTGTGTGGTTCATTGGCACAGAAACCTGTTGGTAGGAAAACGATGCATATGTTGGCCAAATACCACAAACCCCAAGATGCTTTATTGCTATTATAAACTGGTTACCAACGATATTAGAACAGTAAACAGTGATTTCAGCTAATCAGCGTTCAGGGCTTGAACCACCTGGCTTACAATTATAGGTATCATAAAAATGTAAATCTGATTTCCCCGTCTGATTGTAGTGTAGTGAGACAGTGGCATCGACTGTGCCACAAAACCATGTTGAAGTGGTCAATTCAATATCCACATTTACTCAGTTTACAAGGGGGACATTTTTAAAGCTCATTTCCTACATGACTTATGCCATGTTAATGGTAACTGAGTGAGAGTGACTAACAAAATCAAAGGGGGCCTCCTGGAGGTCAGTGCCCCTGGGTGACAGACAGAACAAAGGGGGCCGCCTGGAGGTCAGCGCCCCTGGGTGACAGACAGAACAAAGGGGGCCTCCTGGAGGTCAGCGCCCCTGGGGGACAGACAGAACAAAGGGGGCCTCCTGGAGGTCAGCGCCCCTGGGGGACAGACAGAACCAAGGGGGCGCCCCTGGGTGACGGACAAAACAAAGGGGGCCTCCTGGAGGTCAGCGCCCCTGGGGGACAGACGGAACAAAGGGGGCCTCCTGGAGGTCAGCGCCCCTGGGTGACGGACAGAACAAAGGGGGCCTCCTGGAGGTCAGCGCCCCTGGGGAACAGACAGAACAAAGGGGGCCTCCTGCAGGTCAGCGCCCCTGGGGGACAGACAGAACAAAGGGGGCCTCCTGGAGGTCAGCGCCACTGGGGGACAGACAGAACAAAGGGGGCCTCCTGGAGGTCAGCGCCACTGGGGGACAGACAGAACAAGAGAAAAACTGCTGATGCACAACCACATTTAGAAATTGCACCTTGTGGATTCTACTATTCTTGCTCTCAACAGTAAGTTGAGACCCAGACTGAGTTTCTGGCTTGGAACCAGCCCTGCACAAGTTTGGTATTTTAAACCCTATGGTTGAATATCACATATCAACCACAACCATGTAAAAGGTCTTGAATGTCGGCCTAGTTATTCTTGTTCCTTGTGAGGTTCAGGTAGGGTTGTCTTGGGAGAACAGTAGTAAGTTTCCCTATTACACCAGCTGAGGGACACAGCAACTGGGCAGGTGAGGTGAGACCTTTCCGCAAGAGAAAAGTTCCCTGCCAACAGTAACCCTGGAATGCTGCCAGTATCAGCTATCAGCCGTTGACTTGTGAATCTATTGTGACCGTCACTGATAATGGTATCATGTCCCTTTTCCCAGCGCCGCCTCCTTGGTAGATTTGTGTCTGACACTAGAGATGTAGAAGCCAAGCAGATGGTGTTGGGGGACCGGTGCTGTAGAATGCCTCATTACTAGTAGAAGTCTTCATCTGTTGGCTGGTCCAAATGTTCTCCCAACCTCTTCCCCCTTGGCCCTAACCCTTTGTTGTTTTTGCTCCCTCTCTCTCTCTCTCCTAGTGAACCGGCCAGCCGGAGGCAGCAGGTGGTGGAGGAGGACACACAGGATTGGCAGAGATGTCCAGACTTCACCGGGTTGGAGGAGTGGACCTGTCGTTCATCGAAGGAGATGACGTCAACGCCTGTGCCCAGCTAGTGGTGCTCAGCTACCCAGACCTAGAGGTAAGACACTGACTCTTTTCAGCTGACCATTTCTATGCAAATTCTAACCATTGGCTGCATCTTAATGCTATAAAGCCCAAACAGACCATTTCGACACTCATGCTAACCATGGGCTGCGTCTTAGTACTATAAAGTGGTTTCCTTTTCTCCTCTTGACTCATAGGCACTGTTTGAGCATACTAGATGAAAGAAAGATGGTGTTCTTTTTGTATTTCACCTGAATAGCTCTTCTGCATTAGTGTGGATCAAAGAAAGGAGACGAGGAATGGAAGTGACTTGAAGGTATTGACACACAGGCCATGTCTGTTCAGTCATCCTAGCAGTTTGTGACCACGAGTCTTGCCTCAACTTTTCATTGCCTCTATTTTTCATTCTTAACCGTTCCGCTCCCTCTATTGGACCCGACCCTAATTCTCCATCAAGGGCTGTCAACACATTCTGAAACACAACCCATCATAATTAATGATATTTGCCAGCTTGTTTTGTTGATATATGGACCAATTTTGTTGTAATCTTATTATACTAAGACTAATTAAATGTCCCCCAGTCAGTGCAGACACAATCATTTACCCAGAGTCTCTCCCATTGGTTTTTACTGGATTCATTCAAAACACAGTGGTTTTTGCATCATCCGCCCAAACAATTTCAGAATAGCCAAGAGCCACAATGAATTTTTACAAATTGGCTGCTTGAAGTTTAAAATAGTTTTGAATATCCAAGGATGAATATCTGAGTAATTTTCTGAATCATAATAATTTATGTGACATTCACATGACAATTAACGTAGAAGATAGTAAAATACTAAATGAAAATTCTGACAAGGACGGGCATTTTAGCAGGAGTACTCCGACAATGTGAAATAAATCAACACAATTTCTTAAACAAAATATACACTTGTGATATACCCATTTCCCAACAAGTTAGTCACAAATACTTGAAGCTCTCAGAAATAATAACTTTTACTTATGAGTACAATATGATGATACATTTTTATTTTCCAACACAACCTGCAGCAACAGTATTTTACTATAGCTTCATTAGGCAGGAGGAAGAGGAGCACCATTGCCAACAACATGGTGATGACATCCACTGAGTGGTAGTTGTAACATGTCATCCTGTGGGACTCTGGGCGCAAATCAGCAGCTTCTTTGTGTCTCATGACGAACTCGATCCAGTAGATGGCCCTGTCCAGTGGCTTCATGGAATGGTCTCCTTGCAGTCTAGAGTGCTTCTGCATGTTGCACTTGAAGGCCCCATTGTGGAGAACTTCCTGCAAGCCCTGAAGGAAGATCCCTCTATTGAAACTGCCAATGTCTAAAACCTTGGCTCCTCCTCTCTCTCCAGCTGGAGAAGATTGTCAAATTGGTCTTGGAACAGTGGCAAACTCAACACCATGGTAAATGGCCTCCTTGACAACATTTGTAACCCCATACAAATGCTCTGATCTTGTCATGACCAAGGAGGTCAGACTGAGCCAGCCATTTTACCAGGAGGGTATTGTTACCCGAAATGGAGGGTTTATCGCTAACATGTCTCCACATGACTTTCTGAGGCGTTGGGAAAAGGCAGAAGCAATTTCAGTGGAGCGGTTGAACAGGCTTGCAGTAGAAGCCATCAATGTGTATACGATGTTTGGCACAATTGGATGTAGAGACCCGAAAACAAAATCGGAGCGAATCAACCATAGGTCAGCTGAACAAAGCAATGTGTAATAATGAATATCTCGGCCAAAGTATTTATCACAAAGCTCATCATAGTATATATTGAACTCTATAATTTCCTGGTTAACCATAATGCCATAAAAAAAAACATATTTCTGAGCCTCTGTAAGAGATTCATATCTTCCGATAAACCTGATCTAAAAATTGGAACAAATAACTGGTGAGGGAGAAAGAGCAAAATGTGCCATACCAGCTGTGGTCCAACGAGCGCTGTAAACTAAAGGCAATGTAATATAATGCGTCAGCAAGACTTCCCCACCCAGATCTGGGAGCACCATGTCATTCCTCACTTCCACAAGGCTTTTTATGAGTTCTTTTTCCTCAAACGTTGCTCTTACCAAACCACACATACATTCTTCAATCTTTGAAAGTATGTCAACATCAGTATTTTGTTTTCTGACGAATTTCAGAAGAAATGTATCCTCTCTGTGTTTTTGAAGGATTGTTTGCACAAATTATGTAATGGAATTTTATCACGCCCGTCTATTGTTGAGATGCTTATTAAGGTACCCCCCCCCCTCCATGCTCAAAAGCCACCGTAATTCAATAATGCCTCTGATGATGGAATTTCCAACAACAACAGACTAACTCTCTCCACATGTCTTCCCTGGGGACATATCAAATACACCAAAACGCCTCCATCAATCAATAAATATTTGCATTATTTATTGCATTACCGCGTCAATTAAAATGCCTCATTAAAAATAATTCACCCCCAAGATGACATTAATATTCAAAAAAATATATACTGTATATTCCGATTAATTTGTATTGTATCATAATGTTCTTACTAAAGCAGGGTAACTAAATTCCAGGACTCAGGACCATCTATAAACCTTTTGGTAGACTTAAACACCAGATTTTATTTTTCATTTAAAAAAAATAACTCCCCCCTGTGTAACACGACAAGTCGCAAAAGAATGAGGAAAAATCCCAAAGACTTTGTCATCGACTTCAGGTAGATACCGTCCACTCCAATGGATCCATCACTGGGGACCGAGATATATATCTCTGTTCAATGATTAACTAAATGTTTTACTTGAGACCCAACTTTGTCAAAATAAGTAAAAGCCAGAACACGAGAGAGTTGTCCAGGTCAGTGGAAAGATATTCTGGGTTAAACTCAAGGCCCTCCTGAGACATCTAGAAAGAGCACACACAGAAGAGAGGGAAATAACATTTGATCAATCACATCCCCTTTTAAGTGAGTATGCAGTACAGTATTGACTTCGAAACACAGACTCAGGTCTCTACCTCTCAAGACCAACAGAGACATTATGTTTTGCACCAGAATCAGTGTGGCTTTTTAAAAAAAATTATTTTACCTTTATTTAACCAGGCAAGTCAGTTAAGAACACATTCTTATTTTCAATGACGGCCTGGGAACAGTGGGTTAACTGCCTGTTCAGGGGCAGAACGACAGATTTGTACCTTGTCAGCTCGGGGGTTTGAACTCGCAACCTTCCGGTTACTAGTCCAACGCTCAAACCACTAGGCTACGCTGCCGCCCCTTTAAAGGGATAGTTCTGTGAAATTACATATTTATAAAAACCACACTGAAAAAAAGACAGGTAACCGACCCTGACTTTAGTGTTTATTTACTTTTCATATTTGAACTGATTGTAAAGCACTTAAGTCAAGGTCGGTCACCTATATTTTTTCAGGGTGTGGCACTGTATATACTCTTGTTTTTTAATGCTAGTTTCTGGAAAAAAACAGCCCCTGGACCTAGACACACTGCTGTGCACAAGCATTTCTCTTTCTTTGTTTATATGGTACCCATTAAAATTTTGGACACACCTACTCATTCAAGGGTTTTTGTTATTTTTTCAATTTTCTACAATGTGGAATAATAGTGAATACATCAACACTATGAAATAATACATATGGAATCATGTAATAACCATGACAGTGTTAAACAAATCTAAATAGATTTTAGATTTTTCAAAGTAGCTACCCTTTGCCTTGATGACAGCTTTGCACACTCTTGGCATTCTCTCAACCAGCTTCTTGAGAAATGCTTTTCCAACAGTCTTGAAGGAGTTCCCACATATGCTGAGCACTTGTTGGCTGCTTTTCCTTCACTCTGCGGTCCAACTCATCCCAAACCATCTCAATTGGGTTAAGGTCTGGGAATTGTGGAGGCCAGGTCATCTAATGCAACACTCCATCACTCTCCTTGGTCAAATAGCCCTTACACAGCCTGGAGGTGTGTTTTGGGTCATTGTCCTGTGTTGAAAAACAAATGATAGTCCCACTAAGCGCTAAGCAGATTGGATGATGTATGGCTGCAGAATGCTGTGGTAGCCAACCTGGTTAAGTGTGCCTTGAATTCTAAATAAATCTCAGACCGTGTCACCAGCAAAGCACCCCCACACCATCACACCTCCTCCATGCTTCATGGTGGGAACCACTCATGTGGAGATCATCCATTCACCTACTCTGCGTCTCACAAAGACACGGCGGTTGGAACCGAAAAATCTTTGATTTGGACTCATCAGACTAAAGGACAGATTTCCACCGGTCTAATGTCCATTGATCGTGTTTCTTGCCCAAGCTACTCTCTTCTTAGAATTTGTGTCCTTTAGCAGTGGTTTCAATTCGACCATGAAGGCCTGATTCACTCAGTCTCTTCTGAACAGTTTATGTTGATGTGTCTGTTACTTGAACTCTGAAGCATTTATTTGGGATGCAATTTCTGAGGCTGGTAACTCTAATGAACTTATCCTCTGCAGCAGAGGTAACTCTTGGTCTTCCTTTCCTGTCCTCATGAGAGCCAGTTTCATCATAGCGCTTGATGGTTTTTGCGACTGCATTGACTGACCTTCATGTCTTAAAGTAATGATGTAAAGTAGTTTCTCTTTGCTTATTTGAGCTGTTCTTGCCATAAAATGGACTTTGTCTTTTACCAAATATGGATGTCTTCTGTATACCACCCTACCTTGTCACAACACATCTGATTGTCTCAAACACATTAAGGAAAGAAATTCCACAAATTAACTTTTAACACGGCACACCTGTTAATTGAAATACATTCCATGTGTACCTCATGAAGCTGGTTGAGAGAATGCCAAGCGTGTGCAAAACTTTCGTCAATGCAAAGGGTGGCTACTTTGAAGAATCTGAAATATAACATATATTTAGATTTGTGCTGATGACAGTGAACCTTATAACAGTTGATATGCTTAATAATAAGCATAACAACTGTTATGCTTATAACAGTGAACCTTTTTTTTGTGGGATACACATGAGGCAATTCTATCCCCAATTAAAAGGAATTGCAACCCTTTGCATGCACAGTGCATTCTTCCATCACATGTACATCTGATTCTCAAAATCTTGCACACTAATGAGATGCTATTGAGCCCACACTACTACACTGTCTGGGTTGAAAAATTGGTGACCATCGGGTCAAATTTGAGGCTTTTTGAGGCTGACAACAAGCCATCCTCAAAAAGGTTGGAAAGTGACAGTGAAGATGAGGCTTCAGTCTGATGTTCAAGACGTGGACATTGAGGAGATCCAGGGAGAAGACATGGAAGCCTGATAGGAAGACAACTAGAGGTCGACTGATTAATCGGAATGGCCGGTTAATTAGGGCCGATTTCAAGTTTTCATAACAATTGGAAATCGTTATTTTTGGACACCAATCTGGCCGATTTTTAAAAATATAAATAAATAAATAAAATAAACACCTTTTTTAACTAGGCAAGTCAGTTGAGAACACGTTCTTATTTTCAATGACAGCCTAGGAACGGTGGGTTAACTGCCTTGTTCAGGGGCAGAACGACAGATTTTTACCTTGTCAGCTCGGGGATTCAATCTTGCAAGTTACAGTTAACTAGTCCAACGCTCTAACCACCTGCCTCTCATTGCACTTCACGGGGAGCCTGCTTGCCTTACGCGAATGCAGTAAGAAGCCAGGCTAGCATTAAACTTATATCTTATAAAAAACAATCAATCAATCATAACCACTAGATAACTACACATGGTTGATGATATCACTAGTTTATCTAGCATATCCTGCGTTGCATATAATCGATGCGGTGCGCATTCCTGGAAAAAGGACTGTCGTTGTTCCAACGTGTCCCTAACCATAAACATCAATGCCTTTCTTAACATCAATACACAAGTATATATTTTTAAACCTGCATATTTAGTTAATATTGTCTGCTAACATGATTTTCTTTTAACTAGGTAAATTGTGTCACTTCTCTTGCAACTGAGTCAGGGTATATGCAGCAGTTTGGGCCGCCTGGCTCGTTGCGAACTGTGTGAAGACACTTTCTTCTTGACAAAGAGGGCAAACTTCACCAAATGGGAGATGATTTAACAAAAGCGCATTTGCGAAAAAAGCACAATCGTTGCACCACTGTACCTAACCATAAATATCAATGCCTTTCTTAAAATCAATACACAGAAGTATATATTTTTAAGCCTGCATATTTATCTAAAAGAAATCCAGGTTAGCAGGCAATATTAACCAGGTGAAATTGTGTCACTTCTCTTGCGTTCATTGCTTGCAGAGTCAGGGTATATGCAACAGTTTGGGCCGTTGCATATACGGTTTCGTATTTCACTGAAATAATAAAGGTTTTGTTTTCAAAATGATAGTTTCCGGATTCTACCATATTAATGACCAAAGGCTCGTATTTCTGTATGTTATAATTATGTCTATGATTTGATATTTGATAGAGCCTGACTGAGCGATGGTAGGCAGCAGCAGGCTCGTAGGCATTCATTCAAACAGCACTTTCATGCGTTTGCCAGCAGCTCTTCACTGTGCTTCAAGCATTGAGCTGTTTATGACTTCAAGCCTATCAACTCCCAAGATTAGGCTGGTGTAACCCATGTGAAATGGCTAGCTAGTAGGCAGGGTGCGCACTAATAGCGTTTCAAACGTCACTCGCTCTGAGACTTGGAGTAGTTGTTCCCCTTGCTCTGCAAGGACCGCGTATTTTGTGGAGCGATGGGTAACGCTGCTTCGAGGGTGGCTGTTGTTGATGTGTTCCTGGTTCGAGTACATTTAGGGGCGAGGAGAGGGAGGGGCAGCTGTACTGTTACACTGGCAATACTAAAGTGCCTATAAGAACATCCAATAGTCAAAGGTATATGAAATACAAATGGTATAGAGATAAATTGTCCTATAAATACTATAATAACTACAACCTAAAACCTCTTACATTGGAATATTGAAGTCTCATGTTAAAAGGAACCACCAGCTTTCATATGTTCTCATGTTCTGAGCAAGGAACTTAAACGTTAGCTTTTTCACATGGCACATATTGCACTTTTACTTTCTTCTCCAACACTTTGTTTTTGCATTATTTAAACCAAATGGTCAATGTTTCATTATTTATTTGAGGCTAAATTGATATTTATTGATGTATTATATTAATTTATTGATGTATTATATTAAGTTAAAATAAGTGTTCATTCAGTATTGTCATAATTACAAATACACGTTTTAAAAAATCGGCCGATTTAATCGGTATCGGCCTTTTTTGGTGGTCCTTCAATAATCGGTATCGGTGTTGAAAAATCTTAATCGGTCGACCTCTAAAGACAACCAAAGCTTTAGTTTCTAGACTCATTTTACAGATGTATATTGTAAAGGTTTTTGGGAGATGCGCTGGATCATTCAATATTTCCTTTATTTTGTTGTTCAGTGTAATCATTTTACATTTACATTTACATTTAAGTCATTTAGCAGACGCTCTTATCCAGAGCGACTTACAAATTGGTGCATTCAACTGAAAATGGTTGTCTAGCAATGATCAACATCCAATTTAAGCGCTTGAATTGTTTGCTTCAACAAAGTATTGGGTGTGAATACTTAAGGAAATGAGATATTTCTGTATTTCAACTTCAGGAGGCTGAAGAAATTTGACTTGTCACCAAAAGCACTTACAAACTTTTACAGATGCTAAATCGAGAGCATCCTGTCGGGATTTATCACCACCTGGTACGGCAACTGCTCCGCCCACAACCGTAAGGCTCTCCAGAGGGTAGTGAGGTCTGCACAACGCATCACCGGGGGCAAACTACCTGCCCTCCAGGACACATACACCACGCGATGTCACAGGAAGGCCATAAAGATCATCAAGGACAACAACCACCCGAGCCACTGCCTGTTCAACCCGCTATCATCCAGAAGGCGAGGTCAGTACAGGTGCATCAAAGCTGGGACCGAGAGAAGCTGTTTTTCAGTATATCTCAAGTCCATCAGACTGTTAACCACTAACAGTGAGTGGCTGCTGCCAGCATACTGACTCAACTCCAGCCACTTTAATAATGGAAATTGATGTAAAAAATGTATCACTAGCCACTTTAAACAATGCCACTTAATATAATGTTTACATACCCTACATTACTCATCTCATATGTATATACTGCCCTCGATACCATCTACTGCATCTTGCCTATGCCGTTCTGTACCATCACTCATTCATATATCTTTATGTACATATTCTTCATCACTTTATACTTGTGTGCATAAAGTAGTAGTTGTGGAATTGTTAGGTTAGATTACTCGTTGGTTATTACTGCGTTGTTGGAACTAGAAGCACAATCATTTCGCTACACTTGCATCAACATCTGCTAACAATGTGTATGTGACAAATAAAATGTGATTTGATTTAATAACATGTTTTCAATTTGTCATTATGGGGTGTTGTGTGTAGATGGGTGAGAATGATAATTATTTAAAATTCCGGCTGTAACACCACAACATATGGAATACGTTGAGGAGGTTGAATACTTTCTGAAGGCGCTGCATTAGATAGAACACAGGCATACGTTTATACTGGTGTTCTCTGCTGTCTGTTCCCTGTGTCCACTACCAGCTGCTGTATGAGGACAGTCAGATGGTGACCCTGACCGCCCCCTACATCTCAGGGTTCCTGGCCTTCAGGGAGAACCTCTATCTGCTGGAGGCCCTGCAGCGCCTGGAGACGACCCAGCCCCCCCTGCTACGTCAGCCGGCTACCTCAGCCGGCTACCTCAGCCGGCTACCTCAGCCGGCTACCTCTGGTCAGGGTCTGGCCACATTGGAGATGTTTCGGTTTAACTGACGTATTTACTGTTATACTCAGAACACTAATGTTTACATTTAGTTCAATTTACTAAATCTCACTCTGACATGTCTCATACGGTCTGGTCTAACTTCTGTTGAGACTAAATGTTCCGTTTCATTGACGTTTCCGGTTTGCTGTGTCCAACTGTTCACCTCAGAGCGATGCAGCTCTGGGTGTTAATGCTTTTCTTTTCAGCTGTCCAATAACCCTCCGTCTTCCTCTCGCACGATTTGTGTCCATAAGTCAGCTCTGTGCCATCCATACCTTCCCACTCTCCTGTGTTAGTCACAGCCCACACAAATCACTCACTCCCACCTCAAGTCGGGTCCCTATCCACACATGCACACACATGCAAAACACCTCTCCAGCGCAAAACACTCACACACACTCGCCGTCTTCTGCCTAACACATGCACACTGCCCTCATGAATTTATCACTGACATTTAGCCGCGGACACTGACATTTAGCCGCGGACACTGACATTTAGCCACGGACACTGACATTTAGCCACGGACACTGACATTTAGCCACGGACACTGACATTTAGCCACGGACACTGACATTTAGCCACGGACACTGACATTTAGCCACGGACACTGACATTTAGCCACGGACATTGACATTTAGCCACGGACACTGACATTTAGCCACGGACACTGACATTTAGCCACGGACACTGACATTTAGCCACGGACACTGACATTTAGCCACGGACACTGACATTTAGCCACGGACACTGACATTTAGCCACGGACACTGACAGACCAGTCCCCGCTGCTGTATGTACAGCCTCTCAAATGATTTCTACATGGCTTATGATTCACAGCAGAAACATGCCTGTACAACCACCTTGACACTGTAACAAATCAGTGAAAGGGCTGTTGGCACAGTTCAATACATCCAGCCAACAAAATCTCACAAAGTCTTGGGAAAACTCTTATTTTGTTAGCCTGTAATGAAGAAAGACCTCATGCTTAGAAGTACAAGGGACAGCAGAGAGCTGCGTTGAGTCTTGTCCATCTCTCACCGTTGCCTCTTTCTGTACTTGCCCATCTCTCACCGTTGCCTCTTTCTGTACTTGCCCATCTCTCACCGTTGCCTCTTTCTGTACTTGTCCATCTCTCACCGTTGCCTCTTTCTGTACTTGTCCATCTCTCACCGTTGCCTCTTTCTGTACTTGTCCATCTCTCACCCGTTGCCTCTTTCTGTACTTGTCCATCTCTCACCGTTGCCTCTTTCTGTACTTGTCCATCTCTCACCGTTGCCTCTTTCTGTACTTGTCCATCTCTCACCCGTTGCCTCTTTCTGTACTTGTCCATCTCTCACCGTTGCCTCTTTCTGTACTTGTCCATCTCTCACCCGTTGCCTCTTTCTGTACTTGTCCATCTCTCACCGTTGCCTCTTTCTGTACTTGCCCATCTCTCACCATTGCCACTTTCTGTTCTTGCCCATCTCTCACCCGTTGCCTCTTTCTGTACTTGTCCATCTCTCACCGTTGCCTCTTTCTGTACTTGCCTATCTCTCACCATTGCCTCTTTCTGTACTTGTCCATCTCTCACCGTTGCCTCTTTCTGTACTTGTCCATCTCTCACCCGTTGCCTCTTTCTGTACTTGCCCATTTCTCACCCGTTGCCTCTTTCTGTACTTGCCCATTTCTCACCCGTTGCCTCTTTCTGTACTTGCCCATCTCTCACCCGTTGCCTCTTTCTGTACTTGCCCATCTCTCACCCGTTGCCTCTTTCTGTACTTGCCATCTCTCACCCGTTGCCTCTTTCTGTACTTGCCCATCTCTCACCCGTTGCCTCTTTCTGTACTTGCCCATCTCTCACCCGTTGCCTCTTTCTGTACTTGCCCATCTCTCACCCGTTGCCTCTTTCTGTACTTGCCCATCTCTCACCCGTTGCCTCTTTCTGTACTTGCCCATCTCTCACCCGTTGCCTCTTTCTGTACTTGCCCATCTCTCACCCGTTGCCTCTTTCTGTACTTGCCCATCTCTCACCCGTTGCCTCTTTCTGTTCTTGCCCATCTCTCACCCGTTGCCTCTTTCTGTACTTGCCCATCTCTCACCCGTTGCCTCTTTCTGTACTTGCCCATCTCTCACCCGTTGCCTCTTTCTGTTCTTGCCCATCTCTCACCCGTTGCCTCTTTCTGTTCTTGCCCATCTCTCACCCGTTGCCTCTTTCTGTACTTGTCCATCTCTCACCCGTTGCCTCTTTCTGTACTTGTCCATCTCTCACCTGTTGCCTCTTTCTGTACTTGTCCATCTCTCACCCGTTGCCTCTTTCTGTTCTTGCCCATCTCTCACCCGTTGCCTCTTTCTGTTCTTGCCCATTTCTCACCCGTTGCCTCGTTCTGTATCTGTCCCCAATAAGTGGTCTTGGTGGATGGAAATGGCCTGTTCCACTACAAAGGTGAGTAGTGGAACAGATAGTCTCTGTCTCAAACTGAGACTGAGCTACTTACTGTCTCAAGCTACATACTGTCTACTAATAGCATTGACTATTTACTACTAACAGTAGCCTGCTACATACTGTCTACTAATAGCATTGACTATTTACTACTAACAGTAGCCTGCTACATACTGTCTACTAATAGCATTGACTATTTACTACTAACAGTAGCCTGCTACATACTGTCTACTAATAGCATTGACTATTTACTACTAACAGTAGCCTGCTACATACTGTCTACTAATAGCATTGACTATTTACTACTAACAGTAGCCTGCTACATACTTGCATAACAATTCAGACTTCAGCTGGTTGTGACGGTCATGTCCCCTACTATATATACAGGGTTGTCTTTTTTCCAGAGTTTGGCCTGGCGTGTCACCTGGTAGTCCTGTCAGGGCTTCCCTGTATAGGTGTGGCCAAGAACCTCCTGCAGGTGCAGGATGTGGAGATGAACGAGGAGACCAGTCACAGGTGAGATCTCCACCGCTCACATTTCACACCGGTAGAGACCAAAATGATGAACAGATAAACACATTTTTGCAGAGGGGTGGAATTGCATTGAATCAAAGGACTAGTTTCCATTGATTTAATGGTGGAGTGTTCGCTAGTTATATTTAATGTGTTTTTTGTTTTTACAATAACAACTGGTTAAGAAATTCTGATGGATAGCACTCAAATGAGATCTCAACTGACATTGGACTACTAAACGGTAGCCTACCTACAGTAGGTCTGCATTTGAGCAAATGTCTGACTGCCAATGTCAAGCTTTTGTCAAGCTTTTCTTCTCCTCTTCTGGGGACCATCCCATTCTGTGGATCATCCCATTCTGTGGACCATCCCATTCTGTGGACCATCCCATTCTGTGGACCATCCCATTCTGTGGACCATCCCATTCTGTGGACCATCCCATTCTGTGGACCATCCCATTCTGTGGACCATCCCATTCTGTGGACCATCCCATTCTGTGGACCATCCCATTCTGTGGACCATCCCCATTCTGTGGACCATCCCATTCTGTGGACCATCCCATTCTGTGGACCATCCCATTCTGTGGACCATCCCATTCTGTGGACCATCCCATTCTGTGGACCATCCCCATTCTGTGGACCATCCCCATTCTGTGGACCATCCCATTCTGTGGACCATCCCATTCTGTGGACCATCCCATTCTGTGGACCATCCCATTCTGTGGACCATCCCATTCTGGGGACCATACCATTCTGGGGACCATACCATTCTGGGGACCATCCCATTCTGGGGACCATCCCATTCTGGGGACCATCCCATTCTGGGGACCATCCCCATTCTGGGGACCATCCCATTCTGGGGACCATCCCCATTCTGGGGACCATCCCCATTCTGTGGACCATCCCCATTCTGTGGACCATCCCCATTCTGGGGACCATCCCCATTCTGGGGACCATCCCCATTCTGGGGACCATCCCATTCTGGGGACCATCCCATTCTGGGGACCATACCATTCTGGGGACCATCCCATTCTGGGGACCATACCATTCTGGGGACCATCCCATTCTGTGGACCATCCCATTCTGTGGACCATCCCATTCTGTGGACCATCCCATTCTGTGGACCATCCCCATTCTGGGGACCATCCCCATTCTGGGGACCATCCCCATTCTGGGGACCATCCCATTCTGTGGACCATCCCATTCTGTGGACCATCCCATTCTGTGGACCATCCCCATTCTGGGGACCATCCCCATTCTGGGGACCATCCCATTCTGTGGACCATCCCCATTCTGGGGACCATCCCCATTCTGGGGACCATCCCATTCTGGGGACCATCCCATTCTGGGGACCATCCCATTCTGGGGACCATCCCATTCTGGGGACCATCCCATTCTGGGGACCATACCATTCTGGGGACCATCCCATTCTGGGGACCATACCATTCTGGGGACCATCCCATTCTGGGGACCATACCATTCTGGGGACCATACCATTCTGGGGACCATACCATTCTGGGGACCATCCCATTCTGGGGACCATACCATTCTGGGGACCATCCCATTCTGGGGACCATCCCATTCTGGGGACCATCCCATTCTGGGGACCATCCCATTCTGGGGACCATCCCATTCTGGGGACCATACCATTCTGGGGACCATACCATTCTGGGGACCATCCCATTCTGGGGACCATCCCATTCTGGGGACCATCCCATTCTGGGGACCATACCATTCTGGGGACCATCCCATTCTGGGGACCATCCCATTCTGGGGACCATCCCATTCTGGGGACCATCCCATTCTGGGGACCATCCCATTCTGGGGACCATACCATTCTGGGGACCATCCCATTCTGGGGACCATCCCATTCTGGGGACCATCCCATTCTGGGGACCATACCATTCTGGGGACCATCCCATTCTGGGGACCATACCATTCTGGGGACCATACCATTCTGGGGACCATACCATTCTGGGGACCATACCATTCTGGGGACCATACCATTCTGGGGACCATCCCATTCTGGGGACCATACCATTCTGGGGACCATCCCATTCTGGGGACCATCCCATTCTGGGGACCATACCATTCTGGGGACCATCCCATTCTGGGGACCATCCCATTCTGGGGACCATCCCATTCTGGGGACCATACCATTCTGGGGACCATCCCATTCTGGGGACCATCCCATTCTGGGGACCATACCATTCTGGGGACCATCCATTCTGGGGACCATACCATTCTGGGGACCATCCCATTCTGGGGACCATCCCATTCTGGGGACCATCCCATTCTGGGGACCATCCCATTCTGGGGACCATACCATTCTGGGGACCATACCATTCTGGGGACCATCCATTCTGGGGACCATACCATTCTGGGGACCATCCCATTCTGGGGACCATACCATTCTGGGGACCATACCATTCTGGGGACCATCCCATTCTGGGGACCATCCCATTCTGGGGACCATCCCATTCTGGGGACCATCCCATTCTGGGGACCATACCATTCTGGGGACCATACCATACTGGGGACCATACCATTCTGGGGACCATCCCATTCTGGGGACCATCCCATTCTGGGGACCATACCATACTGGGGACCATACCATTCTGGGGACCATACCATACTCGTGGCATGGTCACTTTTCCTGTTGCTGTATCAAACAACATTTGAATGCAACAACAAAATAATTATTGGCATACAGTTTTATAATGTTAATTTAATCTTCATGAATCATTCATGTGGGCTCTTGTCTACCATTGAGCTCTATTTTTCACACTTAGACATATTGTAGCTGTGTTGAAATTGGAGCACAGAGAGCACAATGCATTATTCATCATTCTATTGTGATAAATGTTTTTAAGGTACTGTGTTTTCTTGCCTGGATCTATTGTAATATTTTATTGTGGGATGTTAGTTTCTCTCCCCAGTGTTTCTGTGGCTTGAACAGTATTATACAAGTTGATCAAAAACCTGTTGGTGAAAACCGTAAACCAGCTCTTACTGAAGAGAATACTGGTGGGAGAAGTCTCCGGTAAATATATATATATTTTTAAAGCAATTATGCAGCAATTTGTGTTATGTACAGTGCCTTGTGAAAGTATTCGGCCCCCTTGAACTTTGCGACCTTTAGCCACATTTCAGGCTTCAAACATAAAGATATAAAACTGTATTTTTTTGTGAAGAATCAACAACAAGTGGGACACAATCATGAAGTGGAATGACATTTATTGGATATTTCAAACTTTTTTAACAAATCAAAAACTGAAAAATTGGGCGTGCAAAATAATTTAATTTTAAGGAAATGAATTGCATGCTTCAGGCTTGCAACAGAGCAATACTATAGTGTGATGGTTTGGTGTCTGTAATGACTGATGGAGGGGTGGTAGTAATATCAGAGGTAAGGGTTTCACTCTCTTCTGGTGAAGGATTTTGAATGCGAGAGATGGAGACAGACAAACAGTCGGACAGACAGACATGGCACTAACATGACTAATGTGACCACAATGGTAACAGATTTCCATCGCAAAAGGCCATGGGAGTTTAGCTCAGTACCCTGAACACGCGCCACCAGCAATCAACTGCCAAAAGGCCATGGGAGTTTAGCTCAGTACCCTGAACACGCGCCACCAGCAATCAACTGCCAAAAGGCCATGGGAGTTTAGCTCAGTACCCTGAACACGCGCCACCAGCAATCAACTGCCAAAAGGCCATGGGAGTTTAGCTCAGTACCCTGAACAGGCGCCACCAGCAATCAACTGCCAAAAGGCCATGGGAGTTTAGCTCAGTACCCTGAACACGCGCCACCAGCAATCAACTGCCAAAAGGCCATGGGAGTTTAACTCAGTACCCTGAACACGCGCCACCAGCAATCAACTGCCAAAAGGCCATGGGAGTTTAGCTCAGTACCCTGAACAGGCGCCACCAGCAATCAACTGCCAAAAGGCCATGGGAGTTTAGCTCAGTACCCTGAACACGCGCCACCAGCAATCAACTGCCAAAAGGCCTCCGCACCCTAAAAACTCAATTACCAGTCAATAACCGCAGCTCAAACTGTCCCCGCGACACACATCTATGTTAGTGTACCGCACTGATCTTACATAACACTTTGTGAAAAACAGTTGATGTCCCTCAGCTCTAACGGCTGTTATGTTTAGACTCAGATTAGGTTTCCACTGTTTATGACCAGAGAAACGGGTAGCGACTCCCAAGTTAATTCGATCTCTCTCAGGCGACAGTTAGCGTCTCACAGACCATAGCGATCGCGTAAGCCTCGCTAACCGAACTACTGTAGCCGCGGTGTGGATTGCATTGGCTGAGGTTTCTGAGCCTCTGAACAGTATCTGTTCTGAGGCTCAGAAGCGCTGGCTCTTAGCTAGTCTTTCATTAAGGTGTCAGGTAGCTTTTAGCCGTCCAGATACATTTCCCTCAGGCTTTTAGCGAGCGACGCTCCAGTTATTTTAAATGGAACATTAGAACACCTCTTATCTTGACTTTGAGACTGGCGTCAGGGTCCGTTTTCAAACGATGACTCACTGCAGATTGTAGAATGATAGATGTGACCTCCCTGACTTCAATATTGCTTAGATGCAAGCGTTAAACTGCCATGTGTGCAGTTGTTTTTGCTCGTTAATCACATCAATGCAACATGAGTCATATTTGTTCCTCCAACTGCTCTCACCTGAAATTAGATTAGGGGAATCTGTGTTCCTACATCTAGAGTGAAGGAGACGTCAGACACTCACAGACACCCAATGTGTCCCTCGGGTTATGAAATGTCCAAGTGTTTTTTGTAACATTGCGATGACGCCCAATAGGTTTACTGTTGGACAATCAATTCGAATTCAAGCAAAGTGTCCATTGAAACATCGCATTACAATTGACGTGAATAGTTCATGGGATTTAAACATGAAGGATTGTATAGAAGTTCCTTTAATCGTGGAGCCTCTGTTGTCACGGTGACATCACATTTCTGTGTCTGTGTTACCCACTGTGTCTTATTATGGGCTGAAGGTTTGTATGGACATGCCACTGGTCTTCTCTCGTGTGTGTGTGTGTGTGTGTGTGTGTGTGTGTGTGTGTGTGTGTGTGTGTGTGTGTGTGTGTGTGTGTGTGTGTGTGTGTGTGTGTGTGTGTGTGTGTGTGTGTGTGTGTGTGTGTGTGTGTGTGTGTGTGTGTAGGAGCGCGAGCATGTGTACAATGTGTGTGTTGTGCGTCACTGCAACACATTCAGCCCCAGGTGTACAGGCCATCAATGGTTCTATTGTGTGCATTGCCAGGGAGTGACTCACTGAGGACTGTTGAATGAGATGAGCTCGATGGATAGAGGCTTCATTCCATTCACACGACATCTGCTGCCCCTGCCTGATGATAGGTGGCTGGAATTCCTCTCTGTCTCTCTTGTTCACTTCTCTTTCTTTGTCTCCACTCTATTTCCCAGCTCTCACTCCTTTCACTCCTTTCACTCCTTCTCTCTCTACTCTCTCTGCAACTGCCGTCTCTCAATATCTCATCGTCATTTTTTACCTCTCCCAGAACCCTTCACGCACTCTTTCTCCCCCTCCCTCTTCCTCTTCCTCTCTGGCTCTGAGTCAAACCACCGTGTTATTGATGGTTGGTCTGTCTCATGTCCTACTGCCCAGGGTGGCTGACTCCGACAGACACACTGGTCTCCTAAATGCCACCAGATGGGCCCTGGGCCCTACCTGGCCACTCACATGGCGTATCTTCATGTCCTGTATTATAATTAGTTATAGTGAAATGGATAGGACATCAATGCTTTCATTAGTTTATAGCCAAGTCCTCATCTCCAATGAGACACCTGTTACAGCATCAGTCTTGGCAACAGGGATGAGGATGGTTCGTTTTGATCTGAATGTATCTCAAGCTGATTGCAGGATCTGAGAGCCTCTCTCATTTTAACACGATATCTTCCAATATGTGTAATATCAGATTTTTACCTTTCAAGTTTAAGGTCGAGTGAAGACGGGATTGTGCATTTTTTCACGGACCAATGACTCACACCAGCCAATGCACTTCAAACAAGATATACATTTCATGACCAAAAGTAAGTGGACACCTGCTTGTCGAACATCTTATTCCAAAATCAAGGGCATTAGTATGGAGTTGGTCCCCCCTTTGCTGCTCTAACAGCCTCTACTCTTCTGGGAAAGATTTCCACTAGATGTTGGAACATTGCTGTGGGGACTTACTTCCATTCAGCCACAAGAGCATTAGTGAGGTCAGGCACTAATGTTGGGCGATTAGACCTGGCTCGCAGTCTGCGTTCCAATTCATCCCAAAGGTGTTTGATGGGGTTGAGGTCAGGGCTCTGTGCAGGCCGGTCAAGTTCTTCCACATCGATCTCAACAAACGATTGGACCTTGCTTTGTGCATGGGGGTAATGTCATGCTGAAACAGGAAAGGGCCTTCCGCAATCTGTTGCCACAAAGTTGGAGGCACAGAATCGTCAAGAATGTCATTGTATGCTTTAGCGTTAAGATTTCCCTTCACTGGAACTAAGACTCCTGAACCATAGAAAACAGCCCCAGACCATTATTCATCCTCCACCAAACTTTACTGCCAGATGGTGAGGCGTGATTCATCACTCCAGAGAACGTATATCCACTGCTCCAGAGTCCAATGGCGGCGAGCTTTCACCACTCCAGCCAACGCTTGCCCTTAGCCCTCACCTTCCGAATACTGTCTTGCAGGAAATCACGCACACGACAGAACGACTGGTGGCATTGTCATGCTGGAGGATCATGTCAGGATGAGCCTGCAGGAAGGGTACCACATGAGGAAGGAGGATGTCTTCCCTGTACCGCACAGTGTTGAGATTGCTTGCAATGAAAACATGCTCGGTCCGATGATGCTGTGACACACCGCCCCAGACCATGACGGACCCTCCACCTCCAAATCGATCCTGCTCCAGAGTACAGGCCTCGGTGTAACGCTCATTCCTTTGACGATAAACGCAAATCTGACCTTCACCCCTGGTGAGACAAAACCGCAACTCGTCAGTGAAGAACACGTTTTGCCAGGCTTGTCTGGTCCAGTGATGGTGGGTTTGTGCCCATAGGCGACGTTGTTGCCGGTGATGTCTTGTGAGGACCTGCCTTACAACAGGGCTACAAGCCCTCAGTCCAGCCTCTCCCATCCTATTGCAGACAGTCGGAGCACTGATGGAGGGGTTGTGCGTTCCTGGTGTAACTCGGGCAGTTGTTGTTGCCATCCTGTACCTGTCCCGCAGGTGTGATGTTCGGATGTACCGATCCCGTGCAGGTGTGATGTTTGGATGTACCGATCCCGTGCAGGTGTGATGTTCGGATGTACCGATCCCGTGCAGGTGTGATGTTCGGATGTACCGATCCCGTGCAAGTGTGATGTTCGGATGTACCGATCCCGTGCAGGTGTGATGTTCGGATGTACCGATCCCGTGCAGGTGTGATGTTCGGATGTACCGATCCCGTGCAGGTGTGATGTTCGGATGTACCGATCCCGTGCAGGTGTGATGTTCGGATGTACCGATCCCGTGCAGGTGTGATGTTCGGATGTACCGATCCGAGGTGTGATGTTCCCGATCCCGTGCAGGTGTGATGTTCGGATGTACCGATCCCGTGCAGGTGTGATGTTCGGATGTACCGATCCCGTGCAGGTGTTGTTTTTTGTTGTTTTTTTAAAACCTTTTATTAATACAGGTTTTTTCTTATTGAGAACTTCTCTTTTCCAAGAGAGACCTGGTCCAATAGCAGCAGGGTGAACAACGTTTCAGACAAAACAACTTGCATACACTAACACAACATTAAACAAAACTATAATCACACATACAGTACAACAAAAATATTTTACGTTAAAAACACGAAAGTCTGGCCTAAGGACAATTACACTCTTCTGTGATATATTCATTGATCAAGTGTTTAAGATCCATCAACGGAACTAGAGCATCACATTTTTTTTATATTCAGGAGAGAATTCCAGGGCCACGGAGCTGAGTAAACTATACAACATATATACAACTATATATACAACATCACTAAAATCTTAAACCGATAGTAATGTACATCGTACCAGCTCCTTCCTGGCCTCAAAAGAAAAACAAGCCTTATGCCGGTAATAAAAACCTATTCTCAGCTTGAGCTTCGTTATCAAGTTCTCTACATGCACAGTGGGTCAAAAGATCAACCTGGACACGGCCCTGCGCCTCACACACTCCTGCTACCGTGTCCCACAGGTACACAAACACACGCATACGAAAAGAGCCACTCCGTCACCAGATTAGAAGTCAGTCCGATCAATGAAAGCCAACTGTGATGAACCCCTGTTAAATGTCAAATGGCTGGGAGGAACAGAGCAAATCAATACGGCTTGCTGGACAGGGGACACCATGTGAAGTTCACCTGTCTCTGCTTCTCTCATAGAGCGGGATAGCGGCTGGACTTGCCACAAAGCCTGTTGTAGCGTGGGCAGCGCCATTGAAGTTTATAATGGCAAAAACAGGGTGGGCAGGCTCTCTTTCTAACTTTATGCTCATCTCCACCTGCAGTCTGTTAGTGTTATTCTGCATTCCTGCCACTAGACTGTGCTGTTCCCTTAGAGAAAAGTGTGGTGCCATAACTCATCTGCCTTACACACTGTGCTGCTGTCAAAATCAGCCCTGCACTGCACCCAGTGCTATCACACACACACACATGCACATAAACTCACTCACTCACTCTTTCTCGCTCTCTCTACCCCCCCCTCTCTGTCTCTCACTGTCATTTTTCTCCACTGCAGTCAACACACACACACACACACACACACACACACACACACACACACACACACACACACACACACACACACACACACACACACACACACACACACACACACACACACACACACACACACACACACACACACACACACACACACACACACACACACACACACACACCTCTATTCTCAGTATATTGCCAGGAGAGCTGCAGCAGTAGTGTATCCTTGGCTAACTCATCTCCTCCTGTGTGTGTGTTCATTTCATCAGTGAGTGTGCTAATGTGTTTAGTGGGTGCTAGGGGTTTGTCCAATAAGATTGAACCTGGACATCGCTGAGAGCAAGGGGACTGGCAGAGAGATAACCACTCTGTTTCTTTCTCTCTTCGTATCTCTCCCTCTCTTCAACTCTCTCCCTCTCTTCGTATCTCTCCCTCTCTTCGTATCTCTCCCTCTCTTCGTATCTCTCCCTCTCTTCGTATCTCTCCCTCTCTTCAACTCTCTCCCTCTCTTCAACTCTCTCCCTCTCTTTGTATCTCTCCCTCTCTTTGTATCTCTCCTCAACAACTCTCCCTCTTCAACTCTCTCCCTCTCTTCATCAACTCTCTCCCTCTCTTCATCAACTCTCTCCTCTCTTCATCAACTCTCTCCCTCTCTTCATCAACTCTCTCCCTCTCTTCATCAACTCTCTCCCTCTCTTCATCAACTCTCTCCCTCTCTTCGTATCTCTCCCTCTCTTCGTATCTCTCCCTCTCTTCAACTCTCTCCCTCTCTTCATCAACTCTCTCCCTCTCTTCGTATCTCTCCCTCTCTTCGTATCTCTCCCTCTCTTCGTATCTCTCCCTCTCTTCATCAACTCTCTCCCTCTCTTCGTATCTCTCCCTCTCTTCGTATCTCTCCCTCTCTTCGTATCTCTCCCTCTCTTCAACTCTCTCCCTCTCTTCAACTCTCTCCCTCTCTTCATCAACTCTCTCCCTCTCTTCATATCTCTCCCTCTCTTCGTATCTCTCCCTCTCTTCAATCTCTCCCTCTCTTTGTATCTCTCCCTCTCTTCAACTCTCTCCCTCTTCAACTCTCTCCCTCTCTTCATCAACTCTCTCCCTCTCTTCATCAACTCTCTCCCTCTCTTCATCAACTCTCTCCCTCTCTTCATCAACTCTCTCCCTCTCTTCATCAACTCTCTCCCTCTCTTCATCAACTCTCTCCCTCTCTTCAACTCTCTCCCTCTCTTCAACTCTCTCCCTCTCTTCAACTCTCTCCCTCTCTTCATCAACTCTCTCCCTCTCTTCAACTCTCTCCCTCTCTTCAACTCTCTCCCTCTCTTCATCATCTCTCCCTCTCTTCAACTCTCTCCCTCTCTTCAACTCTCTCCCTCTCTTCATCAACTCTCCATCTCTTCAACTCTCTCCCTCTCTTCAACTCTCTCCCTCTCTTCATCAACTCTCTCCATCTCTTCTCTCGTTCCCCGCTTTATTTGGTTCATCTCACTTATCTGTCTTTGTCGATCTCTCTCTCTCTACACCTCTCTCTCTCTACACCTCTCTCTCTACACCTCTCTCTCTCTAACCTCTCTCCATCTCTTCACACCTCTCTCTCTCTCTCTCACCTCTCTCCCTCTCTTCATCACACCTCTCTCTCTCTCTTCAACCTCTCCTCTCTTCACCTCTCTCTCTCTCTCACCAACTCTCTCCATCTCTTCAACCTCTCTCTTCATCAACTCTCTCCATCTCTTCAACTCTCTCCCTCTCTTCAACTCTCTCTCTCTCTACACCTCCTCTCTCTCACTCTCTCTCTCTTCACCTCTCTCTCTCTTCACCTCTCTCTCTCTACACCTCTCTCTCTTCTCACCTCTCTCCATCTCTTCAACTCTCTCCATCTCTCAACTCTCTCCCTCTCTTCACCTCTCTCTCTCTTCAACTCTCTCCATCTCTTCAACTCTCTCTCTCTCTTCACCTCTCCTCTCTTCTCTTTCTACACTCTCTCTCTTCTCTACACCTCTCTCTCTCTACACCTCTCTCTCTCTACATCTCTCTACACCTCTCTCTCTCTACACCTCTCTCTCTCTACACCTCTCTCTCTCTACACCTCTCTCTCTCTACACCTCTCTCTCTACACCTCTCTCTCTCTACACCTCTCTCTCTCTACACCTCTCTCTCTCTCTCTCTCTCTTTCTACACCTCTCTCTCTCTACACCTCTCTCTCTACACCTCTCTCTCTCTACACCTCTCTCTCTACACCTCTCTCTCTCTACACCTCTCTCTCTCTACCTCTCTCTCTCTACACCTCTCTCTCTCTCTACACCTCTCTCTCTCTCTACACCTCTCTCTCTCTCTACACTCTCTCTCTCTCTCTCTCTCTCACCTCTCTCTCTCTCTCTCTCTCTCTCTACACCTCTCTCTCTCTCTCTACACTCTCTCTCTCTCTCACCTCTCTCTCTCTCTCTACACCTCTCTCTCTCTCTCTCTCTCTCTACACTCTCTCTACACCTCTCTCTCTCTCTACACCTCTCTCTCTCTCTCTACACCTCTCTCTCTCTCTACTCTCTCTCTCTCTCTACACCTCTCTCTCTACACCTCTCTCTCTCTACACCTCTCTCTCTCTCTCTCTCTCTCACCTCTCTCTCTCTACACCTCTCTCTCTCTACACCTCTCTCTCTCTACACCTCTCTCTCTCTACACCTCTCTCTCTCTCTACACCTCTCTCTCTCTCTACACCTCTCTCTCTCTCTACACCTCTCTCTCTCTCTACACCTCTCTCTCTCTCTCTACACCTCTCTCTCTCTACACCTCTCTCTCTCTCTCTACACCTCTCTCTCTCTCTCACCTCTCTCTCTCTCTCACCTCTCTCTCTCTACACCTCTCTCTCTCTCTACACCTCTCTCTCTCTCTCTCTCTCTCTCTCTCACTCTCTCTCTCTCTACACCTCTCTCTCTCTACACCTCTCTCTCTCTCTCTACACCTCTCTCTCTCTCTCACCTCTCTCTCTCTACACCTCTCTCTCTCTACACCTCTCTCTCTCTACACCTCTCTCTCTCTACACCTCTCTCTACACTCTCTCTCACATCCCTCTCTCTCTCTACACCCTCTCTCTCTCTACACCCCTCTCTCTCTACATCCTCTCTCTCTCTCTCTCCCTCTCTCTCTCTACATCTCTCTCTCTCTACATCTCTCCCTCTCTCTCTCTCTACACCCCTCTCTCTCTACACCCCTCTCTCTCTCTACACCCCTCTCTCTCTCTACCCCTCTCTCTCTCTCTACACCCCTCTCTCTCTCTACACCCCTCTCTCTCTCTACACCCCTCTCTACACCTCTCTCTCTCTCTCTACACCTCTCTCTCTCTACACCTCTCTCTCTCTCTCTACACCACTCTCTCTCTCTCTCTCTCTACACCACTCTCTCTCTCTCTACACCACTCTCTCTCTCTCTACACCACTCTCTCTCGCTCTCTACACCACTCTCTCTCTCTCTACACCACTCTCTCTCTCTCTACACCACTCTCTCTCTCTACACCACTCTCTCTACACCTCTCTCTCTCTCTCTCTACACCTCTCTCTGTCTCTCTACACCTCTCTCTCCAGACGGTCATCAACGTTGACCCTTGATAAGCTGTACTGCTGCCAGCCAGCACTCAAACAGGTGTGTACACATACACACTGATGATAGCTCAGAGCCAGCAGCGACAGGTTGCCAAGTTTTCTTGTGCTGTGGAAACAACAATATGCTCGTGCTCCTCAGCGTTTAATTGCAGTTTACTGTTGGGACCCAAACACAGGAGCAGGTGGCGGAGGTTTGCCAAATAAGGGCACAGGCATTGTTTATGCATTCAGGAAGAGGGACAAATTGGAGTGTGTACGTTAATGAGGTTTTTGGGGCACCGGAAGCAGGGATTTGGGTTGACAGGTTGCATTAAGAACCTGGGTATGTAGACCGTTCATGTGAGATGGGTTGGGGATCATACTGTAGCAAAATAATTTTAACTAGGTTGCAGTGGCACCTGTTCAGAATGTAAACTTAAACCCCTTGCCTCTTATTTCCATTCTTCTTCTCCTCCCCTATCTTTTCCTGTCCTTTCCACTTCCCTTCTTTCATCTTTTCCCTTCTCCTCTTTCCTTTCCTCTCGTCTATTCTCCTCCCTTCCTCTCTTTCCTCCCCTCCTCTCTTTCCTCTCCTCTCCCCCTCCCCTCCTCACTGTACCTGTTAAAGCTGAGAGAAAGAAAAACCCTCAGTCTGTCTGATCTCTACAGTTAAAAGAGAGAGAGAGAGATGAAAGAGAAAGGTGACATCATGGTTGGAGTCTGCAGTGAAGAGTTGATGGTGCAGAGGGCTGAGGGAAGAGTCAAGGCACTGCAGCAGAGTCTGTATGCACAGTGCGTTGAGTGCGGAGGAACACGCGCTTTTACACGGACATGATGAAGCTCTCCATCTCACCCACTCGCGCCCTGAGAGGAAGATTGACAAGTCTGTGTCAATAACACACACACACACACTCCCTTCTTCCTAGCCTTTCCTAATGAGGCCACAAACAAAGCTAATGGACAGTAAGAGTCCTTTCACCGAATGTTGACGGAGGCCATGCAGACCGTACAGTGAATAACGCCGCACCATACGGCCACATCCACTCGTCTGGTAATTATCTCCGGACAGCAGAAATCCATACTAACTGACAGGAAGACATGAAGTTGTTAATGGACAACAAGGAACTAATGCTAAAGACATAACACCACTCTGCTCTCTTTCCTTTAGGGAGGAAGGACTCAGAGGGCTCACCAGGGAAGTTGATTACTGCAGCTCAGGAACAGCGCCAGTCTTGTGGCACTGACCATCAGCTCGGGCTAGTAGTAGTAATCAATTCAATTTAGTTAAGCTTTACTGTACCCAAAGGGGTGAATTGTTGACGAGACAAAGCACACTGATGTGTCCAGTGTCACACAAAGTCCTGCAGACAGGGTAACAGGGTAACAACGTTAAAAGTCCTGCAGACAGGGTAACAACGTCCTGCAGACAGGGTAACAATGTTAAAAGTCCTGCAGACAGGGTAACAATGTTAAAAGTCCTGCAGACAGGGTAACAATGTTAAAAGTCCTGCAGACAGGGTAACAATGTTAAAAGTCCTGCAGACAGGGTAACAATGTTAAAAGTCCTGCAGACAGGGTAACAATGTTAAAAGTCCTGCAGACAGGGTAACAATGTTAAAAGTCCTGCAGACAGGGTAACCACGTTAAAAGTCCTGTAGACAGGGTAACCACGTTAAAAGTCCTGCAGACAGGGTAACAACGTTAAAAGTCCTGCAGACAGGGTAACCACGTTAAAAGTCCTGCAGACAGGGTAACCACGTTAAAAGTCCTGCAGACAGGGTAACAACGTTAAAAACAGGGTAACCACGTTAAAAGTCCTGCAGACAGGGTAACCACGTTAAAAGTCCTGCAGACAGGGTAACCACGTTAAAAGTCCTGCAGACAGGGTAACAACGTTAAAAGTCCTGCAGACAGGGTAACCACGTTAAAAGTCCTGTAGACAGGGTAACAACGTTAAAAGTCCTGCAGACAGGGTAACAACGTTAAAGGTCCTGCAGACAGGGTAACAACGTTAAGTCCTGCAGACAGGGTAACCACGTTAAAAGTCCTGTAGACAGGGTAACAACGTTAAAAGTCCTGCAGACAGGGTAACAACGTTAAAAGTCCTGTAGACAGGGTAACAACGTTAAAAGTCCTGCAGACAGGGTAACAACGTTAAAAGTCCTGCAGACAGGGTAACAACGTTAAGTCCTGTAGACAGGGTAACAACGTTAAAAGTCCTGCAGACAGGGTAAAAACGTTAAAAGTCCTGCAGACAGGGTAACAACGTTAAAAGTCCTGCAGACAGGGTAACAACGTTAAGTCCTGCAGACAGGGTAACAACGTTAAGTCCTGCAGACAGGGTAACAACGTTAAGTCCTGCAGACAGGGTAACAACGTTAAGTCCTGCAGACAGGGTAACAACGTTAAGTCCTGCAGACAGGGTAACAATGTTAAAAGTCCTGCAGACAGGGTAACAATGTTAAAAGTCCTGCAGACAGGGTAACAATGTTAAAAGTCCTGCAGACAGGGTAACAATGTTAAAAGTCCTGCAGACAGGGTAACAATGTTAAAAGTCCTGCAGACAGGGTAACAATGTTAAAAGTCCTGCAGACAGGGTAACAATGTTAAAAGTCCTGCAGACAGGGTAACAATGTTAAAAGTCCTGCAGACAGGGTAACAATGTTAAAAGTCCTGCAGACAGGGTAACCACGTTAAAAGTCCTGTAGACAGGGTAACCACGTTAAAAGTCCTGCAGACAGGGTAACAACGTTAAAAGTCCTGCAGACAGGGTAACAACGTTAAAAGTCCTGCAGACAGGGTAACCACGTTAAAAGTCCTGCAGACAGGGTAACCACGTTAAAAGTCCTGCAGACAGGGTAACCACGTTAAAAGTCCTGCAGACAGGGTAACAACGTTAAAAGTCCTGCAGACAGGGTAACCACGTTAAAAGTCCTGTAGACAGGGTAACAACGTTAAAAGTCCTGCAGACAGGGTAACAACGTTAAAAGTCCTGCAGACAGGGTAACAACGTTAAGTCCTGCAGACAGGGTAACCACGTTAAAAGTCCTGTAGACAGGGTAACAACGTTAAAAGTCCTGCAGACAGGGTAACAACGTTAAAAGTCCTGTAGACAGGGTAACAACGTTAAAAGTCCTGCAGACAGGGTAACAACGTTAAAAGTCCTGCAGACAGGGTAACAATGTTAAAAGTCCTGCAGACAGGGTAACAACGTTAAGTCCTGTAGACAGGGTAACAACGTTAAAAGTCCTGCAGACAGGGTAACCACGTTAAAAGTCCTGCAGACAGGGTAACAACGTTAAAAGTCCTGCAGACAGGGTAACCACGTTAAAAGTCCTGCAGACAGGGTAACCACGTTAAAAGTCCTGCAGACAGGGTAACCACGTTAAAAGTCCTGCAGACAGGGTAACAACGTTAAAAGTCCTGTAGACAGGGTAACAACGTTAAAAGTCCTGCATACAGGGTAACAACGTTAAAAGTCCTGCATACAGGGTAACAACGTTAAAAGTCCTGCAGACAGGGTAACAACGTTAAAAGTCCTGCAGACAGGGTAACAACGTTAAGTCCTGCAGACAGGGTAACAACGTTAAAAGTCCTGCAGACAGGGTAACAACGTTAAGTCCTGCAGACAGGGTAACAACGTTAAGTCCTGCAGACAGGGTAACAACGTTAAGTCCTGCAGACAGGGTAACAACGTTAAGTCCTGCAGACAGGGTAACAACGTTAAGTCCTGCAGACAGGGTAACAACGTTAAGTCCTGCAGACAGGGTAACAACGTTAAGTCCTGCAGACAGGGTAACAACGTTAAGTCCTGCAGACAGGGTAACAACGTTAAAAGTCCTGCAGACAGGGTAACAACGTTAAGTCCTGCAGACAGGGTAACAACGTTAAGTCCTGCAGACAGGGTAACAATGTTAAAAGTCCTGCAGACAGGGTAACAATGTTAAAAGTCCTGCAGACAGGGTAACAACGTTAAGTCCTGCAGACAGGGTAACAACGTTAAGTCCTGCAGACAGGGTAACAACGTTAAGTCCTGCAGACAGGGTAACAACGTTAAAAGTCCTGCAGACAGGGTAACAACGTTAAGTCCTGCAGACAGGGTAACAACGTTAAGTCCTGCAGACAGGGTAACAACGTTAAGTCCTGCAGACAGGGTAACAACGTTAAAAGTCCTGCAGACAGGGTAACAACGTTAAGTCCTGCAGGCAGGGTAACAACGTTAAGTCCTGTAGACAGGGTAACAACGTTAAGTCCTGCAGACAGGGTAACAATGTTAAGTCCTGCAGACAGGGTAACAACGTTAAGTCCTGCAGACAGAGTAACAATGTTAAAAGTCCTGTAGACAGGGTAACAACGTTAAAAGTCCTGCAGGCAGGGTAACCACGTTAAAAGTCCTGCAGGCAGGGTAACCACGTTAAACGTCCTGCAGACAGGGTAACAACGTTAAAAGTCCTGCAGGCAGGGTAACCACGTTAAAAGTCCTGCAGGCAGGGTAACCACGTTAAAAGTCCTGCAGGCAGGGTAACCACGTTAAAAGTCCTGCAGACAGGGTAACAATGTTAAAAGTCCTGCAGACAGGGTAACAATGTTAAAAGTCCTGCAGACAGGGTAACAATGTTAAAAGTCCTGCAGACAGGGTAACAATGTTAAAAGTCCTGCAGACAGGGTAACAATGTTAAAAGTCCTGCAGACAGGGTAACAATGTTAAAAGTCCTGCAGACAGGGTAACCACGTTAAAAGTCCTGTAGACAGGGTAACCACGTTAAAAGTCCTGCAGACAGGGTAACAACGTTAAAAGTCCTGCAGACAGGGTAACCACGTTAAAAGTCCTGCAGACAGGGTAACCACGTTAAAAGTCCTGCAGACAGGGTAACAACGTTAAAAACAGGGTAACCACGTTAAAAGTCCTGCAGACAGGGTAACCACGTTAAAAGTCCTGCAGACAGGGTAACCACGTTAAAAGTCCTGCAGACAGGGTAACCACGTTAAAAGTCCTGCAGACAGGGTAACCACGTTAAAAGTCCTGTAGACAGGGTAACAACGTTAAAAGTCCTGCAGACAGGGTAACAACGTTAAAGGTCCTGCAGACAGGGTAACAACGTTAAGTCCTGCAGACAGGGTAACCACGTTAAAAGTCCTGTAGACAGGGTAACAACGTTAAAAGTCCTGCAGACAGGGTAACAACGTTAAAAGTCCTGTAGACAGGGTAACAACGTTAAAAGTCCTGCAGACAGGGTAACAACGTTAAAAGTCCTGCAGACAGGGTAACAACGTTAAGTCCTGTAGACAGGGTAACAACGTTAAAAGTCCTGCAGACAGGGTAACAACGTTAAGTCCTGCAGACAGGGTAACAACGTTAAGTCCTGCAGACAGGGTAACAACGTTAAGTCCTGCAGACAGGGTAACAACGTTAAGTCCTGCAGACAGGGTAACAACGTTAAGTCCTGCAGACAGGGTAACAACGTTAAGTCCTGCAGACAGGGTAACAACGTTAAAAGTCCTGCAGACAGGGTAACAATGTTAAAAGTCCTGCAGACAGGGTAACAATGTTAAAAGTCCTGCAGACAGGGTAACAATATTAAAAGTCCTGCAGACAGGGTAACAATGATAAAAGTCCTGCAGACAGGGTAACAATGTTAAAAGTCCTGCAGACAGGGTAACAATGTTAAAAGTCCTGCAGACAGGGTAACAACGTTAAGTCCTGTAGACAGGGTAACAACGTTAAAAGTCCTGCAGACAGGGTAACCACGTTAAAAGTCCTGCAGACAGGGTAACAACGTTAAAAGTCCTGCAGACAGGGTAACCACGTTAAAAGTCCTGCAGACAGGGTAACAACGTTAAAAGTCCTGCAGACAGGGTAACCACGTTAAAAGTCCTGCAGACAGGGTAACAACGTTAAAAGTCCTGCAGACAGGGTAACAACGTTAAAAGTCCTGCAGACAGGGTAACAACGTTAAGTCCTGCAGACAGGGTAACAACGTTAAAAGTCCTGCAGACAGGGTAACAACGTTAAAAGTCCTGCAGACAGGGTAACAACGTTAAGTCCTGCAGACAGGGTAACAACGTTAAAAGTCCTGCAGACAGGGTAACAACGTTAAGTCCTGCAGACAGGGTAACAACGTTAAGTCCTGCAGACAGGGTAACAACGTTAAGTCCTGCAGACAGGGTAACAATGTTAAAAGTCCTGCAGACAGGGTAACAATGTTAAAAGTCCTGCAGACAGGGTAACAATGTTAAAAGTCCTGCAGACAGGGTAACAATGTTAAAAGTCCTGCAGACAGGGTAACAATGTTAAAAGTCCTGCAGACAGGGTAACAATGTTAAAAGTCCTGCAGACAGGGTAACAATGTTAAAAGTCCTGCAGACAGGGTAACAACGTTAAAAGTCCTGCAGACAGGGTAACCACGTTAAAAGTCCTGCAGACAGGGTAACCGTTAAAAGTCCTGCAGACAGGGTAACAACGTTAAAAGTCCTGCAGACAGGGTAACCACGTTAAAAGTCCTGCAGACAGGGTAACCACGTTAAAAGTCCTGCAGACAGGGTAACCACGTTAAAAGTCCTGCAGACAGGGTAACCACGTTAAAAGTCCTGCAGACAGGGTAACCACGTTAAAAGTCCTGCAGACAGGGTAACCACGTTAAAAGTCCTGCAGACAGGGTAACAACGTTAAAAGTCCTGCAGACAGGGTAACCACGTTAAAAGTCCTGTAGACAGGGTAACAACGTTAAAAGTCCTGCAGACAGGGTAACAACGTTAAAAGTCCTGCAGACAGGGTAACAACGTTAAGTCCTGCAGACAGGGTAACCACGTTAAAAGTCCTGTAGACAGGGTAACAACGTTAAAAGTCCTGCAGACAGGGTAACAATGTTAAAAGTCCTGTAGACAGGGTAACAACGTTAAAAGTCCTGCAGACAGGGTAACAACGTTAAAAGTCCTGCAGACAGGGTAACAATGTTAAAAGTCCTGCAGACAGGGTAACAACGTTAAGTCCTGTAGACAGGGTAACAACGTTAAAAGTCCTGCAGACAGGGTAACCACGTTAAAAGTCCTGCAGACAGGGTAACCACGTTAAAAGTCCTGCAGACAGGGTAACCACGTTAAAAGTCCTGCAGACAGGGTAACAACGTTAAAAGTCCTGCAGACAGGGTAACCACGTTAAAAGTCCTGCAGACAGGGTAACAACGTTAAAAGTCCTGCAGACAGGGTAACAACGTTAAAAGTCCTGCAGACAGGGTAACAACGTTAAAAGTCCTGCAGACAGGGTAACAACGTTAAAAGTCCTGCAGACAGGGTAACAACGTTAAAAGTCCTGCAGACAGGGTAACAACGTTAAGTCCTGCAGACAGGGTAACAACGTTAAGTCCTGCAGACAGGGTAACAACGTTAAGTCCTGCAGACAGGGTAACAACGTTAAGTCCTGCAGACAGGGTAACAACGTTAAGTCCTGCAGACAGGGTAACAACGTTAAGTCCTGCAGACAGGGTAACAACGTTAAGTCCTGCAGACAGGGTAACAACGTTAAGTCCTGCAGACAGGGTAACAACGTTAAGTCCTGCAGACAGGGTAACAACGTTAAAAGTCCTGCAGACAGGGTAACAACGTTAAAAGTCCTGCAGACAGGGTAACAACGTTAAGTCCTGCAGACAGGGTAACAATGTTAAAAGTCCTGCAGACAGGGTAACAACGTTAAGTCCTGCAGACAGGGTAACAACGTTAAGTCCTGCAGACAGGGTAACAACGTTAAAAGTCCTGCAGACAGGGTAACAACGTTAAAAGTCCTGCAGACAGGGTAACAACGTTAAGTCCTGCAGACAGGGTAACAACGTTAAGTCCTGCAGACAGGGTAACAACGTTAAGTCCTGCAGACAGGGTAACAACGTTAAAAGTCCTGCAGACAGGGTAACAACGTTAAGTCCTGCAGACAGGGTAACAACGTTAAGTCCTGTAGACAGGGTAACAACGTTAAGTCCTGCAGACAGGGTAACAATGTTAAGTCCTGCAGACAGGGTAACAACGTTAAGTCCTGCAGACAGGGTAACAATGTTAAAAGTCCTGCAGACAGGGTAACAACGTTAAAAGTCCTGCAGGCAGGGTAACCACGTTAAAAGTCCTGCAGGCAGGGTAACCAAAACGTCCTGCAGACAGGGTAACAACGTTAAAAGTCCTGCAGACAGGGTAACCACGTTAAAAGTCCTGCAGGCAGGGTAACCACGTTAAAAGTCCTGCAGGCAGGGTAACCACGTTAAAAGTCCTGCAGGCAGGGTAACCACGTTAAAAGTCCTGCAGACAGGGTAACAACGTTAAGTCCTGCAGACAGGGTAACAACGTTAAGTCCTGCAGACAGGGTAACCCGTTAAGTCCTGCAGACAGGGTAACAACGTTAAGTCCTGCAGACAGGGTAACAACGTTAAGTCCTGCAGACAGGGTAACAACGAGGTAAGTCCTGCAGACAGGGTAACAACGTTAAGTCCTGCAGACAGGGTAACAACGTTAAAAGTCCTGCAGACAGGGTAACAACGTTAAGTCCTGCAGACAGGGTAACAACGTTAAGTCCTGCAGACAGGGTAACAATGTTAAAAGTCCTGCAGACAGGGTAACAACATTAAGTCCTGCAGACAGGGTAACAACGTTAAGTCCTGCAGACAGGGTAACAACGTTAAGTCCTGCAGACAGGGTAACAACGTTAAGTCCTGCAGACAGGGTAACAACGTTAAAAGTCCTGCAGACAGGGTAACAACGTTAAGTCCTGCAGACAGGGTAACAACGTTAAGTCCTGCAGACAGGGTAACAACGTTAAGTCCTGCAGACAGGGTAACAACGTTAAAAGTCCTGCAGACAGGGTAACAACGTTAAGTCCTGCAGACAGGGTAACAACGTTAAGTCCTGTAGACAGGGTAACAACGTTAAGTCCTGCAGACAGGGTAACAATGTTAAGTCCTGCAGACAGGGTAACAACGTTAAGTCCTGCAGACAGAGTAACAATGTTAAAAGTCCTGTAGACAGGGTAACAACGTTAAAAGTCCTGCAGGCAGGGTAACCACGTTAAAAGTCCTGCAGGCAGGGTAACCACGTTAAACGTCCTGCAGACAGGGTAACAACGTTAAAAGTCCTGCAGGCAGGGTAACCACGTTAAAAGTCCTGCAGGCAGGGTAACCACGTTAAAAGTCCTGCAGGCAGGGTAACCACGTTAAAAGTCCTGCAGGCAGGGTAACCACGTTAAAAGTCCTGCAGGCAGGGTAACCACGTTAAAAGTCCTGCAGGCAGGGTAACCACGTTAAAAGTCCTGCAGGCAGGGTAACCACGTTAAAAGTCCTGCAGACAGGGTAACAACGTTAAACGTCCTGCAGACAGGGTAACAACGTTAAAAGTCCTGCAGGCAGGGTAACCACGTTAAAAGTCCTGCAGACAGGGTAACCACGTTAAACGTCCTGCAGACAGGGTAACCACGTTAAAAGTCCTGCAGGCAGGGTAACCACGTTAAAAGTCCTGCATACAGGGTAACAACGTTAAAAGTCCTGCAGGCAGGGTAACCACGTTAAAAGTCCTGCAGGCAGGGTAACCACGTTAAAAGTCCTGCATACAGGGTAACAACGTTAAAAGTCCTGCAGGCAGGGTAACCACGTTAAAAGTCCTGCAGACAGGGTAACCACGTTAAAAGTCCTGCAGACAGGGTAACCACGTTAAACGTCCTGCAGACAGGGTAACCACGTTAAAAGTCCTGCAGACAGGGTAACCACGTTAAACGTCCTGCAGACAGGGTAACCACGTTAAACGTCCTGCAGACAGGGTAACAACGTTAAACGTCCTGCAGACAGGGTAACCACGTTAAACGTCCTGCAGACAGGGTAACAACGTTAAACGTCCTGCAGGCAGGGTAACCACGTTAAACGTCCTGCAGACAGGGTAACCACGTTAAACGTCCTGCAGACAGGGTAACCACGTTAAACGTCCTGCAGGCAGGGTAACCACGTTAAACGTCCTGCAGACAGGGTAACAACGTTAAAAGTCCTGCAGACAGGGTAACCACGTTAAACGTCCTGCAGACAGGGTAACCACGTTAAACGTCCTGCAGACAGGGTAACAACGTTAAACGTCCTGCAGGCAGGGTAACCACGTTAAACGTCCTGCAGACAGGGTAACCACGTTAAACGTCCTGCAGACAGGGTAACCACGTTAAACGTCCTGCAGACAGGGTAACCACGTTAAACGTCCTGCAGACAGGGTAACCACGTTAAACGTCCTGCAGACAGGGTAACAACGTTAAAAGTCCTGCAGACAGGGTAACCACGTTAAACGTCCTGCAGACAGGGTAACCACGTTAAACGTCCTGCAGACAGGGTAACCACGTTAAACGTCCTGCAGACAGGGTAACCACGTTAAACGTCCTGCAGACAGGGTAACCACGTTAAACGTCCTGCAGACAGGGTAACCACGTTAAACGTCCTGCAGACAGGGTAACAACGTTAAACGTCCTGCAGACAGGGTAACAACGTTAAGTCCTGCAGACAGGGTAACAACGTTAAGTCCTGCAGACAGGGTAACCACGTTAAACGTCCTGCAGACAGGGTAACAACGTTAAGTCCTGCAGACAGGGTAACAACGTTAAACGTCCTGCAGACAGGGTAACCACGTTAAACGTCCTGCAGACAGGGTAACAACGTTAAGTCCTGCAGACAGGGTAACCACGTTAAAAGTCCTGCAGACAGGGTAACAACGTTAAGTCCTGCAGACAGGGTAACAACGTTAAACGTCCTGCAGACAGGGTAACCACGTTAAACGTCCTGCAGACAGGGTAACAACGTTAAGTCCTGCAGACAGGGTAACAACGTTAAGTCCTGCAGACAGGGTAACAACGTTAAACGTCCTGCAGACAGGGTAACAACGTTAAAAGGATAGAGTGGTGAAAAACGCCTAAAACAAACAATGACTCGCTGCTCTAGTGAGGTCGTCGTTCTCTTCAACAGCAAATATGAACATTTGCCTCGGGAGTGTAAATGTCACAACACTATGCCTGTATCTGCTCTGCTCATCACACCTGTCCTGTAACATTGTGTTTCCTGTGGCCCTGAGAGCCCTGAGGTGAGATACTCATCCATTACTCTGCTCTGGTCATCACACCTGCCCTGTAACATTGTGTTTCCTGTGGCCCTGAGAGCCCTGAGGTGAGATACTCATCCATTACTCTGCTCTGGTCATCACACCTGCCCTGTAACATTGTGTTTCCTGCGGCCCTGAGAGCCCTGAGGTGAGATACTCATCCATTACTCTGCTCTGGTCATCACACCTGCCCTGTAACATTGTGTTTCCTGCGGCCCTGAGAGCCCTGAGAGCCCTGAGGTGAGATACTCATCCATTACTCTGCTCTGGTCATCACACCTGCCCTGTAACATTGTGTTTCCTGCGGCCCTGAGAGCCCTGAGGTGAGATACTCATCCATTACTCTGCTCTGGTCATCACACCTGTCCTGTAACATTGTGTTTCCTGCGGCCCTGAGAGCCCTGAGGTGAGATACTCATCCATTACTCTGCTCTGCATCCGAATCAACAGGAAATGCTGCTCCCCAGGTTGTTGCCGTAACAAATGGAATTTGGAAGTGAGCGATTGTTGGAGGCAGCGTCAGCGCTGTGCCGGGGTGGGTCTTTGTAGACAGAGGTAGGGATGCTGATGGTAGTTTTGTGTGCCGGTGTCCCCGCTGAGACTCTGGCTTCTGTGTTTGTTTAACGGAAAGGCTTTAATCTGTGTTTTGTGTTTTGTGGGCGTCTCTCTCTTCCTACTGCAGCAGCTACACACACAGACTGCTTACAGAAACTCATGCCTATTGTGTCTCTCTCACTCTTTGTGTCAATGTTTGTGTGTGTGTCTGTGTGGGTGCGCATGCCTGTCACATTTCTCCCTTTCTCTCGCTCTCTTTCTCTCCCCCCTCCAATCTATTGCTGTCCTTCCCTCGCCCTCTCTCCCCTCTCCTTTGAATAATTCAACCCCCACAGAGCTTTTTGTTTCCGTCTGTTGACACTGACACATTAACAACACCCACCAAAACAAACCCAAACACATTCAGTCTACTGCAGACCTGGGTTCAAACCCAAACACATTCAGTCTACTGCAGACCTGGGTTCAAACCCAAACACATTCAGTCTACTGCAGACCTGGGTTCAAACCCAAACACATTCAGTCTACTGCAGACCTGGGTTCAAACCCAAACACATTCAGTCTACTGCAGACCTGGGTTCAAACCCAAACACATTCAGTCTACTGCAGACCTGGGTTCAAACCCAAACACATTCAGTCTACTGCAGACCTGGGTTCAAACCCAAACACATTCAGTCTACTGCAGACCTGGGTTCAAACCCAAACACATTCAGTCTACTGCAGACCTGGGTTCAAACCCAAACACATTCAGTCTACTGCAGACCTGGGTTCAAACACATTCAGTCTACTGCAGACCTGGGTTCAAACCCAAACACATTGTCTACTGCAGACCTGGGTTCAAACACATTCAGTCTACTGCAGACCTGGGTTCAAACCCAAACACATTGTCTACTGCAGACCTGTGATCAAACACATTCAGTCTACTGCAGACCTGGGTTCAAACCCAAACACATTGTCTACTGCAGACCTGTGTTCAAACCCAAACACATTGTCTACTGCAGACCTGTGATCAAACACATTCAGTCTACTGCAGACCTGTGATCAAACACATTCAGTCTACTGCAGACCTGGGTTCAAACCCAAACACATTCAGTCTACTGCAGACCTGGGTACAAACCCAAACACATTCAGTCTACTGCAGACCTGGGTTCAAACCCAAACACATTCAGTCTACTGCAGACCTGGGTACAAACCCAAACACATTCAGTCTACTGCAGACCTGGGTACAAACCCAAACACATTCAGTCTACTGCAGACCTGGGTTCAAACCCAAACACATTCAGTCTACTGCAGACCTGGGTTCAAACACTCCTGCCTGGAGTGTCAGATGGGCGAGAATAATTTTCTTGGACTATTCTATTGGTCCATTGATCCAGGCAAGCTCAGTCAAGCTCAGCTTTGAAATGATTTCAAATAGTATTTGATCTCCTCTCCTCTATGGAAACAAATGACAGTGCAGACGCAGAAAACACACAATGCAGGAGAGAGGCTAGACACTAACTATGAGGAATTACAGCAGCAGAGTCATCACACTAACTGCTGTTCTCTTCCTGCTGTGTTATCGTGGATGGGGATTGAGTGCGACAAATGCATCTCACTTAAGGTGGTTAGTGTGCTTAGTGCACGACACGTGTTCTACCGTAGCGGGTGATCAGGGTGTACGGAAAGATTTCTTGACGAAGGCTCGGAGATGTGACTCAACATTTGACTCTTCACTCGAGCGCATCATGCGCAAGTATACCGTGTGTCCAGCTACGGTCTTTACCATGGATTTGAACTAGCCTACACGCCACACAACTTGCGTTTTAGCCCTGAGCAAGTATCACCAGTTATTAATGTTTTGTCATGTGTGAAATATTGCCGAAATAGTTCATACTCATAATATGGCAGAAAGAAATAAGTTACTTTGAACGATTTGACTCTGCAGGTGTGCTTTCTATCCCTCGGCGGAGGTGATACTACTGCAGCATTAAACGCTGCTGCTTGTTGAAGCCCTCAGGTTTTCTAAATGTTAATATATTTCTGTTTGACATTTTCAGCTTGAACCAGAAACCCAGTCCCACTGGAGTAGGGAGAGGAAGAGAGGGATGGAGAGGAAGAGAGGGATGGAGAGGAAGAGAGGGATGGAGAGGAAGAGAGGGATGGAGAGGAAGAGAGGGATGGAGAGGAAGAGAGGGATGGAGAGGAAGAGAGAGAGGGATGGAGAGGAAGAGAGGGATGGAGAGAAAGAGAGGGAGGGATGGAGAGGAAGAGAGGGATGGAGAGAAAGAGAGGAATGGAGAGGGATGGATGGAGGGAGGGAGAGGAAGAGAGGGATGGAGAGAAAGAGAGGGATGGAGAGAAAGAGAGGGATGGAGAGGGATGGATGGAGGGAAGGAGAGGAAGAGAGGGATTGAGAGAAAGAGAGGGATGGAGAGAAAGAGAGGGATGGAGAGAAAGAGAGGGATGGAGAGGAAGAGAGGGATGGATGGAGGAAGAGAGGGATGGATGGAGGGAGAGAGGGATGGATGGAGGGATGGAGAGGAAGAGAGGGATGGAGAGAAAGAGAGGGATGGAGAGAAAGAGAGGGATGGAGAGAAAGAGAGGGATGGAGAGGGATGGATGGAGGGAGGGAGAGGAAGAGAGGGATGGAGAGGAAGAGAGGGATAGAGAGGAAGAGAGGGATGGAGAGAAAGAGAGGGATGGTGAGGAAGAGAGGGATGGATGGAGGGATGGAGAGGAAGAGAGAAAGAGAGAGAAAGAGAGGGATGGAGAGGGATGGAGAGGGATGGATGGAGGGATGGAGAGGAAGAGAGGGATGGAGAGGAAGAGAGGGATGGAGAGGAAGAGAGGGATGGAGAGGAAGAGAGGGATGGAGAGGAAGAGAGGGATGGAGAGAAAGAGAGGGATGGAGAGAAAGAGAGGGATGGAGAGAAAGAGAGGGATGGAGAGGGATGGATGGAGGGAGGGAGGGAGAAAGAGAGGGATGGAGAGGAAGAGAGGGATGGAGAGAAAGAGAGGGATGGAGAGAGAGGGATGGAGGGATGGAGAGGAAGAGAGGGATGGAGAGGAAGAGAGGAAGAGCGGGATGGAGAGGAAGAGAGGGATAGTGTAACCAGACAAACTGCTGCAGGGGGAACGCAATAGCCGTCCCTCAGGCCAGTGGAATGAGGCCAGGGCGCAGAGTTCGAGAGTGTGTGTGTGCATGCATGCATGCCGCGTGTGTGTGCGTAAACATGTCTGCATGCGTGTGAGTGTGCGTGCGGGCGGGCATGCATATGTACATGTTTTGTGAAATGGTGCCAGTGCCACAGCTGAGCTGTCCTGTGCCCAGTATAAGAGCTCTACGGGTGACAACAGGAGACTGGTGGACAAAGCTTCAATCAGATCCCTTCATTTCTGTTGCTACTACTACCTTCTCCCTCTGTCAACCACACACCAATGCATCACCCACATCTCTCTTTCTCTGTCTCGCTTTCATTCTCTCTCTCTCCTTGTCTTTTGCTCCCTCCATTCTCTCCCTCTCTCCTTGTGTTTTGCTCCCTCCATTCTCTCCCTCTCTCCTTGTGTTTTGCTCCCTCCATTCTCTCCCTCTCTCCTTGTCTTTTGCTCCCTCCATTCTCTCTCTCTCTCCATTGTCTTTTGTCTTTTGCTCCCTCCATTCTCTCTCTCTCCTTGTCTTTTGCTCCCTCCATTCTCTCCCTCTCTCCTTGTGTTTTGCTCCCTCCATTCTCTCCCTCTCTCCTTGTGTTTTGCTCCCTCCATTCTCTCTCTCTCTCCTTGTGTTTTGCTCCCTCCATTCTCTCTCTCTCTCTCCTTGTCTTTTGCTCCCTCCATTCTCTCCCTCTCTCCTTGTCTTTTGCTCCCTCCATTCTCTCTCTCTCTCTCTCCTTGTCTTTTGCTCCCTCCATTCTCTCTCTCCTTGTCTTTTGCTCCCTCCATTCTCTCCCTCTCTCCTTGTGTTTTGCTCCCTCCATTCTCTCCCTCTCTCCTTGTGTTTTGCTCCCTCCATTCTCTCCCTCCTTGTGTTTTGCTCCCTCCATTCTCTCCCTCTCTCCTTGTGTTTTGCTCCCTCCATTCTCTCCCTCTCTCCTTGTGTTTTGCTCCCTCCATTCTCTCCCTCTCTCCTTGTCTTTTGCTCCCTCCATTCTCTCCCTCTCTCCTTGTCTTTTGCTCCCTCCATTCTCTCCCTCTCTCCTTGTCTTTTGCTCCCTCCATTCTCTCCCTCTCTCCTTGTGTTTTGCTCCCTCCATTCTCTCCCTCTCTCCTTGTGTTTTGCTCCCTCCATTCTCTCCCTCTCTCCTTGTGTTTTGTTCCCTCCATTCTCTCTCTACTTGTCTTTTGCTCCCTCCATTCTCTCTCTCCTTGTCTTTTGCTCCCTCCATTCTCTCTCTCCTTGTCTTTTGCTCCCTCCATTCTCTCTCTCCTTGTCTTTTGCTCCCTCCATTCTCTCTCTCCTTGTCTTTTTCTCCCTCCATTCTCTCTCTCTCTCCTTGTCTTTTGCTCCCTCCATTCTCTCCCTCTCTCCTTGTCTTTTGCTCCCTCCATTCTCTCCCTCTCTCCTTGTCTTTTGCTCCCTCCATTCTCTCCCTCTCTCCTTGTCTTTTGCTCCCTCCATTCTCTCTCTCCTTGTGTTTTGCTCCCTCCATTCTCTCCCTCTCTCCTTGTGTTTTGCTCCCTCCATTCTCTCCCTCTCTCCTTGTGTTTTGCTCCCTCCATTCTCTCCCTCTCTCCTTGTGTTTTGCTCCCTCCATTCTCTCCCTCTCTCCTTGTCTTTTGCTCCCTCCATTCTCTCCCTCTCTCCTTGTCTTTTGCTCCCTCCATTCTCTCCCTCTCTCCTTGTCTTTTGCTCCCTCCATTCTCTCCCTCTCTCCTTGTGTTTTGCTCCCTCCATTCTCTCCCTCTCTCCTTGTGTTTTGCTCCCTCCATTCTCTCCCTCTCTCCTTGTGTTTTGCTCCCTCCATTCTCTCTCTCTCCTGTCTTTTGCTCCCTCCATTCTCTCTCTCCTTGTCTTTTGCTCCCTCCATTCTCTCTCTCCTTGTCTTTTGCTCCCTCCATTCTCTCTCTCCTTGTCTTTTTCTCCCTCCATTCTCTCTCTCCTTGTCTTTTTCTCCCTCCATTCTCTCTCTCCTTGTCTTTTGCTCCCTCCATTCTCTCCCTCTCTCCTTGTCTTTTCTCTCCCTCTCTCCTTGTGTTTTGCTCCCTCCATTCTCTCCCTCTCTCCTTGTGTTTTGTTCCCTCCATTCTCTCTCTACTTGTCTTTTGCTCCCTCCATTCTCTCTCTCCTTGTCTTTTGCTCCCTCCATTCTCTCTCTCCTTGTCTTTTGCTCCCTCCATTCTCTCTCTCCTTGTATTTTTCTCCCTCCATTCTCTCTCTCCTTGTCTTTTTCTCCCTCCATTCTCTCTCTCTCTCCTTGTCTTTTGCTCCCTCCATTCTCTCCCTCTCTCCTTGTGTTTTGCTCCCTCCATTCTCTCCCTCTCTCCTTGTGTTTTGCTCCCTCCATTCTCTCTCTCCTTGTCTTTTGCTCCCTCCATTCTCTCTCTCTCTCCTTGTCTTTTGCTCCCTCCATTCTCTCCCTCTCTCCTTGTGTTTTGCTCCCTCCATTCTCTCTCTCCTTGTGTTTTGCTCCCTCCATTCTCTCTCTCTCCTTGTGTTTTGCTCCCTCCATTCTCTCCCTCTCTCCTTGTGTTTTGCTCCCTCCATTTTCTCCCTCTCTCCTTGTGTTTTGCTCCCTCCATTCTCTCCCTCTCTCCTTGTGTTTTGCTCCCTCCATTCTCTCCCTCTCTCCTTGTGTTTTGCTCCCTCCATTCTCTCCCTCTCTCCTTGTGTTTTGCTCCTCCATTCTCTCCCTCTCTCCTTGTCTTTTGCTCCCTCCATTCTCTCCCTCTCTCCTTGTCTTTTGCTCCCTCCATTCTCTCTCTCCTTGTCTTTTTCTCCCTCCATTCTCTCTCTCCTTGTGTTTTGCTCCCTCCATTCTCTCTCTCTCTTGTGTTTTGCTCCCTCCATTCTCTCTCTCTCTCTTGTGTTTTGCTCCCTCCATTCTCTCCCTCTCTCCTTGTGTTTTGCTCCCTCCATTCTCTCCCTCTCTCCTTGTGTTTTGCTCCCTCCATTCTCTCCCTCTCTCCTTGTGTTTTGCTCCCTCCATTCTCTCCCTCTCTCCTTGTGTTTTGCTCCCTCCATTCTCTCCCTCTCTCCTTGTCTTTTGCTCCCTCCATTCTCTCCCTCTCTCCTTGTCTTTTGCTCCCTCCATTCTCTCCCTCTCTCCTTGTGTTTTGCTCCCTCCATTCTCTCCCTCTCTCCTTGTGTTTTGCTCCCTCCATTCTCTCTCTCCTTGTGTTTTGCTCCCTCCATTCTCTCTCTCTCCTTGTGTTTTGCTCCCTCCATTCTCTCCCTCCTTGTGTTTTGCTCCCTCCATTCTCTCCCTCTCTCCTTGTGTTTTGCTCCCTCCATTCTCTCCCTCTCTCCTTGTGTTTTGCTCCCTCCATTCTCTCCCTCTCTCCTTGTGTTTTGCTCCCTCCATTCTCTCCCTCTCTCCTTGTCTTTTGCTCCCTCCATTCTCTCCCTCTCTCCTTGTCTTTTGCTCCCTCCATTCTCTCCCTCTCTCCTTGTGTTTTGCTCCCTCCATTCTCTCCCTCTCTCCTTGTCTTTTGCTCCCTCCATTCTCTCCCTCTCTCCTTGTCTTTTGCTCCCTCCATTCTCTCCCTCTCTCCTTGTGTTTTGCTCCCTCCATTCTCTCCCTCTCTCCTTGTCTTTTGCTCCCTCCATTCTCTCCCTCTCTCCTTGTCTTTTTGCTCCCTCCATTCTCTCCTCTCTCCTTGTGTTTTGCTCCCTCCATTCTCTCCCTCTCTCCTTGTCTTTTGCTCCCTCCATTCTCTCTCCTCTCTCCTTGTGTTTTGCTCCCTCCATTCTCTCCCTCTCTCCTTGTGTTTTGTTCCCTCCATTGTCTCTCTACTTGTCTTTTGCTCCCTCCATTATCTCCCTCTCTCCTTGTGTTTTGCTCCCTCCATTCTCTCCCTCTCTCCTTGTCTTTTGCTCCCTCCATTCTCTCTCTCTCTCCTTGTGTTTTGCTCCCTCCATTCTCTCTCTCTCTCCTTTTCTTTTGCTCCCTCCATTCTATCTCTCTCTCCTTGTGTTTTGCTCCCTCCATTCTCTCCCTCTCTCCTTGTCTTTTGCTCCCTCCATTCTCTCCCTCTCTCCTTGTGTTTTGCTCCCTCCATTCTCTCTCTCTCTCCTTGTCTTTTGCTCCCTCCATTCTCTCTCTCTCTCCTTGTCTTTTGCTCCCTCCATTCTCTCTCTCTCTCCTTGTGTTTTGCTCCCTCCATTCTCTCCCTCTCTCCTTGTCTTTTGCTCCCTCCATTCTCTCTCTCTCTCCTTGTGTTTTGCTCCCTCCATTCTCTCCCTCTCCCATTCAAAGCAGTGAAAAATCAGCTGAGTGTTGTCTCTGTGCTTCGCTGAGGGCTGTGTGAAGTTGTGATAATGATGAAGTTGGAACCCACCTGTTATTTCTTCTTGCTCCACGCCAACAGCTACGGGACCAGACTCCAGATGAATCTAAGTTTAACACGTGTCTTTTATGATGTTTTGGGGGGGGGTTGTTTTAAGATCTGTTTGTAAGTGCCTGTTCACCACAGTTGTGAAGTTTTTTGTGTGTGTGTCTGTGCACAGTGTCTGTCTATGTGCCAGTGTGTGTGTGTACACACGTTTTCATGCGGTTGCTGGGTAATTCAGGGGCTTCAGCTGCAAATGGAATGACTCGGGTCCTTGCTGATTGACAGAGAGAGAAGAAAAATCCCCAGTGGAATTCACACTCTGACGGTTCTCATTAAGGTAACTGACACTTGGGCTTTACCAAGGCCACACATTCATTACCAAACACGTTCTCAACCCCCGTTCATTCTAAATCCTCATACCGACCTTATACCATCCATGACTTTACAGCTAATGCACAACCACACACATACGCATAGAAACACACACGCATACACTTACAGCCAAAGCACAACCACACACACACAAACAAATCTCACACACACACACACACACAATCCACGACTCTTACTGAGTCACGTAGCAAGAACAAAGGGAGGTCGGAAATCAAATAAACATTTGTAGATGAGTTTTTAAAGCAATTTGTTGGATGAATTGTTGGCATTGTCATGTCAAGATGAAGCAGCGAATCTTTGTGAGGGTGTTCTTGTTGATTTGTTTTAGGCTGCTTTTTTTCTAATCCTATGCAGAGGAGGACGGGGGGATTCTAAGTTGAGAGGTGTAGTGTCATAACTCAAACATTCACGGAGATATTGCAGAATACACAGGTGTGCGGTTTTATGACGGGTTTTAAGACCGAGGCCTAATCGGTGGTGTTGACGGCAGCAGACGTTAACCCCTCTGATGTCGTTTTGGGATTGCAGGCGGACATGCGCTCCAGAGAGTACCTCCGTGTCCACTTCCCAACTGCTGCAGACACCTGAGCATAGAGGAGATGGGTAGGTGATTCTGCAGACACACACACACACAGGTAAAGCACTCATTGCAGGCATTTGCCGTGGCTTACAAATACTAACACTTTTGCAGTCCCCAATGCTGTGGAGGGAGATAAAACACAGTCTCATTTCAAACAGATATATTGCTGGTATTGATGTGTCTCCCTTTCTCTGTCTGTCTCTCTCTCCTTCTCTCTCTCTCCTTCGCTCTCTCTCCTTCTCTCTCTCCCCCTCTTCTCTCTCTCTCTCTCTCTCTCTCTCCTTCTCTCACTCTCTCTCTTTCTCTCTACATCTCTGTCCCCTTCTGTCTCTCTCTCTCTTCTCTCTCTCTCTCCTTCTCTCTGTCTCTTCTCTCTCTCTCCTTCTCTCTCTCTCCTTCTCTCTCTCTCCCTCTTCTCTCTCTCTCTCTCTCCTTCTCTCACTCTCTCTGTCTCTCTCTTTCTCTCTACATCTCTGTCCCCTTCTGTCTCTCTCTCTCTGCACTCTTTGGATCTGTGCCAGGCTACAAGCCTAATGCTGAGCCCTTAATGTCCTTACAGAGGGTATACCAGGCACTAGTGTTTTCCCAGGACAGCCTCTCTGCAAGGGGAGGGGTGGGAGGTGAGCCAGTGGGACCACCTTGGGTTGAGCTCTGAGGGAGGGAGGGGGAGGGAGGGAGGGAGGGGGAGGGAGGGAGGGAGGGAGGGAGGGGGAGGGAGGGAGGGAGGGAGGGAGGGAGGAAAAGGGGGTGTGAGGCAGTGGCGGTTTGTGCTGTTCAAGATTAGGGAGAGGATGTAGGTGCACAGGTTCGTGAGACAAATTGGAGTAATCAATGTGGCAGACAGTGACTCATTTAATTCCAAATCAAATCAAATTTTATTTGTCACATACACATTCGGCTTCCACCGTGCACACTCTTGACTGCATCTACCTGATCTACCTGATCTGGGGTGTAATCATTAGTCCAAACAGTTTGCAACTTAAACAAGAGTATCTTTTGGAAAAATGTAGGTAGGTCCTTCCCTGTTTCATTCCGTTTGCGTTAGCTGAAGAAACATTTTGCAACAGAATCTGTGGAATAAATGCATCCTGATCACCTGCACACACAGTTCACTTTCATAGCAGCCACATACAGCATCATCCACTTTGCTCATTGTATAATTCCTTCTCACGTCTACACGCTCTCCTCATCTCACCTTTTCCCTTTGCTTGTGGACTTCAGTGCACAACACAACAGCTGTCTGTGACCAGGAGCAAAAACCTCTCCAAGCCAAACCTTCATACCGCTAACCGATAGACAGCCTACATCATTGTCACTTTATTCATGTTATAGTTTACAAACTAGACCTAAAGTGTTAATAAACTCACAATCCAATCCATGTGTACAATCATGCAGTACAGTGTATGTACAGCAAGCAGTTTAGCAGTTACACCGGTGAATCCAGGTGGCAATAAATATATCAAAACCGAAAGCTTACCTTGACTTAGAAGAGTTGCATTGTTTGATAGCCTTAGCCAGCTAGTTAACATAAATAGAATTCCTCTGAGTCAGGTTGTTGAGTAGGCTAAATTAGCTGCATTAGCTAACAAAGTGGAAGGTAAACTAACAAAAAAATATAGCTAGCTCTCTCTCTCTGCTGCTTCTCCTTAATTTTTGAACAAGATAATTTGTTCAAAACTGTTTAACTATTGTCTTTCTCTCTCTTTAAGTCAACTCACCACATTTTATGCACTACAGTGCTAGCTTGCTGTAGCTTATGCTTTCAGTACTAGATTAATTCTCTGATCCTTTGATTGGATGGAGAAGATATTAGTTAGTACTGCAAGAGCTCTGATAGGTTGGAGGACGTCCTCCGGAAGTTGTCATAATTACTGTGTAAGTCTATGGAATGGGAACCATGAGCCTCCAAGGTTTTGTATTGAAATCAATGTACCCAGAGGAGGATGTAAACTAGCTGTCCTCCGACTATGGTTCTAACCTACAGAGTGCTGTTGAGGCTACTGTAGACCCTCATTGCATAACAGTATGTTTTAGTCAGTTATTTGGTGATGTGAATATATTTAAATGTTTCACTATTTTTATGAAATTCACTGAGTAGGATGATCCTCCTCCTCTGAGGAGCCACTGGTGTGAGGTGAGGGCTCCTCGGATAGGGAGAGGGGGAAGAAAGAAGGATGGAAGGCTAAGGCAGCCTTAGATCCAGAGATCATCCTCCCAGACAACAGCCAGTCTCCCATCATCCCCTCCTTTTAATGAGTCATCAAAGCTCTAGCGCTTCAAGAGTCGTATGAGGATGCAAAGGATGTACGCATGCCCAGTTTCAGTACAGTAGGCACGCGCACACATACAGATACACATAGAGACGTGCACACTCTTGCTTAGTCACGTGTGCATACACACACACACACACAGAGATGCATGCATCCACTGGACACACACACCCATTTGAAATGGAGACCGTATCCTGACATTCCAAAGTTATCCCCCTTTGAACTCCCCCATGGCTGGAGCGATGCTCTCTCACCCCTCGTCCTCTTTTGATCATTCTCTCAACAAAGGGAAAAGAGACAGGAAGGTTTTTGCTGAGTGAGCAAGGCTGCCCCTCTGAATCTCCAGGCTTTAACTCTCTTATCTCCCTTCCCCTTTAAAAACTCCCCTCACGCCCTTCCATTTAAAAACCTCTGTGAATCAGCTATGCAGGGCAGATATTTTCTGTCCTCTGTACTACTGTAGTGGGACTTTCCCCAGCCCAGAAGTCCAGCACGGAACCTCTGGTTCTGGCACTGCTCAACCCCTCTAACTGTACATTATGCTACTGTCTCCGACATGGTGGGTAACGAGAAAATGGGGAGGATTTGGTGCGTCATGGATCAGTAGTGGTTTCTAGCAGTGGCAATATGGTCATGGTTTCGGTCTTCCTGTTGCTTTATTCATCAGTGGAGGCCTCTGTCTTGTTAAGTTTATCCCATACCGTTTCTCTACAGACAGGGATGGTGGGTAATCTTACTCTGCAAGGGCCAGTATAAGCACAGGCTTTTAAATACTTGGTATGATTAACCCTGCACTGTAGCCTTATAGAGTTTAGTCAGAGAAGCATTGTGCTCTATCTCAATAGGGTCTCCAGGTTTAGATCAAAGTAATTCAAGGAAATTGATAATGGATACTTCTACGATTGCACTCCGCTACTCCACAGGTTTCTTGTAGGGGTTAGGCAGAGAATCGTCATGCTCCCTTCCCATAACCGGTCTCCCTTGAAGTCCACAATCTCTATCTCAATGGAATCCCATTACAGAAAATGTGCTCCTCTGGTAGATACCCAGAGCCTATCATCCCCTGGACCACTGGTTAGAGCTGGAGTATCCATTCCTCTGTAAGCCTCTGGACTGTGAGCCTCCTGTTGTCTCTCACAGCCCCCTCATAGCCCCCTGCAGGGCAAAGGGAATGAGCACCTCTCTCACTGACTCATGCTGGAGGGAGAGAAAGCGTGGCAGGAAAGCAATAGGATTCTGACAGAGAGCGAGGAGGGGATGAAAGATGGATCAGCAGGAGAGAAGATGAAGGGATCTGAGGGGAGGAGAGGGACGACAAGAGTGGGGATGAGGAGCGAGGGAGAAATGGAGTACACGAATTCAATGCAGATGGGAGAGAGCTATTGTAGTAGTTTGAGGTAGGTGTGTGCGTGTGCATTCGTACCTGAGTTTAGCTTTTTCATCTACTTAAACTTTTACAAACAAGAACCCAGATTTTTTTCTAATCATGTGACCCATCCGAGGCCGAAAAAACAACATTTTCTATTGTATTTATCCTCATTGATCACCACGGTAACATTACCGATAGTCCCTCACAGACCTGTACAGCTCTTCCCTCCCAGAACTGATGGATGCTGCCCAATGCTGTGTTTTCTTAACCAATCATTTCCCTCTATCCTCCTCCATCACCCCACCCTCCCCTCAGTCCTAACCAATAACTGTGGACCTCAGGTTAAACTAAATTAAATGAGTTGAAGTTTTCAATTAGGTTCATGCTGATATACACACTGCTGCCCTTTCCCACTGATCTCCAAAATGTCAGGGAAATGTTGTGGAGATGAATAGACTCGGCAGGGAGGAGGACAACTAATTAATAAGAAAACTTATTGGTGAAAGTAGGGATTGTTTTGGATTATTTAAAGGCCAGTGCAGTCTAAAATTGAGCTTTTTCTGTGTTTTATATATATTTCCACACTGTCAGGTTGGAATAATACTGTGAAATTGTGAAAATTATGATAATGCCCTTTTAGTGTAAGAGCTGTTTGAAAAGACTGCCTGAAATGTCTGCCTGTTTTGGTGGGACGGATTTTTGGCCTGCCATGGTGACTTCACTAGGTGGTAAATTAGTTAATAAACCAATAAGAAAGGGAGTTCCAAATCTCTCTGCCAATAACAGCTGGTTTTCAGTTTCCCCTCCCCACCCAGACCACTCCCAGACAGTTCTAGCAACATTTTTGCTAAGAAGCTATTTTTGCTTATTTTTAACCATTATAATTGAAAACAATAAGGTATTTAATTGTTACCCAGAAATGGTTTGATGTTGAGATAAAAACTGCTGCATACGACCTTTAATGATAAAACACTGGCATGATGGTATATATGCTGAATTTCCCCAGGGATTCAGATGCACAAATAAAATACGGTTCAGTGACAACACACCTTTTAATTAGACAAGAAAAGTGTGTGCGTGTTTATGCGTGTGTAGCGGACTGGAGTCGGTCATGGTTTCTCATTGTCACGTGGTGGGCCTTCGACTTCCAGATCAGTGTCAGCCCTCAAGCCAAAAGGAAACGTCCTCTTGGTCCAAAGGTCAAGACGTTGGCTTCTCCCGTCGGAGAACAGGGTTCAAATCCTGACAGTTACACGGATGTTATTGTGCTTGTCTGATAAGGGCAAAAGGCGAGTGTTCCTTTTGATGTTGAAGCCGAAGACATGATGAGGGGGTTTGATCTCCAAATAGGAATAACATGAAGGATGCTCTCATCCTCTCATTTCCTCTCTCTCTCATCCTTCTTTTGTTTCTCCTATTTCTCCTGTTTCTCCTGTTTCTCTGTGTCTCTATCTTATCTGTCGTCCTCACTTACATTTCTCTAATTTCTCCTCTTTCTTTCTCTCGCCTTTAACTCTCCTCAATTCTCTTACTTTCTCTCTTCTCATTCTCTTTTTCTCTCCGTCTGCCCCATTTCTCTTTCTCTCTCCCTCCTTCCCCCTCTGGTTATTTCCATCGCCCCTCTGCCCCCTCCTCTCGTTCCCACCCCTCCCTCTAGGCCCATTGAGTATAGACTAGAGAGGCACAGTGTGCCAGAGGCAGCAGGCATCTGGGTCCTTTCTGGCAGACACAAAGAGGGTTGGCAGGATACCCGGCGCCTGCCTCCATGCCTCTCTTCCCCAACACGCACTGGGACTGCGCAATCAAAGACACAAAAAGAGAGAGATGGGGAGGGAGGGGGAGTTGTCCATCTTTCCAACTATCCATCTCTTGCCTTTTCTACTACTACTCTGTCATCAATTTCCACCCGAATAGACAGAGGCGAAACACAGTGAATAAAAAGAGAGGGAGGGAGGGAGATGAACATTTTGTACCGCAACCTGGAGAGGCGGGGAATCGGGGATGAGGGATGGATGGGGGGTGTAAGGGGAGAGAAGCCGATGCCAGGCAAATCAGCGGGAGGAGACCCCCCAATCTAGTATCTACCTGTCTGTCTGATGCGGCAGAGTGGATCCGCAATCGTTTCATCAAGCTTGGCCTCAGGAATGAAAAACCCAGTCATCCCTTCTTTTCCATTCCTCCTCCTCCTCCTTTCCCCCAGAACACCAGGCACTGCGTGAACCTCAGTCGTTGATGAATCGCTACCACCTGCCTCATTTTTCACAACCCGTCCCACGATAACAAGAACAATCGCTGAGCCCCCAGGAATGAGAGATGGATAGAGAGAGAGCGGAGGAATGTAGAGAAGAGGAGTGGCAGGTAGTCGAGCGGTTAAGAGCGTTTGGCCATTAACCGAAAGGTCGCTGGTTTGAATCCCTGAGCGGACTAGGTGAAAAATCTGTCTGTGCCCTTGAGCAAGGCACTTCACCCTAATTGCTCATGTAAGTCGCTCTGAATAAGAGTGTCTGCTAAATGACCAAAATGTTCATGTAAGGTGTGGAACAGTAAGGAGAGACAAGCGTAGAGAAAGGGTTTTTGAACAAACAGGAAGGGGTTCTGAGGGAATCGATGTGTGCAAAGGAAGAATAGCAGTGAGAGAGAAATAAAATGAAAGACTGTTGCGCTCCTCTGAATTGTTGACAATAGCTGCTTTTGTATCTGTTCAAGGTCAACACACACACACACACACACACACACACACACACACACACACACACACACACACACACACACACACACACACACACACACACACACACACACACACACACACACACACACACACACACACACACACATCAAAACACACACACACACATCAAAACACACACACACAAACACACACACATCAAAACACAGAAAGCCACTGGCATTGAGCATGAAAAAGTTTACTCAGCAAGTGTAAAATAATTGTGAAACCCCACAGCCTGTGTGTTCACTCTTCATACTAAATGGACTCCCAACAGATGTTTTGCCTGTTTCCGGCTAACTGGTGCACCGACACAACTCAATGCAACCCAATAGGCATCTGCTTGAATTTGGGTCAAAAAGAACTTGTTTAAAACCTACAGATGATTTTTCCCAGATTGGGCTTTAGCTTATGCCTTTCTTCATGTTGAGAGTTAGTGAATGTTTTATTCTGCATTGATTCTTACTCTGAAATGTGTCAAAATTCTGACCCCGTTGTGGCCTGGCTGGTGTAGAGTCTGTAGTAGAGTGTAGTGCTGTTGTAGAGTGTAGTGCTGGTGTAGAGTCTGTAGTAGAGTGTAGTGCTGGTGTAGAGTCTGTAGTAGAGTGTAGTGCTGGTGTAGAGTCTGTAGTAGAGTGTAGTGCTGGTGTAGAGTCTGTAGTGCTGGTGTAGAGTCTGTAGTGGAGTGTAGTGCTGGTGTAGAGTCTGTAGTAGAGTGTAGTGCTGGTGTAGAGTCTGTAGTAGTGTAGTGCTGGTGTAGAGTCTGTAGTAGAGTGTAGTGCTGGTGTAGAGTCTAGTAGAGTCTGTAGTAGAGTGTAGTGTGTGTAGTGCTGGTGTAGAGTCTGTAGTAGAGTGTAGTGTGTGTAGTGCTGGTGTAGAGGTAATGCCACAGTCTCCTGCACACAAGTCTACGGTGTCGGCATGCGGTCAAATTCAGTCTACTGTCCTTTGACACGACCTCCCCCTGTCTTTCCCCACTGTGATCCTCTCTCTCTCTCTCGCTCTCGCTCTCGCTCTCGCTCTCGCTCTCGCTCTCGCTCTCTCTCTCTCTCTCTCTCTCTCTCTCTCTCTCTCTCTCTCTCTCTCTCTCTCTCTCTCTCTCTCTCTCTCTCTCTCTCTCTCTCTCTCTCTCTCTGTTTAATCAAATCAGAAAATACCTTACATTCAAATCTGACCCTGAAATGGATCAATCAGAAGAAGTACTGAGTACAATGGGGCTGTACTCTACATTTAGCAGATTGGAAACACAGTGTTGAGAGAGAGAGATGTGTTGATTGACGAATCGATAAGGGATGCCCTGTTCTCTTTCTCCAATGATGCACCTTTCAGGAGTTGACCTTTCCTTCTGGTTCTGTCCATTCCAGAGGCGAGAGGAAGAGGCTCCTTGGGTCAAAAGCCAGAGGTCAGTCATGTTTGAGAATTGGCAAAAGTTCCTGTAGGTTTTCACCCAAAAGGAGAAAATAGATTCCAGAAGCTCTAACAAGAGTTTTATACGTAGCTGTTTGCCACTGAACTTTCATGCCTTACTTGTTCATCTAAAATAAAACGACAGTCAACAGTTGTGATCATCAGTCCAGAGAGCTGTTATTGGTAGATGGCAGAGATGAACACAGGTGAACATCTGAGATGGATGCCTGTTTGTCTTTTAAGAAAAGGGACTTTCTCTTCCTGTGACCTCATTCTGTGGGCTTCTGTTGCCAAATACGAGTGCGTTCTTTAGGTCTCAGGATAATAGTGATGATAAAGATATTGTAGCAATGATCGCATATTATTCTATAATAATATGCTGTATTGTGCTGCCGTACATCTAAAGCATTTATTAAAAGTGTATTTGTATGTAAATGCTAACTTATTTTTTAGTTTCAAAGGATTTAAAATGACTCATACAGACTCTCTCGACTTTACTCTCAACTTTTGTTGGCCATGTACACATGGTTAGCGGATGTTAATGTGAGTGTAGCGAAATGCCTGTGCTTCTAGTTCCAACAGTGCAGTAATATCTAGCAAGTAATCTAACAATTCCCCAACAACAACCTAATACACACAAATCTAAAGGGGTGAATGAGAATATGTAAATATAAGTATATGGATGAGTGATGGCCGAGCGGCTGAGGCAAGGTGCAATAGATGGTATAAAATACAGTATATTCATGTGATATGAGTAATGTAAGATATGTAAACATTATTAAAGTGGCCAGTGATTGGGTCTCAATGTAGGCAGCAGCCTCTCTAAGTTCATGATTGCTGTTGAGCAGTCTGATAGCCTGGCAATAGAAGCTGTTTTTCAATCTCTCTGTCTCAGCTTTGATGCACCTGTACTGACCTCGCCTTCTGGATGAAAGCGGGGTGAAAAGGCAGTGGCTCGGGTGGTTGATATCTTTGATCGTTTTGGCCTTCCTGTGACATCGGGTGCTATAGAGGTCATGGAGTGCGAGTAGTTTGCCCCTGGTGATGCGTTGTGCAGACCGCACCACCCTCTGGAGAGCCTTGCGGTTGAGGGCAGTGGAGGGTACCTTGGAGGGTACTATGGTATTGAATGTTGAGCTGTAGTCAATGAACAGCATTCTTACATAGGTACTCTTTTTGTCCAGATGGGATCGGGCAGTGTGCAGTGTGGGGCGGTATGCAAACTGAAGTGGGTATAGGGTGGCTGGTAAGGTGGAGGTGATATGATCCTTGACTAGTCTCTCAAAGCACTTCATGATGACAGAAGTGAGTGCTACGGGCGGTAGTCATTTAGTTCAGTTATCTTTGCCTTCTTGGGAAGCCATCTTGAAGCATGTGGGGACAACAGACTGGGATATGGAGCGATTGACTATGTCTGTAAACACACCAGCTAGCTGGTCTGGGCATGCTCTGAGGACGTGGCTAGGGATGCCGTCTGGGCCAGCAGCCTTGTGAGGGTTAACATGTTTAAATGTTTTACTCATGTTGGCCACGGAGAAGGGGAGGGGGGAGGGCAGTCCTTGTTAGCGAGCCACGACGGTGGCACTGTATTATCCTCAAAGCGGGCAAAGAAGTTGTTTAGTTTATCTGGAAGCGTGGCTTTGTTTGTTTTTGTAGTCCGTGATTTCCTGTAGACCCTGCCACATACGTCTCGTGTCTGAACCGTTGAATTGCGTCTCCACCTTGTCCCTGTGCTGACATTTCGCTTATTTGATTGCCTTGTGGAGGGAATAACAACACTGTTTATATTCAGCCATATTACCAGACCTCTTTCCTTGGTTAAATGCGGTGGATCGTGCTTTAATTTTTGCGTGAATGCCGCCATCCATCCGCGGTTTCTGGTTATGGTAGGTTTTAATAGTCACAGTGGATACAACATCTCCAATGCACTTCTTTATAAACTCACTCACCGCTTCAGCGTATAGGTTGATGTTGTTCTCTGGGGCTGAAAGGAACATATTCCAGTCCATGTGATCAAAACAATCTTGAAGCGTGGCTTCCGATTGGTTAGACCAGCGTTGAATGGTTCTCGTCACTGGTACATCCTGTTTGAGTTTCTGCCGTCTTGGTATCTGCTCGAGGGGGAATGTACACAGTTGTGACTCTAACTGATGAGAATTCTCTGGGTTGGTAAAATGGCCGGCATTTGATTGTAAGGAATTCTAGGTCGGGTGAGCAGAAGGACTTGAGTTCCTGTATGTTGTTATGATTACACCATGAGTCGTGAATCATGAGGCATACACTCCCCACCCTTCCTCTTCCCAGAGAGGTGTTTATCTCTGTCGGCGCGGTGGCTGAAACGATTCCGACAACATATCCCGAGAGAGCCATGTTTCCGTGAAACAGAGAATGTTACAATCTCTGATGTCTCTCTGGACGGCAAACCTTGCTCGAATTTGTCTGCCTCTGTTCAGGTGCGAAGTGCCAACACCTGCCTCTGCCTCCCCTACCTCTCCCTCCACTGCGAGCACAAATACCCATACCTTTCTCTAAAATGGACAATCAATTGGGCTTCTATGGGCAAATCAATGCAGGTCGATTTGTTGCAATAAGGACAAATCAGCCTTGAGATGGGAGAGGAGATGCATCATGGGATGCGTTTTTAGATTTGACATTAGGCAGAGAAGAACTGACTGTGTGAGGTCCAGCCATTCCTTTTGATTTCAGTCACTTAGTGTCTCTTCAGTAAGCTACAGTGCGGTTTAGTTACTCTATTGGCTCAGCTTGTTCTACTGTTAGTGATTATGCTACTGTCGTGTCTTTGGCATCATTCAATTGAAGACTGTTATTTTATCAAATCAATTCTCTGTAATTATTATTACGTGATTAAACTAATCATGTAAATCTGATTAACTAGGAAGTTTGGGCACCAAGGAAAATCTTCAGATTACAAAGTTATAATTTTCCTAATATAACTCTTCAGATATTTTAATATCTGATCAATTAGTCTTCTAATTAATGAATTATTCTTTACCTCGCGTTAGTCTCATTCCAAACGTTGTAAATTGTTGGTTATCTACATGAACCCAGCCTTTACCATGAATCATCCATACATCAATTGTCTTAATCATTTATTTACTAACGAACTAAATAATCACAGAAATGCGTAAACCAACAAATAGTAGATATGGTTACAAGGAAATGATAGGGGGGGTTTCCCAAGTGGGCTATGCCGATATGACGGCTTGGTGGACAAAGGGAAGTGGGTGTGGACTAAGAAGGGTGGGAAAGAATAAAAGAGTCACTACACAGTTGATAATTATATTAATTTAAATGCTAATCCTTTGGACATGAACACTCACTCTTTTGGGAATACTTGCAATCAATATATATTTACTGTCATCGGGATCTCTGTTGGAATCGTCAGTCCTTCTGTTGGAAAGTTCATCCGAGCATCTCTCTGCTTCCCTGAAGTCTTACGTGGCTAGAATGAATACTTCAGAGTACCATTCAGAAATGTTCTATAGAATAGATGTTTCAGCAGTTGTCGGTCTTTGCATCTCAGGTTGACATAATTTCCAGCTGCAGACTAGGGCCAATGACTTAGTTAAACTATAAAGGGAATACAATTCTCTCACATTAACGGTTTAACATAGCATTACATCATTTCACAAATAGTTTCATCTTTACTCATTCATTTTATACAATAATTAGACGCAAACCTCATAACGGAGGCTCCTGTATAAACAGAGTTATGGTAATGTGGCTGTATTGTCTTTCATGAGGTCACAAACATGAAACAAAACGGACCGGGGTCGTAGCTGGCTTCTCCACCCACCATTTAAACATTCTCCAAAACATGGACATTGTTCACTTCTCTTCTATGATGTGGAGGGAGGGATGGGCCATGATCTATACCCGGAAAGGGACACGACATGACACTACCCTACAGTATGCCTCAGTGTTAGCAGTGATGAAACCATAGTGTTGTTGTTTTTTACGGCTATGAATAATATAGAAGAGTACTCTTTTGGTAGATAGTGTGGCCTACAGCTTATCATAATGTACTCCATGTTTTTTATTTAACCAGATAGGCCAGTTGAGAACAAGTTCTCATTTACAACTGCGACCTGGCCAAGATAAAGCAAAGCAGTGCGACAAAAACAACACAGAGTTACACATTGGATTGACAAACGGACAGTCAATAACACAATAGAAAAATCTATGTACAGTGTGTGCAAATGTAGTAAGATTAGGGAGGTAAGGCAATAAATAGGCCATAGTTGTGAAATAATTACAATTTAGCATTAACACTGGAGTGATAGATGTGCAGATGATGATGTGCAAGTAGAGATACTGGGGTGCAAAAGAGCAAAGAATAATAATAATAACAATATGGGGATGAGGTAGTTGGGTGTGCTAGTTACAGATGGGTTGTGTACAGGTACAGTGATGGGTAAACTGCTCTGACAGCTTATGCTTAAAGTTAAAGAGGGAGATATAAAGTCTCCAGCTTCAGTAATTTTTGCAATCCGTTCCAGTCATTGGCAGCAGAGAACTGGAAGGAAAGGCAGGTAAATGAGTTGCTGGCTTTGGGGATGACCAGTGAAATGGTCCTGTGTAGCTCAGTTGGTAGAGCATGGCGCTTGTAACGCCAGGGTAGTGGGTTCGATCCCCGGGACCACCCATACGTAGAATGTATGCACACATGACTGTAAGTCGCTTTGGATAAAAGCGTCTGCTAAATGGCATATATATATATATAAATATACCTGCTGGAGTGCGTGCTACGGGTGGGTGTTGCATGGTGACCAGTGAGCTGAGTTAAGGCGGGGCTTGATTGTGTGGTTGTGTGCCTCAGTTTTGGCGATGATGCTACCTTGAGGTGCCTCAGTGTTTGCAATGATGCTACCGTGAGGTGCCTCAGTGTTAGCGATGATGCTACCGTGAGGTGCCTCAGTGTTAGCGATGATGCTACTGTACGGAATGCTTCCTAATTAGCTGTGTCTCTTTACTTTTCTTCTCTAGTGTTGAACCACCATTTGAACCACCACTTTCCAAAACAAACTGCAGCTCATCATCTTTCTGTCTATTGCCAACCCCTACGGGTGTCTGTGTGGCTCCAAATATCAGCACACGTTCCATTATCTCTCGGGCCTTCTTTCCGTCGTTGCAGTTATGCTTTCAGAAATGAAATCCGTTTTGCTTGCTGATTTGGGGATTAGAAAGATTATTCTGATTCATTCAAATGATTTGTATCTACTAACCAGCCGTTAAGGATGTGTAGCTATTTAGTGTTGTGAGCTCTGAGCTGCCAGTAGTGTCTGCCTGTCTTCATTATCCTCAGTATTTACTGGCAGAGTGTGTTCTCTACATGTGTGTGTGCCTGTCTTCATTATCCTCAGTATTTACTGGCAGTGTGTTCTGTACATGTGTGTTTGCCTGTCGTCATTATCCTCAGTATTTACTGGCAGTGTGTTCTGTACATGTGTGTATGCCTGTCTTCATTATCCTCAGTATTTACTGGCAGAGTGTGTTCTCTACGTGTGTGTGTGCCTGTCTTCATTATCCTCAGTATTTACTGGCAGAGTGTGTTCTCTACATGTGTGTGCCTGTCTTCATTATCCTCAGTATTTACTGGCAGAGTGTGTTCTCTACATGTGTGTGTGCCTGTCTTCATTATCCTCAGTATTTACTGGCAGAGTGTGTTCTCTACATGTGTGTGTGCCTGTCTTCATTATCCTCAGTATTTACTGGCAGAGTGTGTTCTCTACATGTGTGTGTGCCTGTCTTCATTATCCTCAGTATTTACTGACAGTGTGTTCTGTACATGTGTGTATGCATTTACGTTTAAGTCATTTAGCAGACGCTCTTATCCAGAGCGACTTACAAATTGGTGCATTCACCTTATGACATCCAGTGGAACAGTCACTTTACAATAGTGCATCTAAATCTTAAAGGGGGGGTGAGAAGGATTAATTATCCTATCCTAGGTATTCCTTAAAGAGGTGGGGTTTCAGGTGTCTCCGGAAGGTGGTGATTGACTCCGCTGTCCTGGCGTCGTGAGGGAGTTTGTTCCACCATTGGGGGGCCAGAGCAGCGAACAGTTTTGACTGGGCTGAGCGGGAACTGTACTTCCTCAGTGGTAGGGAGGCGAGCAGGCCAGAGGTGGATGAACGCAGTGCCCTTGTTTGGGTGTAGGGCCTGATCAGAGCCTGAAGGTACTGAGGTGCCGTTCCCCTCACAGCTCCGTAGGCAAGCACCATGGTCTTGTAGCGGATGCGAGCTTCAACTGGAAGCCAGTGGAGAGAGCGGAGGAGCGGGGTGACGTGAGAGAACTTGGGAAGGTTGAACACCAGACGGGCTGCGGCGTTCTGGATGAGTTGTAGGGGTTTAATGGCACAGGCAGGGAGCCCAGCCAACAGCGAGTTGCAGTAATCCAGACGGGAGATGACAAGTGCCTGGATTAGGACCTGCGCCGCTTCCTGTGTGAGGCAGGGTCGTACTCTGCGGATGTTGTAGAGCATGAACCTACAGGAACGGGCCACCGCCTTGATGTTAGTTGAGAACGACAGGGTGTTGTCCAGGATCACGCCAAGGTTCTTAGCGCTCTGCGAGGAGGACACAATGGAGTTGTCAACCGTGATGGCGAGATCATGGAACGGGCAGTCCTTCCCCGGGAGGAAGAGCAGCTCCGTCTTGCCGAGGTTCAGCTTGAGGTGGTGATCCGTCATCCACACTGATATGTCTGCCAGACATGCAGAGATGCGATTCGCCACCTGGTCATCAGAAGGGGGAAAGGAGAAGATTAATTGTGTGTCGTCTGCATAGCAATGATAGGAGAGACCATGTGAGGTTATGACAGAGCCAAGTGACTTGGTGTATAGCGAGAATAGGAGAGGGCATAGAACAGAGCCCTGGGGGACACCAGTGGTGAGAGCGCGTGGTGAGGAGACAGATTCTCGCCACACCATCTGGTAGGAGCGACCTGTCAGGTAGGACGCAATCCAAGCGTGGGCCGCGCCGGAGATGCCCAACTCGGAGAGGGTGGAGAGGAGGATCTGATGGTTCACAGTATCGAAGGCAGCCGATAGGTCTAGAAGGATGAGAGCAGAGGAGAGAGAGTTAGCTTTAGCGGTGCGGAGCGCCTCCGTGATACAGAGAAGAGCAGTCTCAGTTGAATGACTAGTCTTGAAACCTGACTGATTTGGATCAAGAAGGTCATTCTGAGAGAGATAGCGGGAGAGCTGGCCAAGGACGGCACGTTCAAGAGTTTTGGAGAGAAAAGAAAGAAGGGATACTGGTCTGTAGTTGTTGACATCGGAGGGATCGATGCCTTTCTTCATTATCCTCAGTATTTACTGGCAGAGTGTGTTCTCTACATGTGTGTATGCCTGTCTTCATTATCCTCAGTATTTACTGGCAGTGTGTTCTGTACATGTGTGTATGCCTGTCTTCATTATCCTCAGTATTTACTGGCAGTGTGTTCTCTACATGTGTGTATGCCTGTCTTCATTATCCTCAGTATTTACTGGCAGAGTGTGTTCTCTACATGTGTGTGTGCCTGTCTTCATTATCCTCAGTATTTACTGGCAGAGTGTGTTCTCTACATGTGTGTGTGCCTGTCTTCATTATCCTCAGTATTTACTGGCAGAGTGTGTTCTCTACATGTGTGTGTGCCTGTCTTCATTATCCTCAGTATTTACTGGCAGTGTGTTCTGTACATGTGTGTGTGCCTGTCTTCATTATCCTCAGTATTTACTGGCAGAGTGTGTTCTCTACATGTGTGTGTGCCTGTCGTCATTATTCTCAGTATTTACTGGCAGTGTGTTCTGTACATGTGTGTGTGCCTGTCTTCATTATCCTCAGTATTTACTGGCAGAGTGCTCTGTACATGTGTGTGTGCCTGTCTTCATTATCCTCAGTATTTACTGGCAGTGTGTTCTGCACATGTGTGTGTGCCTGTCGTCATTATCCTCAGTATTTACTGGCAGTGTGTTCTGTACATGTGTGTGTGCCTGTCGTCATTATCCTCAGTATTTACTGGCAGTGTGTTCTGTACATGTGTGTGTGCCTGTCGTCATTATCCTCAGTATTTACTGGCAGTGGGTTCTGTACATGTGTGTGTGCCTGTCTTCATTATCCTCAGTATTTACTGGCAGTGTGTTCTGTACATGTGTGTGTGCCTGTCGTCATTATCCCCAGTATTTACTGGCAGAGTGCTCTGTACATGTGTGTGTGCCTGTCTTCATTATCCTCAGTATTTACTGGCAGTGTGTTCTGTACAAGTGTGTGTGCCTGCTTGCGATAGTGTTTGTCCATGGATATGAATGATTGAGCCAGTTGTGTGTGTGTGTGTGTGTTGGGGGGGTGCTGTTGATCAGACATCGGGCGCTTTATAGTGCCTCGCCACAACCAACCAATCAGGACATCACTTGCAGCTATTATCACAAACACACACAGATACCCAAAGGTACGCACTGCATACACACGTTCGTAAATTCACTCACATGCTTATACATCCACCGGCTATACGCATCAACTGCCATGCAATCCCACAGCAAATCACGAGTGTGAACACTGTCATAAAATCAACATGATGATCTGCTCACTCTCCTGGTCTCACTCCCCTTATATGGTGTCAGAGGTGTTATACACCAGCCACTGAACTGATGCTGGGAGGTGACATCAGATTTTTTTATATTTTATTTTACCTTTATTTAACCAGGCAAGTCAGTTAAGAACACATTCTTATTTTCAATGACGGCCTGGGAACAGTGGGTTAACTGCCTGTTCAGGGGCAGAACGACAGATTTGTACCTTGTCAGCTCAGGGGTTTGAACTTGCAACCTTCCGGTTACTAGTCCAACGCTCTAACCACTAGGCTATGACCTCCTCACCGGTACCTGTGCCAAATGGTGAGTCACAGTCTACTATGATCGTGTGTGTGTGTGTGTGTGTGTGTGTGTGTGTGTGTGTGTGTGTGTGTGTGTGTGTGTGTGTGTGTGTGTGTGTGTGTGTGTATGTGTATGTGTATGTGTGTGTGTGTGTGTGTGTGTGTGTGTGTGTGTGTGCGCGCCTTTGCATTAGTGTATGTGTGTTTTCTACTACACCTGCTACACCAACACTGTGATTCACTGTGTCGGTAACACTGTAACCCTCCCTCCATCCCTCCTACGCCTACTGTGAGCCCATACCTCAGTCTGGCCCAATGGCCATGAGCCTCCATAGAAACACACCACAATATCTCCTCCCAAACTCATTTACTACAAATAATGGGGGTGATTCTGTGAGCTAAATCATAGACCTATCAGTCTCAGGCTATCTATGGGGTACCACTGCATTCCTCGTAATGTGTGCCCACAGACTCACTTGTAACGTATTACAGTGTGTTTATGTGTGTATGTCAATATGACTGTGTTGTGGCTAGCCATTGAAGTCTATGAAGTCTGTGTTTAGTGCAGTGGGATTCATTGTATCATGTTTCTTTATTGACCATTCTGGCTGCTGGCTGTTTGGCCTTGTTTAACAGGCTTCTAATCTCTCTACCCTCTTTCTTTCTTTCTTTCTCTCTTTCTTTCTCTCTTTCTCTCTTTCTTTCTCTCTTTCTTTCTTTCTCTCTTTCTTTCTTTCTCTCTTTCTCTCTTTCTTTCTCTCTTTCTTTCTCTCTTTCTTTCTCTCTTTCTCTCTTTCTTTCTTTCTCTCTTTCTTTCTCTCTTTCTCTCTTTTTTCTCTCTTTCTTTCTCTCTTTCTTTCTTTCTTTCTCTCTTTCTTTCTTTCTTTCTTTCTTTCTCTCTTTCTCTCTTTCTTTCTTTCTCTCTTTCTCTCTTTCTTTCTTTCTTTCTTTCTCTCTCTTCTTTCTTTCTTTCTCTCTCTCTTTTCTTTTTTCTCTCTCTTCCTTTCTCTCTCTTCCTTTCTCTCTCTTCCCCTCTCTCTCTTCCCCTCTCTCTTTCTTTCTCTCTCTTCCCCTCTCTCTCTCTCTCTCTCTTCCCCTCTCTCTCTTTCTCTTCCCCTCTCTCACTCTGCGTTGTTTATTTTGCCTTCTCTATCATTTTATTACGTTCTCCTTCTCTCCCTCTCTCCTGCTGCTGCTGTAATGTAATATGATGCCCTCCAGGGTCACAGAGCCCAGCGCTTTCATGTCAGACAGGCTGTTTCAAACGGCCCCACTGAGCAGAGCTCTCCTTCTCTCTCTTGCACACAGCTTTTCTTTACTTCTCTCTGCCCTTTTGTTCCTGCCCTCCCGCCTGGCTCTCTTTCACTCATCTTTCTGTCCCTGCTGTCTTTTACCTCCTCCCTACCTTTCACTCCTTCTCACTATCCCTCTCGCTCTGTTTTCCCTCTCTCTCTCTCCTGCTCTGTCTCACGCTCCGCTCACCTTGTTCTCCTCTCTATCCCCCCCATGTCTCTTTCACTCCTCTCTTCACCTCTCACCCCGTTTTCTCACGGTCGGTCCGTCAGTACAGGTCTGCAGTGAATCTTAACGCCTCTCCGCTACCCAATCAGAATTGAACACGAGCACCGCTCCTCAAAAGCGTTGTGCTGAGTGAACAACGCTAAAGCTGAACTCAGACGCGTCAAACACTAGAGCTGAACATCTTAACTCCACTTGTCCCTGTTCAGTTTTATGCGTCGAGCATCTCCTCGCTACCCTTGCAACGATAAAAGGACATTGACACTCACACACATACCCGCGCTCTCACACACTCCGCGAGAGAGCATGGGCCCACGGGAACAGCTGAAGGTGTGTGTGTGTGTGTGTGTGTGTGTGTGTGTGTGTGTGTGTGTGTGTGTGTGTGTGTGTGTGTGTGTGTGTGTGTGTGTGTGTGTGTGTGTGTGTGTGTGTGTGTGTGTGTGTGTGTGTGTGTGTGTGTGTGTGTGTGTGTACTGTAGCTCAGGGCCGGTTGCAGAGAGCCCAGTTGTTCTTGTCACACTGCCACATCATCAATCATGTCACAGTTAGCGTGCGCACACACAAGGATTATCATACACACACACACACACACAAGGATTATCACACACACACACACACAAGGATTATCATACACACACACACACAAGGATTATCATACACACACACACACACACACAAGGATTATCATACACACACACACACAAGGATTATCATACACACACACACACACACAAGGATTATCATACACACACACAAGGATTATCATACACACACACACACACACAAGGATTATCATACACACACACACACACACACACACACAAGGATTATCATACACACACACACACACACAAGGATTATCATACACACACACACACACAAGGATTATCATACACACACACACACACACACAAGGATTATCATACACACACACACACACACAAGGATTATCATACACACACACACACACACAAGGATTATCATACACACACACACACACACACACACAAGGATTATCATACACACACACACACACACAAGGATTATCATACACACACACACACACACAAGGATTATCATACACACACACACACACAAGGATTATCATACACACACACACACACACAAGGATTATCATACACACACACACACACAAGGATTATCATACACACACACACACACACAAGGATTATCATACACACACACACACACACAAGGATTATCATACACACACACACACACACAAGGATTATCATACACACACACACACACACAAGGATTATCATACACACACACACACACAAGGATTATCATACACACACACACACACACACAAGGATTATCATACACACACACACACACACACAAGGATTATCATACACACACACACACAAGGATTATCATACACACACACACACACAAGGATTATCATACACACACACACACAAGGATTATCATACACACACACACACACACAAGGATTATCATACACACACACACACACACACAAGGATTATCATACACACACACACACAAGGATTATCATACACACACACACACACAAGGATTATCATACACACACACACAAGGATTATCATACACACACACACACACACACACAAGGATTATCATACACACACACACACACACACACAAGGATTATCATACACACACACACACACACAAGGATTATCATACACACACACACACACACAAGGATTATCATACACACACACACACACACAAGGATTATCATACACACACACACACACACACACACACACAAGGATTATCATACACACACACACACACAAGGATTATCATACACACACACACACACACACAAGGATTATCATACACACACACACACACACAAGGATTATCATACACACACACACACACACAAGGATTATCATACACACACACACACACACAAGGATTATCATACACACACACACACACACAAGGATTATCATACACACACACACAAGGATTATCATACACACACACACACACACAAGGATTATCATACACACACACACACACACAAGGATTATCATACACACACACACACACACAAGGATTATCATACACACACACACACACAAGGATTATCATACACACACACACACACACAAGGATTATCATACACACACACACACAAGGATTATCATACACACACACACAAGGATTATCATACACACACACACACACACACAAGGATTATCATACACACACACACACACACACACAAGGATTATCATACACACACACACACACAAGGATTATCATACACACACACACACAAGGATTATCATACACACACACACACACACAAGGATTATCATACACACACACACACACACACAAGGATTATCATACACACACACACACACAAGGATTATCATACACACACACACACACACAAGGATTATCATACACACACACACACACACACACACACAAGGATTATCATACACACACACACACACACACAAGGATTATCATACACACACACACACACACACAAGGATTATCATACACACACACACACACACAAGGATTATCATACACACACACACACAAGGATTATCATACACACACACACACACACAAGGATTATCATACACACACACAAGGATTATCATACACACACACACACACAAGGATTATCATACACACACACACACACACACACACACACACAAGGATTATCATACACACACACACACAAGGATTATCATACACACACACACACACAAGGATTATCATACACACACACACACACACACACACACACACACACACACACACACACACACAAGGATTATCATACACACACACACACACACACACAAGGATTATCATACACACACACACACAAGGATTATCATACACACACACACACACACAAGGATTATCATACACACACACACACACACAAGGATTATCATACACACACACACACACACAAGGATTATCATACACACACACACACACACAAGGATTATCATACACACACACACACACACAAGGATTATCATACACACACACACACACACAAGGATTATCATACACACACACACACACATACACACACAAGGATTATCATACACACACACACACACACAAGGATTATCATACACACACACACACACACACACAAGGATTATCATACACACACACACACACACAAGGATTATCATACACACACACACAAGGATTATCATACACACACACACAAGGATTATCATACACACACACACACACACACAAGGATTATCATACACACACACACACACACACAAGGATTATCATACACACACACACACACAAGGATTATCATACACACACACACACAAGGATTATCATACACACACACACACACACAAGGATTATCATACACACACACACACACACACAAGGATTATCATACACACACACACACACAAGGATTATCATACACACACACACACACACAAGGATTATCATACACACACACACACACACACACACAAGGATTATCATACACACACACACACACACACACACAAGGATTATCATACACACACACACACACACAAGGATTATCATACACACACACACACACACACAAGGATTATCATACACACACACACACACACACAAGGATTATCATACACACACACACACACACAAGGATTATCATACACACACACACACACACACACAAGGATTATCATACACACACACACACACACAAGGATTATCATACACACACACACACACACAGGATTATCATACACACACACACACACACAAAGGATTATCATACACACACACACACACACAAGGATTATCATACACACACACACACACACAAGGATTATCATACACACACACACACACACAGGATTGTCATACACACACACACACACACAAGGATTATCATACACACACACACACACACAAGGATTATTATACACACACACACAAGGATTATCATACACACACACACACAAGGATTATCATACACACACACACACACACAAGGATTATCATACACACACACACACACACACACACACACACACAAGGATTATCATACACACACACACACACAAGGATTATCATACACACACACACACACACAAGGATTATCATACACACACACACACACACACACACAAGGATTATCATACACACACACAAGGATTATCATACACACACACACACACACAAGGATTATCATACACACACACACACACACACACACAAGGATTATCATACACACACACAAGGATTATCATACACACACACACACAAGGATTATCATACACACACACACACACAAGGATTATCATACACACACACACAAGGATTATCATACACACACACACACACACAAGGATTATCCTACACACACACACACACACAAGGATTATCATACACACACACACACACACAAGGATTATCATACACACACACACACACACAAGGATTATCATACACACACACACACACAAGGATTATCATACACACACACACACACACAAGGATTATCATACACACACACACACAAAGGATTATCATACACACACACACACACACAAGGATTATCATACACACACACACACACACAAGGATTATCATACACACACACACAAGGATTATCATACACACACACACACAAGGATTATCATACACACACACACACACACAAGGATTATCATACACACACACACACACACAAGGATTATCATACACACACACACACACACACACAAGGATTATCATACACACACACACACACACACAATGATTATCATACACACACACACACACACAAGGATTATCATACACACACACACACACACAAGGATTATCATACACACACACACACACACACACAAGGATTATCATACACACACACACACACACAAGGATTATCATACACACACACACACACACAAGGATTATCATACACACACACACACACACAAGGATTATCATACACACACACACACACACAAGGATTATCATACACACACACACACACACACAAGGATTATCATACACACACACACACACAAGGATTATCATACACACACACACACACACACAAGGATTATCATACACACACACACACACAAGGATTATCATACACACACACACACACACACACAAGGATTATCATACACACACACACAAGGATTATCATACACACACACACACACAAGGATTGTCATACACACACACACACACACAAGGATTATCATACACACACACACACACACACAAGGATTATCATACACACACACACACACACACAAGGATTATCATACACACACACACACAAGGATTATCATACACACACACACACACACAAGGATTATCATACACACACACACACACACACAAGGATTATCATACACACACACACACACACACACAAGGATTATCATACACACACACACACACACAAGGATTATCATACACACACACATACACACAAGGATTATCATACACACACACACACACACAAGGATTATCATACACACACACACACACACAAGGATTATCATACACACACACACAAGGATTATCATACACACACACACACACACAAGGATTATCATACACACACACACACACACACACAAGGATTATTATACACACACACACACACACAAGGATTATCATACACACACACACACACACAAGGATTATCATACACACACACACACAAGGATTATCATACACACACACACACACACACAAGGATTATCATACACACACACACACACACAAGGATTATCATATACACACACACACACACACACACAAGGATTATCATACACACACACACACACACACAAGGATTATCATACACACACACACACACACAAGGATTATCATACACACACACACACACACACACAAGGATTATCATACACACACACACACACACACAAGGATTATCATACACACACACACACACACACAACAACACACACAAGGATTATCATACCACACACACACACACAAGGATTATCATACACACACACACACACACACCAAGGATTATCATACACACACACACACACACACACACAAGGATTATCATACACACACACACACACACAAGGATTATCATACACACACACACACACACAAGGATTATCATACACACACACACACACACACACACACACACACAAGGATTATCATACACACACACACACACACACACAAGGATTATCATACACACACACACACACACACACAAGGATTATCATACACACACACACACACACACACACACACAAGGATTATCATACACACACACACACACACACACACAAGGATTATCATACACACACACACACAAGGATTATCATACACACACACACACACACACAAGGATTATCATACACACACACACACACACAAGGATTATCATACACACACACACACACACAAGGATTATCATACACACACACACACAAGGATTATCATACACACACACACACACAAGGATTATCATACACACACACACACACATACGAGGATTATCATATACACACACGCACACAAATATTATGCAGGTGCGCACACACACACAAGCGACTCCATAAACGGCACACCACCATATTCACAACACCCGCAGAAACACACCACTTCTAGCTATTTTGTTGACACTTAGGTGTATACCCATTTTCCCTGAGCAGTTGTTATATTACGATTCACATCTAGCTGTATGAATGATCCTTTACCTCGGTCGTGATCCATCTAGCTAGTTGTTATTGAGCTCAAGCGTTTATTACAGGGACAGCAGGAGAAATGAGGGCATAACTTGTTCAGTATGTTTACTGGGAGAACATGTACGCGGAAACTCCATTCAAAGCCTCATTATACAACTCCCTCAGCAAGGATACGGTCTGTGACCAAAACAAATTATGAAAGTGAAGTGAAATTGAGATCAACAGACCAAGCTGGTTCCTTGTTGCATATTTTTGAAATCACTTTGCTCTCCCGTTTTGATGTCTAGGACCTGAAGTGTCTCAGGTGTTTGTATACAAGGTTTTGATTGGATTAAAATGAAAGGACCCAGGTGGTGATGCAATACCATCGGCAATGTTCAACAGTGTTGCATGGACACATACCACCTTCTGCTCAGTCATCCAGTCGTGTGTGTGTGTGTGTGTGTGTGTGTGTGTGTGTCGTTTTGTGTGTGGATATCTAGTATATGCCATGGACATCGAGATCTCTGGGCCGTGGCCTTTACCCCACTCTCCACCCTCTTTCTCTCCCCCCTCCTCCCCTACACAAAAGCCAGCCATTATGTCGTGCATCACTGCACTCCCCCTCACCCCGCCAGGCCCCAATACAACATGATTCATCCCCCAACGAGGTGAGGTGTGACTGGGAGATTATTAATACTGAAGGGTAGAGCTCCCTAAAAGATGAACCGTCGCCCGCCCCTGACTGCCTGGAAATTGGAAAATATTGCAAATGTTTAGGGGGGGGGGATTCTCATGTTTGTGATTCTGGGCCAGCCTGCTGTGTAGTCTGGTAATGTCTGAGCATGGATAAACAGCACCTCATTTACTGTGGAGAAGATGTGCTGACTCCAGCAGTATGATACTGTAGGTGTGTGTGTGTAAGGGAGTGGGTTGTCTGTGTGTCTTGGGGGGGATGTTTGTGTGTGTGGTCGAGGGGTGGGGACAGGATGGGGGGCTCATGCACACTTTTTGTTGACATTCCATATATGTGTGTTTATTCTGTCATTGACATCGTGTGAGTTGTGAGTGCAGCAAGTTGTAACCTCATCTGGCAGATGTGAGTGCACTGTAGGCATATGTGTGTTTTGTGTGATTGAGTGTGTGTGTACCTGTGCATGTGTGACAACGGGCCATCTCATTGTCTCCCTCTCTCTCCAGTGAGTTATCTGTCCCTGTGACACCTCCATCTCTGCCTGGTCATGTCTGCCTGGTCATCTTTGCCTGGTCATCTCTGCCTGGTCATGTCTGCCTGGTCATCTCTCCCTGGTCATGTCTGCCTGGTCATGTCTGCCTGGTCATCTCTGCCTGGTCATGTCTGCCTGGTCATCTCTGCCTGGTCATCTCTGCCTGGTCATGTCTCCCTGGTCATGTCTGCCTGGTCATGTCTGCCTGGTCATCTCTGCCTGGTCATGTCTGCCTGGTCATCTCTGCCTGGTCATCTCTGCCTGGTCATGTCTCCCTGGTCATCTCTCCCTGGTCATGTCTCCCTGGTCATGTCTCCCTGGTCATGTCTCCCTGGTCATATCTCCCTGGTCATGTCTCCCTGGTCATGTCTCCCTGGTCATGTCTCCCTGGTCATGTCTCCCTGGTCATGTCTCCCTGGTCATGTCTCCCTGGTCATGTCTCCCTGGTCATGTCTCCCTGGTCATGTCTCCCTGGTCATGTCTCCCTGGTCATGTCTCCCTGGTCATGTCTCCCTGGTCATGTCTCCCTGGTCATGTCTCCCTGGTCATGTCTCCCTGGTCATGTCTCCCTGGTCATGTCTCCCTGGTCATGTCTGCCTTGTCATCTCTCCCTGGTCATGTCTCCCTGGTCATGTCTGCCTGGTCATATCTCCCTGGTCATGTCTCCCTGGTCATGTCTCCCTGGTCATGTCTCCCTGGTCATGTCTCCCTGGTCATGTCTCCCTGGTCATGTCTCCCTGGTCATGTCTCCCCTGGTCATGTCTCCCTGGTCATGTCTCCTGGTCATGTCTCCCTGGTCATGTCTCCCTGGTCATGTCTCCCTGGTCATGTCTCCCTGGTCATGTCTCCCTGGTCATGTCTCCCTGGTCATGTCTCCCTGGTCATGTCTCCCTGGTCATGTCTCCCTGGTCATGTCTGCCTTGTCATCTCTCCCTGGTCATGTCTGCCTGGTCATCTCTGCCTGGTCATGTCTGCCTGGTCATGTCTGCCTGGTCATCTCTGCCTGGTCATGTCTCCCTGGTCATCTCTCCCTGGTCATGTCTCCCTGGTCATGTCTCCCTGGTCATGTCTCCTTGGTCATGTCTCCCTGGTCATGTCTCCCTGGTCATGTCTCCCTGGTCATATCTCCCTGGTCATGTCTCCCTGGTCATGTCTGCCTGGTCATGTCTCCCTGGTCATGTCTCCTGGTCATGTCTCCCTGGTCATGTCTCCCTGGTCATGTCTGCCTTGTCATCTCTCCCTGGTCATGTCTGCCTTGTCATCTCTCCCTGGTCATGTCTGCCTTGTCATCTCTCCCTGGTCATGTCTGCCTGGTCATGTCTCCCTGGTCATGTCTCCCTGGTCATGTCTGCCTTGTCATCTCTCCCTGGTCATGTCTGCCTTGTCATCTCTCCCTGGTCATGTCTTCTGTGTTAAACTGACTTTGAAAACTATATCAAAGGATGCGTTGGACACTTTTATTCACTTTTGAAAAGATACTTTTCTCCAATAGGTTTTTGAGTGTAATTTGCTGGCAAAGCAGTCTTCTATTTTCAATGGAAGACGTCATGGTCCACGTACCAATAAACACATTTTTTAAATTTTGTTTTATGATGGGGTTAACAAGCTAAGACCAAATTTGAAAGGGGGAAGCTAAACCTCCAAAATGTGTTTTCACACCTCAAAAGTGGTCTAAAGCTGTGTGCCACTGGTGAGGAGGAAAGGCAGGGGGCAAACGACAATCAGAATGATTGGGGGAAGTGACCAACAGTCTCACAGAGGAAGAGGGGACAGATCACCATGGCAAACGACAATCAGAATGATTGGGGGAAGTGACCAACAGTCTCATAGAGGAAGAGGGGACAGATCAGCATGGCAAACGACAATCAGAATGATTGGAGGAAGTGACCAACAGTCTCACAGAGGAAGAGGGGACAGATCAGCATGGCAAACGACAATCAGAATGATTGGGGGAAGTGACCAACAGTCTCACAGAGGAAGAGGGGACAGATCAGCATGGCAAACGACAATCAGAATGTTTGGGGGAAGTGACCAACAGTCTCACAGAGGAAGAGGGGACAGATCAGCATGGCAAACGACAATCAGAATGTTTGGGGGAAGTGACCAACAGTCTCACAGAGGAAGAGGGGACAGATCAGCATGGCAAACGACAATCAGAATGATTGGGGGAAGTGACCAACAGTCTCACAGAGGAAGAGGGGACAGATCAGCATGGCAAACGACAATCAGAATGATTGGGGGAAGTGACCAACAGTCTCACAGAGGAAGAGGGGACAGATCAGCATGGCAAACTCTTCTAAAACTGCCTCAATAAGTGAAGCGTGTGGTTGTTCTTGTCAAAATGATCCTATGTAGGATTATTTTTTGTTATGATTACTCAGTCACACACATCCCATTGAAGCTTTCTCCAACGCCACTTCCCCCCCTCTTTACCAGAAGAGTAACTTATCTTTACCAAAGAAAGTCTTGTTCTGCCACCTCTGATTACCCTCCTGACACTAATCAGTCAGCGCTACTCTATGACGCTCTCACACAGGAAGTGACCCTTTAAACCTTGACACTACTAACTCCAGGTAATGGCGGGTAGAGCTGGAGGTGTGGTGTGTGTCCCAAATGGCACCCTATTCCCTATAGTGCACTACCTTTCACCAGGTCCCATAGGGCTTTGGTCAAATGTAGTGCACTATATATGGAATAGGGGTCCATTTGAGAGGCACATGTAATGAGAGCTTTTATGTGAGGCGTAGTGTGACAGAGAATAGAGAGGACTACTTCCTGTATCTTGTTACTGAAGGATTTTTTTTCCCACAATGAAGTGAATGGAGGTGAGTCATGGCCAGCTGAGAGTCAGATCCGCTCTGCGTTCAGACATAACAGCAGCAATCCCACTCACGTGTCGTTTACTCCCTTTTCACTCACACTGTCCATTCTACAGAGATAATGTGACGGGATAGCAGTGGAGAAGGTGGAGCGTTTTAAGTTCCTGAAATGGTCCACCCACACAGACAATGTGGTGAAGAAGGTGCAACAGAGCCTCTCCAACTTCAGGAGGCTGAAAAAATGTGGCTTGTCACCTAAAACCCTCACAAGCATTTACAGATGCACAATTGAGAGCACCCTGTCAGGCTACATCACCGCCTGGTACGGCAACTGCACCACCCACAAACGCAAGGCTCTCCAGTGGGTGGTGCGGTCTGCCTAACGATTCACCAGGGGAAAACTACCTGCCCTCCAGGACACCTACACCACCAGATGTCACAGGAAGGCCAAAAAGATCATCAAGGACAACAACCACCCGAGCCACTGCCTACAGGTGCATCAAAGCTGGGAATAAGAGACTGAGAAACAGCTTCTATCTCATAACAGCTAACACTAACACACACTAACACAGATATGCTGCTGCCTACATACAGGCTTGAAATCATTGGCCACTTTAATAAATGGATCACTAGTCACTTTAATAATGCCACTTTAATAATGTTTACATATCTTGCATTACTCATCTCATATGTATATACTGTATTTTATACCATCTATTGCATCTTGCCTATGCCGCTCTGTCATTGCTCATCCATATATGTATTCCGTTACACTACTTAGATTTGTGTGTATTAGGTAGTTGTTGGGGAATTGTTAGATTACATGTTATATATTGCTGCACTGTCTGAGCAAGAAGCACAAGCATTTCGCTACAATCCCAATAACATCTGCTAACCATGTGTATGTGACCAATAAAATGTGATGTGTGTGTGTGTGTGTGTGTGTGTGTGTGTGTGTGTGTGTGTGTGTGTGTGTGTGTGTGTGTGTGTGTGTGTGTGTGTGTGTGTGTGTGTGTGTGTGTGTGTGTGTGTGTGTGTGTGTGTGTGTCTGACACTGTGTGTGTTATACATTAGTCAATCCCAATGGAACCCTCCTTCAGCACCAGCCGTACGAACACATCCCTTTCTCATCACTGACCATGTCTACTTCTAATAGCTTACGTGCCCTTTAGCACGTGTTACAATAGCTAATATGCCTTCTAGTACTCAGGTACCACTTCTTCCACTGATCTGAGTGCTGCTTCTCCCTTCAGGAGACACAGCAGGGTCTCCTCTCTGTCTGTCTACCTGGGGTCAGCTTTATGTGATGTCTCCTCTCTGTCTCCCATTATAGGTCCATTATCTATTATGCTCTGTCTGTTATCACCTGGTCAGCACATTGACCCCTTACAGTGTCTGATTGTAATGGACAGCAACCCTGATCCCATTCATTTTCCCTTTCTCCTTTTCCGTCTATCTCCTTCGTGCCCTTCCCCCCGTCCCCCGTCTCCCATCCCCCCTCCTCTCCAGTTTAATGGAAATGTCTTCTCAGGCGCCATCAGTGCACATTGCATATTAGGTCACTGTAAACCCTAGTGGATACTATTGAAGGTTATGATAGCTGGTATACCAGGCCAGCTCCTGATACTATTGAAGGTTATGATAGCTGGTATACCAGTCCAGCTCCTGATACTATTGAAGGTTATGATAGCTGGTATACCAGGCCAGCTCCTGATACTATTGAAGGTTATGATAGCTGGTATACCAGGCCAACTCCTGATACTATTGAAGGTTATGATAGCTGGTATACCAGTCCAGCTCCTCATACTATTGAAGGTTATGATAGCTGGTATACCAGGCCAGCTCCTGATACTATTGAAGGTTATGATATAGCTGGTATACTCGGCCAGCTCCTGATACTATTGACGGTTATGATAGCTGGTATACCATTCCAGCTCCTGATACTATTGAAGGTTATGATAGCTGGTATACCAGGCCAGCTCCTGATACTATTGAAGGTTATGATATAGCTGGTATACTCGGCCAGCTCCTGATACTATTGAAGGTTATGATAGCTGGTATACCAGGCCAACTCCTGATACTATTGAAGGTTATGATAGCTGGTATACCAGACCAGCTCCTGATACTATTGAAGGTTATGATAGCTGGTATACTCGGCCAGCTCCTGATACTATTGAAGGTTATGATAGCTGGTATACCAGGCCAACTCCTGATACTATTGAAGGTTATGATAGCTGGTATACCAGTCCAGCTCCTGATACTATTGAAGGTTATGATATAGCTGGTATACTCGGCCAGCTCCTGATACTATTGAAGGTTATGATAGCTGGTATACCAGGCCAACTCCTGATACTATTGAAGGTTATGATAGCTGGTATACCAGTCCAGCTCCTCATACTATTGAAGGTTATGATATAGCTGGTATACCAGGCCAACTCCTGATACTATTGAAGGTTATGATATAGCTGGTATACCAGTCCAGCTCCTGATACTATTGAAGGTTATGATAGCTGGTATACTAGGCCAACTCCTGATACTATTGAAGGTTATGATAGCTGGTATACTAGGCCAACTCCTGATACTATTGAAGGTTATGATAGCTGGTATACCAGTCCAGCTCCTGATACTATTGAAGGTTATGATAGCTGGTATACCAGTCCAGCTCCTGATACTATTGAAGGTTATGATAGCTGGTATACCAGTCCAGCTCCTGATACTATTGAAGGTTATGATAGCTGGTATACCAGTCCAGCTCCTGATATTATTGAAGGTTATGATATAGCTGGTATACTCGGCCAGCTCCTGATACTATTGAAGGTTATGATAGCTGGTATACCAGGCCAGCTCCTGATACTATTGAAGGTTATGATAGCTGGTATACCAGTCCAGCTCCTGATACTATTGAAGGTTATGATAGCTGGTATACCAGTCCAGCTCCTGATACTATTGAAGGTTATGATAGCTGGTATACCAGTCCAGCTCCTGATACTATTGAAGGTTATGATAGCTGGTATACCAGGCCAGCTCCTGATACTATTGAAGGTTATGATATAGCTGGTATACTCGGCCAGCTCCTGATACTATTGAAGGTTATGATAGCTGGTATACCAGGCCAACTCCTGATACTATTGAAGGTTATGATAGCTGGTATACCAGGCCAGCTCCTGATACTATTGAAGGTTATGATAGCTGGTATACTCGGCCAGCTCCTGATACTATTGAAGGTTATGATAGCTGGTATACCAGGCCAACTCCTGATACTATTGAAGGTTATGATAGCTGGTATACCAGTCCAGCTCCTGATACTATTGAAGGTTATGATATAGCTGGTATACTCGGCCAGCTCCTGATACTATTGAAGGTTATGATAGCTGGTATACCAGGCCAACTCCTGATACTATTGAAGGTTATGATAGCTGGTATACCAGTCCAGCTCCTCATACTATTGAAGGTTATGATATAGCTGGTATACCAGGCCAACTCCTGATACTATTGAAGGTTATGATATAGCTGGTATACCAGTCCAGCTCCTGATACTATTGAAGGTTATGATAGCTGGTATACTAGGCCAACTCCTGATACTATTGAAGGTTATGATAGCTGGTATACTAGGCCAACTCCTGATACTATTGAAGGTTATGATAGCTGGTATACCAGTCCAGCTCCTGATACTATTGAAGGTTATGATAGCTGGTATACCAGTCCAGCTCCTGATACTATTGAAGGTTATGATAGCTGGTATACCAGTCCAGCTCCTGATACTATTGAAGGTTATGATAGCTGGTATACCAGTCCAGCTCCTGATATTATTGAAGGTTATGATATAGCTGGTATACTCGGCCAGCTCCTGATACTATTGAAGGTTATGATAGCTGGTATACCAGGCCAGCTCCTGATACTATTGAAGGTTATGATAGCTGGTATACTAGGCCAACTCCTGATACTATTGAAGGTTATGATAGCTGGTATACTAGGCCAACTCCTGATACTATTGAAGGTTATGATAGCTGGTATACCAGTCCAGCTCCTGATACTATTGAAGGTTATGATAGCTGGTATACCAGTCCAGCTCCTGATACTATTGAAGGTTATGATAGCTGGTATACCAGTCCAGCTCCTGATACTATTGAAGGTTATGATAGCTGGTATACCAGGCCAGCTCCTGATACTATTGAAGGTTATGATAGCTGGTATACCAGGCCAGCTCCTGATACTATTGAAAGTTATGATAGCTGGTATACCAGGCCAGCTCCTGATACTATTGAAGGTTATGATAGCTGGTATACTAGGCCAACTCCTGATACTATTGAAGGTTATGATAGCTGGTATACTAGGCCAACTCCTGATACTATTGAAGGTTATGATAGCTGGTATACCAGTCCAGCTCCTGATACTATTGAAGGTTATGATAGCTGGTATACCAGTCCAGCTCCTGATACTATTGAAGGTTATGATAGCTGGTATACCAGTCCAGCTCCTGATACTATTGAAGGTTATGATAGCTGGTATACCAGGCCAGCTCCTGATACTATTGAAGGTTATGATAGCTGGTATACCAGGCCAGCTCCTGATACTATTGAAAGTTATGATAGCTGGTATACCAGGCCAGCTCCCGATACTATTGCTAATGTCTGCTGAGACTGTGGAAAAACTTAACTATATGGGGATGTTGTCTGTTGTAGTATGTGTTGTGTTATGCAAAGCTTAAATACTGATGTCAACTCTTTCTCTCTCCTCAGTGCTGGGAAGTGTACACATTATGAAATGCAAGACACAACAGTGATGCCTAACAAGGAGATACCCGAAGAGCCTTCAGCATGCGAGAGTGAGTGGGTGCGTGAGAGACGGTTGAAATGAGATTTACAGTGTTTTTTTTGCATTATCTTTACAGTATTTTATTTAACTAGGCAAGTCAGTTAAAGAACAAATTATTATTTTCAATGACAGCCTCGGAACAGTGGGTTAACTGCCTTGTTCAGGGGCAGAACGACAGAATTTTACTGTCCAACGCTCTAACCACTAGACTACCTGCCTCCCCGATATCTACAGTATATTCTATGGGTATGTTTTTATATCAGAATATTTGTATATCCTGTACTCATGTTTTGGGCTCTTTTTTTACACAGAGATGTTTTTGATCCTGTAAATAAATCCCAACTGAGCCCTGTATTTACCCTGCTCTTTATTTCCATTTTGGCGCAAAATATTTTTCCCCAAACTTTTCCCCATGTTAGCAAGCTGAGTTGTACAGTAGATATGTCTCTCTGTGGGGTTGAGGTGAGTGGGGTTTGGAAGCTGTTACACTCCACTCCTACATGCTATTTAGTGAGAGGAGTGACGCAAACATGAACTTTTCCCCCATTGATTTCCAGCATCTATGGCTCTGTTTGGGGCGAGGTGAGAGGGGTGGTTGTAAGTCATTATAGACTTAGGAGTGACTCACACACTTCTTACATCACATCTCACACACACACACACACACACACACACACACACACACACACACACACACACACACACACACACACACACACACACACACACACACACACACACACACACACACACACACACACACACACACACACACACACACACACACACACACACACACACACACACACACACACACACACGTCAGAGGGCAGCAGCCCCAAGAGTTGGCCACGGGCCAGGTTGAGGAGGAGGGGAACAGACTGTGTGTGCGTGTGTGGTAAGTGTTCATTTTTGTATTTTGTAGAGGGGCCCATGTGTACATCCGGGTGTCTATTTTAGTTGGTGCTGAGTCTGCGCTTTAGCAGGCGTTGAGTTGGCATATTGTGCTTGTCTGTTTCAGATTCCCATGAACATAAAAAATATTAGGCCGTAAACTAACAAAGAATGATTTGTTCCAAGATAGGCTCCACAGATAGTCATTATTCATTCACCCTTACATTTAGAACAAGATATAAGCTTGAATAGTTTTTCTTATGTTGATTTTTGCCTTTGGTATTTAGTATTTTATTAGGATCCCTAATTAGCTGCTGCTACCCTTTGGGGATCCAAAAGTAAAAACAAAACACACAAAATACAATATATAATATACGTACCAATACATAATATATCAAAATGTATGTGTCTCTTCACAGTCCGCATTGTGCCATAAGGTCTTTTATCTTTTTTAATCTGGTTTTATTGCTAGATTGAGTAGCCTGTGATGGCAGAGTTCCACGTAGTCATGGCTCTATTTAATACTGTGTGTTTCCCAGCCTCTATTCTGGACCTGGGGACTGTGAAGAGACCTCTGGCTGCATGTCTTGTGTGGTACCGTTGAGTGTCCGAACTGTGTACCAACTGCTGGAACAGACAGTTCAGTACCTTCAACACATCAATACTTAGAAGGAGCTTATGCTACCAATTACAATGCAGCCTATTCCCCAGCAGTTTGAACTTTTTACGCAATATTACAGTTTAGGCCGTATATTTTATAATAGGCCTTGTAGCCTCTATCAGAGTCTGTCACGTTGTCCAGATTTGTGTGATTGGCGTGTGTCACCTTTCACAGTAAAACGCTAACCTAGTATTTCAAATATGGACAATTAGGCTTAGGCCTATACTAGTGTCAAGTTGACAAATAATATCATTCAGAATTGTGTTAAATAATTTTTACATGGGGAAAATAAAGGTATTCTAATTCAATCTAATAGGCCTAGGAATAGATTTACAGTGCGTTGTTAACTCTAGAATGCCACAGACCTGGTTGTCGTGACAACGGCCCAGTATCTTTGACAAAGTGAAAAACATTTCCATTTGTGAAACAGCTGATGTTGTGTTTATTTTACAGCCAGGAGAATGGGGAAACCAAAAAAAGTCAACCCTGAGAAGACCAGTGAGGAGGAGGTGTGGTCCACGGCTCTGGGTGTGGTCCACGGCTCTGGGTGTGGTCCACGGCTCTGGGTGTGGTCCACGGCTCTGGGTGTGGTCCACGGCTCTGGGTGTGGTCCACGGCTCTAGGTGTGGTCCACGGCTCTGGGTGTGGTCCACGGCTCTGGGTGTGGTCCACGGCTCTGGGTGTGGTCCACGGCTCTGGGTGTGGTCCACTGCTCTGGGTGTGGTCCACGGCTCTGGGTGTGGTCCACTGCTCTGGGTGTGGTCCACGGCTCTGGGTGTAGTCCACGGCTCTGGGTGTGGTCCACGGCTCTGGGTGTGGTCCACGGCTCTGGGTGTGGTCCACGGCTCTGGGTGTAGTCCACGGCTCTGGGTGTGCTCCATGGCTCTGGGTGTGGTCCACGGCTCTGGGTGTAGTCCACGGCTCTGGGTGTGCTCCATGGCTCTGGGTGTGGTCCACGGCTCTGGGTGTGGTCCACGGCTCTGGGTGTAGTCCACGGCTCTGGGTGTAGTCCACGGCTCTGGGTGTAGTCCACGGCTCTGGGTGTGCTCCATGGCTCTGGGTGTAGTCCACGGCTCTGGGTGTGGTCCATGGCTCTGGGTGTGGTCCATGGCTCTGGGTGTGGTCCACGGCTCTGGGTGTGGTCCACTGCTCTGGTGTCCACGTGGGTCCACGGCTCTGGGTGTGGTCCACGGCTCTGGGTGTGGTCCACGGCTCTGGGTGTGGTCCACGGCTCTGGGTGTGGTCCACTGCTCTGGGTGTGGTCCACTGCTCTGGGTGTGGTCCACTGCTCTGGGTGTGGTCCACTGCTCTGGGTGTGGTCCACTGCTCTGGGTGTGGTCCACTGCTCTGGGTGTGCTCCACGGCTCTGGGTGTGCTCCACGGCTCTGGGTGTGCTCCACGGCTCTGGGTGTGGTCCACTGCTCTGGGTGTGGTCCACGGCTCTGGGTGTGCTCCACGGCTCTGGGTGTGCTCCACGGCTCTGGGTGTGCTCCACGGCTCTGGGTGTGCTCCACGGCTCTGGGTGTGCTCCACGGCTCTGGGTGTGGAAGAGCTCAAGAGGAGGGGGGTCACAGTGTTTAAAACTAGAGACCTCTCCACTTTCAGGTAGGAGAAAATCGAACTGGAGAGCAGACTGAGTCAGGCAGAAAAGAGAGAGATGTCCAGTCAGAACCAGATAAATGCTCTCCAGGAGAGCCTCCAGGCCAAGGAAGAAAAGTGGCCAGTCAGAACGAGCTTCAGAAGACCCTCCAGGCCAAGGAAGACCAGTGGATGGTCATGTAGACAGAGCTCCAGGAGACCCTCCAGGCTTTGGGGAAGCAGGTGGAAACTGCCATCACCAAGAAAGAATGGTGGACGGTCAAGCAGGGA